>NC_090929.1:170242641-170545671 GCF_040938575.1 Ambystoma mexicanum
ATTGCGGCATGTGCCACCTACACATATCTACCTCAAAAGGAACATTTTATAGAAGTATACATCCACTATGCACAAGAGCAGAATCAACCGAAGGTTACTAAAGGTCTTCTCAAGAGGAGAGCTTTGCAGCGAACAAATCAAGAATTAAAAGACAGGGAGAAACTGAGACGAAGGCAAATCGTGCCAAGAAGCCACGGTCGTATCGGCTGAAATAGACCAACAGTGGATACAATTTATAAAAAGAAGAACGGAGTATCCTGTTCAGAAAGGTCAAGATAAGCCACAGCTGGCAGAATTAAATCAAATACACAAATTGCATGAAGAATAAGACCATTTCACGGTGTCGGAATCACGTGACCAGACGAGCGAGCAGGGATGAAACTTTCACACCTATGTATGGACTTGTGCCATGCACAGATGTCTTAACTTTTCCAGAACAAGAAGCAGTCGTGAGGCCAACCACAAAGAAATAATTGACACATGATCACTGAGGTGATGAGTGATTGTAGCAATAATTGGAGGGAAGCTGGGGGTGCAGACAAACTCCCTGCACCTGGCCGGCTATTCAGCACACTGCTAAAAAAGTGGAAATGTATGAGGGGGTTGTTGCCAACCCAATCATCGTGGACCAAGTAATCTAGGGTCCTATAGTTAGTAGAACCAAGGAGACGTCATACTTTTAGTGACGTTTACAGTAGCCATTTTGAAGGAAGGGCTTAGATGCCCCATCACAAACTCAATTTTGGATAGAATAGCCACATTGCAATTGCAAGAACGTGTAGAAAAACAGACCTCTTTACATCAACAACCATCTGGATTCAGGGCTTCACACAGCACCGAAAAAGCAATGTTGGACCTTCAAAATCATATGTTGGGTTTGATTGATAAAAGAAAAATAGGGATATTGATGCTGTTGGATTTCAGAACGGCTTTTGATCTGGTAGATCATCAACTATTAGTAGAGGCACTGAGAGATAACATGGGCTGTTCTGAGGTAGCTTTGGAGTGGTTAGTATCCTTCCTTAGTGACCGGCAAAGTGCATTGGGGGAATAATTTCTCCGATTCAATGTCAATCCTATTTGGAGTCCCTCAGGGAGCAAGTCTCTCGCCAATGCTATTTAATATTTACATGCAAAGTCTGTGCAACATTCTAGTGGAAGCCGGTGTGTTCTTCACCAACTATGAGCTGCGTATCGTCCGCATCATTGAATTAGAGGGACCTCATACTAAGGATAGTGAGAAGATTGCAAGAGTGTATAGCAAAATCAATGAATGGATGTAACTAAACTGGATGTGTGTTAATGACACGAAAACTGAACATATGCTGTTTGGGTCCATTCGAACATTAGCTAAGCTGGGGAATGAGTATGAGACATTCCAGATAAATGAAGCCAAAATCCAAGTATCCAACCAGGTCAAAACCTTGGGAATGATGGTCGATTCCTCTGTTAATTCAGAAGAACCAAGTGAACTATCTGTATAAAAATACAGCTCATCATCTGCGCCATACGAAGGCCATTAGTCCATATCTAAATGAAAGCAACATAGCCACAATTGCAAGGGCTATAGTGTTATCTAGGTTGGACTATGGCAATGCCTTCCTTACTGGTGCATCTGCAAAGGACCTAGCCAGGTGTCAAGTCATAGAAAATGACGCAGTGAGGATAGTGAAGAATCTAAGGAGAGGGGAGCATATTACCTCGGCCAGAAGATCACTACATTGGGTCAGGGTTGAAGAGAGGATTAAGTTCAAAGCTATGACACTTGTTCATAAGTGCCTTTTTGTGAAAGCTCCCTGCTATCTCAAAAATAGTCTGGAAATGCACATCCCACAGAGACAGCTACTTTCTGAAGGTAAGAGTCTACTCATAGTACCTAAACACAAGCTTACGACGGGTATGGGCAGATCTTCTGTAGTATTAGCAGCTCAGCAGTGGAATAGACTCTCGCTGGAACTCCGATTGGAAGAAAATCATCTAAATTTTAGAACATTTTTGAAGATCCACCTGTTCAGGTGATTCTGGATCTTCTTTTTAGCAACAATCTGAGTTAAGAACATAGATACAGGAGGTGTTATAGTTTTGTGGCTGTCTGTTAAAGCGCCCTGATGCCTGCGGGCTGCCAGCGCTATATAAGCTGACATACAAACATACATACATACCTTACAGTGTTTATCCAATCCCCACTCTCCGTTACCATATACAGATATAGTACCTATATTAAAGTTACCTTCCTAGAACCAATAGAATTGCATGTTTTTTCTGAAATTAATTGGAGTTGAAGCAAGAAGGAAGATCGAGCGATTGCTGATATTCATGAACTCCCCGTTTTTTGTACTTGTCATTAAACGGACTACCTTTGCCAAACTATCGAGTCGTCATTATTGATTTGATGCGAGAGTATTAATCTGCATCCCCATCCATCTCAAGGGTGCTGTTGCTCATCTTAAAGTGCTGATGGGAAACCTCCAGCTCTATGGGCTGGCTGGGTTCCTATTGCACAAGGGGTCTTCGGGGAGTGGGAGTGGGACACTGGATGGTGAGACGCGGTTTCCCCTTCCTTGTAACAAGAGGCATTGCTAGGGGGTGGGTTAAGGGGTTATAGCCCCGGGTCTTTTGGTTGTAGCCCCAGATTGAACCTCAGGGGCTAGTCCCAAATGGCTAGCTAGCCCCGAGTCCCGAAAGTCCCAACATTAACATAGCCTCAGATCTTTTCCAGACCTAGCAACACCCCTGCTTGTAACACCTTTAGCCCATCCTACCAGGTAGGATATTTAGGAACTCAACCCCCCCCCACACCCCTGGCTCCCTTACAACCCGAAAAAGTTCTCACTGACAGCCCGCTATGAGAGAAAACAGACAAAACACTCGAGCAGTATTCCTGACCTCTAACCAATACAATGGTCAGGCGACGTCAGGCAATTACTTACCATCACACACACCTGATTTCCATAACACTTCCCCACACGGATAAAAGGCGGAGCACGAGAGCACACTCTAAGTGAGGCAAAGCACACGAGGAAACAGCAGTTTCGAGACGGCAGCTGAATCAGGACAGAAAGATGGCAAAACCAAAGGAGTGAAATTTCCTTGACCTTTTCGACAAAGAACCATTACTTTCCAGAAACCTCGAGACTAGAAAGCGTACAACCAGGAAACCTGGCTGAAGAATCTTGCATTGTGAGTCGGAGATAGCCAGGGCCCTCCCGCGTCAATAATCAAGGTGGGGGTGGGATCACCAGCCGCCGTGGGTCTCACCTTGGCTCCGAGAACATAAGAGCGCTAGTAGCCGGTGAGTTGGGGAGACCGATACAAGACCGGCCTGTGTTGAAGCCAAGGTTGCAAGCAGCAACATTGTATGGCGAGCGCTGGAATGAACATTGTTAAAAACGTGTGTGATAAGAAGCGCAAGTGAAGTTGAACTGCTGATGACTGATTGCACTTTAAAGCAAGCTACAATACCTTTGACAGAGTGATCCGGCACCACGTGGGTGCTCAATCAAAGGTCTCTGTAAAGCACCCAGCTGAGAAGTGACAAAAATAGATAAAGTTGGTCCGAGCCCAGCGAAGGGAGATCAATTGAAAGAGAACAGATAAATGTGAATCGAAGTGGTCCTGTGATGGGTCAAGTAAAATCCAGCACACATCAGGCACTCTAAAATAAGAGACTTTGAATGGCAAAGAGACTTTGACACAGAAGGCAATGATGTAGACGTTTGGAACTGCATCCTCCCGTTAGAGAAGCCAGAGAGTGTGCTAAGCTTGAATGTGCCACCTTGTGCCATGCTGAAAAGGTGGGGAATGGAAGCCAACGGCTTGTATATCCGGACATATAATTTCTTGAAAACGTTTCCCACACTATTTGTATTTAGACGTATGGATTGACACTGGGTTTATTATTATAGGCACTTTTATTTTGACAGACTCGACTAGGACTGCGTTATTATTTGATGGTAGTAGCTTGCTCTCCTCTTTAGATTTAGGATTAGATAGGCGTTTTTCAAACCCTATTGAAGTTCAATAAACACCCTTGAACTGTGATCACTTGTGTCTGTCTTACTGTGTGATACCATTCCTTCCTTACACACTTCAGTGCTACTGGTTGCAGCATCCCTCGGTGCTCCCCTCAGTCTACATCTTGTTTGAAATGTGTAGTTACAGCCCCAGAACCTTTTGTTGAGAAGCCATGAGATGCAGTGATGATACTCAAATTCTCCATAATTTAGATGAAGATCTTGACACTATCTTAGGCAGATTTTCCAGATGTAAGACTCGGATCTGTATCTGAAAGGATTAAAAAAAGTCTTAAATTCAACCCTACCGAAACAAAAATGTCTGCTGTGCAGTTCTAAAGTACTCCCTCTGACGAGCCTCACTGGATTCCAAGGATTCTCCTATTTGCGAGTGATCCAGGGGTCCTTCATGATGAGCATCTTGCCCCGACATCTCGGAGCAGTCATCCAAACCTGCTTCTTAGACCTCTGCTTGTTCAGAAGAATTCCCCATCTTTTCTCTTTTTACAGGTCTGAAACCTTTGGTCTGTTTTCGACTACGACTTACCCTGATCACATACTATCCCGGCTATGAATCATAGGATTTGTAGACTAAAACATCTGGTGAGCCAAAGTTTGGAGACCCCTGCTCAAGTCAATATCTTAAGTGCTTATAAATTGTGGCATTGTCAAATGTTTTACATAGGACTTCGGGAAAGTGACATTAGGCTCCTCCAATTGGTGCAAAATGCCGTGGCCAGGATGTTCATGGGTATGACTATAAGAGCTAATGTCTCTCTCTGAGAAGAGACTCATGTCTCCTGATAGACAAAAAGGATTTTTGAAGGCAATCATTACTGCTCACAAGACTTTTAAGAGGAGCCGCTTTATAATAGATCATATTCAACCTTACAATCCAGCAAACTTCTTCTACACTTACGTCTTCTAAATGCACTACGTCAGACATTTAATTCATCATGCATTTACTACTCCTTTCCTTTACTCCGTCTGCACCTTCACATCATCAAGGTGGCAATAGAGATGGTAAGGTTAGATATAAGGTTAGGAGAAGAATATGGGCAGTACAATAAAAGGAGGGTACATAGAATCTCAGTCTGTAATGATGAAGTGGATGTTAGAAGGAATAAAAAGGCAAAAGAGATGAAGGTATGAAGAGGTAAATGTGACAAAATGAATGCAGAAGTAAAGATATATCTTCTGCTAACAACAACTTGATGGTGTTATGATCATAAAAAGAGAAAGACTGGGCAACAGAACCTTTGCTGTTCAGGTGGCACAGCTTTGGACATTTTAGCCCCTTTGCGTATCACAAAAGAACTTATGAAATTTAGGAAAGGTCTTCAACCCTCTTTATATATCTTCTTATTGCTTTATTTGCAGCTTACCTGCATATTATCAACAATCGACCGTTGATATAATGCTTCTTTTGAGGTGTGCAAGTGCTCCTTATAAAACACTTATATAGGAAAAACACAAATCATGTAAGTCATTGAGAAGCAAATGGAGCGCAGTAGTATATCCAGAGAGATGTTACGATGTTAAGCATAAAATGTATGGTAGTAGCCAATGAAGCAGCTCATGAAAGTATTAATTTGTTTTACGTATTGTGCAGCTTAGTGTGATGAATCTGATGATGTCATCACTCCTTTCCCAACGGTAACCTCTGCCCACGTGGCCAGGGGACAGCAGCCACTACCTGATCCTGAACATGGGGGTCCCTACATGAGGGAGGACCACATGGAGGGAGGCGACCCGCAGAGGGGTGATATGACATCATAGGATGAGAAATTATATCCCCCTTTCCCTTTTACTTTTACGGATTACCTCCTTCCATTCCCCATGTCTTAATTGCATATTGTCATGCCTCCCTTCAACCACCAATTGATGCTACTGAGAATACCTTCCCATGTTCTATACATAAGTTACCAAGAACGGACTACCATTTCCATGCATGTGAAAGTACTGCAATGAGAAAGCTGAATGGAGTAATGAGGATCAGCCGAGGCTGTCGGAATAGAAACAATATTATGCCTCCTATTGTAATAATTGTATGTGTATTGGCCTACGCCATGTTGTCTAAACATCATGTGCGAACAAACTCCACGGCAAGGTCTTGACCTTAGAAAAACTAATGTAAGTCGCCATCTTGGATTAAGCCGCCATTTTGGGTTCTCTTGTTATGCAGAAGTCACCCTGAACATCAAAATGGAGGCCGAATGACATTCTGAGTAAAATTCTGGCCGTTGTGACCTCCGTACAATTGAATAATTAATATGCCTGCAGGCCACTTGTCGGGGTCGCGAACTGAGACCTTATCCTACCATTGACCTATATGTAAATGTACAACTATATCAGTGAAACTAATCGAAATGCATATATTAAAGGATTGACCTGGCAAGGAACCCATAGACCTGTTTCACAGAATGGTTAACCCGCAAGAGGGTTGGCCAAGGGCTGGACAAATTGTATAAAAAGCCCGGGTATTCCAATATGCGCTCTCTCTCACTAACACATCGAACCCTCGTTGAAGTTCGTTATGTTATTCAGAGAGCCGAATAGCTATCCGTTTGTCAATTGACTTGGTAACTGTTGTAGCTTTTAAATAAAGCACTTGTATGTTTCTTTGTAACCTGTGTTGGTGTGTTTCTTTTTGGGCTTCCCGGCCTCATATTATTTCTCTGTTTCCCCAGTTGGCGCCCGAATAGGGACCCTCAAGATTGATGCCAGATCATTGAAGGATTGACGCAGACTATCAAACCGGGATCGGACGGTGTGATACTGCGGGCCCGACCGAACGAGACGCGATACCTCAGCAGCGCTGCACGATCCGATCCTTCGACGATAGTCGTGTGGTCTGGCACGGAATCTTGACGAGTGTCCATTTTTGAGGTGGGCAGATTTGCCAAAACCACCAAACACAAGGTAAAATTCGTTAGGTAAGTTCTTTGGTAAACCGTACGGTCCTCCTTAGGTTTGGTCAGGTGTAGTCGTGACCCGACTCTTAATTTAACCCTGACAATTTGAATTTGGCGTATTGTATCTGCAGACACAATTATTGACCAGGTAACACCAATTTTTTGTGAAATGCCTGGGAAATTGTCTAGCTGCTTTAGGGCTCTGTTCCGTAGCGATCGTCAATCTTTGGAATTTAGCCGCCCGGCACCACAGGAGGGGTCGCCGGCGTGTACTATATACTGTAAGCATGGCATTGGAAGTATAGTATTTAATGATATTTGGCACAGACAAAGCAGACATGCCTCCGAATTCCAGTGGCCAATCAATGGTAGTTTCGAGATCCCCCGTATTGAATATCTAGAATTGGTCTTGCTAAAAAAAGAAGGCCAGACCTGCAGCATTTGATGTTTTGCAGAATTGGAAAAAAGAAGCATTGCAGCAGCTTAAAAGTAGGGATAAACATGCACGCCGTCATAAAACAAATGCCGAAAAGGCGTTGTTATATGATAAGGAAAAACATTCAGAGTCAGTCAAAAATATGGATAGGGCTTTCTCACTCGGTATCCAGAAAATCTATCCCTCTAAAGATTTCCATGTTTCCGAAGAATTTATTGATAAATTGTTAAACGAACGCAGGCCTGGTGCCTCTGCGCCACCTCCGTATGATCCTCTCCCTGGCGCTCTGCCCATTCCTGCTGTTATTCCTGCTGTTATTCCTGTTCCCCCTGCACAACCTATTGTTCCTATTCCTCTAGTTGCTGTTCCTCCACCTATCTTACCACCCCTTCCTCTTGCGCCGATAGTCGCACCTCCATTGAATTTGCCCACACCTCTGCTCCCGAGTGGTTCTGTACTGACTGAAGTTGATCAGGTTGCAGGGTCAAAGATTGTTACTCGAAATACTGTCTCTGCAGAAAAGAAGCGGGAATTATTTGCATGGGCTAAGCATTGTATGGAGAGAGGTGATCAAGCTGATGTTTTTTCCACATCATCAAATACGGGCAGTTTTCCCGAGAAAAATGTTTTTAGTGAATGTTTGGGGACTCATTTGTGTGTAATGTGGGGTAGATTACATAATACGGATCTCCCACAAGGGTTGAGGGATCTGAATACTTTAGCGCTTTCGAGGGACACAGAGGAGAAAGTGCATGGTCATGTTGAGAGGTTGTTTGAGTATAGGAGGGACTTTGAAAGAGTACGGGATGAGGATGATAAAGACGACAGTATGTATGTACAGAAACGGTTCCTTCCATGTCGTAAATCGGCATCTGAGGAAGTACGAATCTGTACCAAAGATGATTTTGATGGATCTCGATTCATCGATACCGCCGGATGAAGTATATGACACGTATAGTGAGTATACAGTAGAAATGCAGAGGAAGGTGATTCAGGTAATGGTACAGTACCTGCAGGATGAATGTGTAAGGAAGAAGGTTAGTTGTCCTATAGAGTTATTGGGTATTTGTAAAAGGGCTTTTTCGCCCGACACTTTTTCGGCTGCCTTAGCGCTCGACCTGGCTCTGTTGCTCAGTAAGCGGTCGGAGTTACCTATATCTCAGTTGCCAATGAGAGAGGTTCCTCTGACATTTGTCCCAAAGGTTGAGATTCCCGCTAACGCTGGGACTGGTGCACCCGCTGTGGACATCCCTGCACATTATGTATCGCAATTTGTTCACGTCCCGTTTTCGCGACAGGAAGTGAACATTATTAGACAATCAATTCCCGATATTAGGAAAAACCCGACAGGATTCTACAAAGAGATAGAGTCCGTTTTGCAGTCCTCTGTGTTCACCTTAAGTGATATTGACTTGCTATTCCCTGTACTCCTGCCCATAGATTTATGGAAGCAGGTTCGAACAATAGACAATGTGCCTGGGTTGGGAGATATGTGGGCTAACATAACTAGGCTTGATTGGGAAAGACCAGCTGGTGAGAAACCACCTCAGGTAATACTCACTTTGCCTGATAGAATTGTCGAAAAATTGAAAACCATAATTCCTGAAAAAATAATTATTTGGGACAAGCTTACGGCCTGTGTTCAAGGAACATCTGAAGGTGCCACCGAATTCTTTAATAGATTCGAACAGGTATTCTCTGACTTCAGTGGACAGGACTTGGGCACAGAGTTTGGGAAAAGGTTGTTTGTGGACAAATTTGTACGTGGATTGTTGCCCGACATCCAGTCACAGATTATGTCCTCTGAGAGCGCTTGGCAGGCGAAATCCCAATCTGAAGTTTTGCACATGGCTCAGTATTATGAGAACCGTGTTAATAATGAAAAGGAGAGATCCAGTCACAGATTATGTCCTCTGAGAGCGCTTGGCAGGCGAAATCCCAATTTGAAGTTTTGCACATGGCTCAGTATTATGAGAACCGTGTTAATAATGAAAAGGAGAGAATAGAGAAGAGGACAGGAGATTTGAAGACTAAAGTATTGTTACAACAAATTGTTAGAAATCCCAGAGGAGGTAATTGACAGACCAGAGGTCAGTGTGTTCCAAAAGGGAACGTTCCCTTGGGTCCTGTGAATATTAATAAATGTGTCTATTGCCGCCAGGAAGGTCATTGGCGTGCACAGTGCCCGGTCCTTCGACAGAGGTCAAACAACACATTTGGGAGTATGGGTAGACGACCTAGAGGTCGCCCCGGAGTGTGGGTCCCTGATCGAGGTCAGTTCTCGCAAGATCCTAAGCAACCTTTTCCACGGGAAAATCAGACTTCGAGTGTGGACACGAGAAACATATTTGATTACCCTTCTGCTGCCTATCTTTCTGAAGAGCTTCCTTCCAACGACATTTTATTTCGTTAGGATTGCCCGAAGCAGGGTTCGGAACCTTCACCTATTCCCGTTAATCAGAAAGGTCTCTACGTTGAATTGTTAGTGGGGAATAGGAAACATCAGTTCTTGATAGACACTGGAGCACAGAAGTGCTCCATTGATCATTCCCGGGTGCCAAACATTCCACTGTCAGGGCAAACTAATGTTTCAGTAGGGTTTTCTGGCATACCAGTTGCTTGTCCGGTTTCTTCGCCGGTGCCTGTTTCTTTGGGTCCCTTCACGGACCACTGTCCATTCCTCTTGACTTCAAACTGTGGAGAGAATTTGCTGGGGTTAAATCTGTTGAAGAAACTAAATGCAGTAATTCATTGTTCCTCTGACGGAGTGCGGCTGACGGTTTCACCACAGCAACTTCCCAGCTCTCAGTTTTTGACTCGACCATTGCCTTCTGAGCTTAGCGTTGTCCCGGAATGTTTGTGGGCGGTTGACGATAATGATGTTGGGGTACTACAGATTGAACCTGTTAAAATAGTTTTGAAACATGGAGTTAAACTACCACGCATTCCGCAGTATAAAATATCAGTTGAGGGCGAGCATGCTTTGAAGTGCATTGTCTCCGATTTTGTGCATCAAGGAGTGATTGAAGAGATTACAGGTAGTTTATGTAACAGCCCGATTGTACACGTGTACAAGAAAGGCGACAATGCGATCCCATTCCGTTTCATAATTGATCTACGTGCTATTAATAAAGTTGTCGCCCCACAATTTCCAATTGTGCCTGATGTGACAACGATACTAACGATTATCCCTGCTACAGCTACTCACTTTAGTGTTGCGGATCTGAAGAATGCTTTCTTCAGTATTCCTATACACAAGGATAGTAGATATTTGTTCGCGTTCACCTTGGGGGGACGTTCGTTCACATTTACTTGTGCACCTCAAGGTTATACTGAAAGCCTGAGCATTTATAGTAGGGCTTTGAAAGAACAGCTTGAAACCCTTGAATTGCCATCAACTTGTACACTGCTTCAATATGTCGATGACTTGCTTTTAGCTGCAGATTCTGAAAGTGCTTGTAAAGAAGGCACGGTATTGTTGCTTATTCATTTGGCTGAACGTGGTCACAAAGCTTTGCTTAAGAAATTTCAATATTGTTGTCAGGAGGTCGCCTATTTAGGCTATCTCCTGTCAAAGGAGGGGAGAAGATTGACACCTGGAAGAATAAAACACATTTCTGGCATGTCTGTTCCAAATACACAGAAGGAAGTCAGAGCCTTAATAGGTATGGCTTCTTACTGTAGGCTGTGGATACCGAACTTTTCACTAGTGATAAAACCGATGTTGGCCTTGACGAAGAAGGGCATTTCTTCGCCGCTGCCATGGAAGTCGGAACATCAACGATCATTTGAGCTTCTCAAAGCCGCGTTATGCTCTGCACCGGTTCTGGGTACTCCAAATTACAATAAGGCCTTTGTGTTGTTTGTGCATGAATGTGATGGATGTGCTTTGGCTGTGTTAACACAGGAACACGGAGGGAAGAATAGACCGTGCGGCTACTACTCTTCTGCCCTTGATCCTGTCGCATGCGCTTTGCCAAGATGTTTGCGAGCTGGCGCTGCTGCTGGCGCGTCTGTAAAACAGAGTGAGGGAATGGTCCTAGGCCATGATTTAATCCTGATGGTACCTCACTCTGTAGATGTCCTATTGAATAAAACCCAAACACAGCACCTCACCTCTGCACGGCTGATAAGGTATGAATTAAATTTGTTTGCCCCTCACATTCAAATTAAGAGGTGTTGTGTTCTTAATCCGGCTGAACTTCTACCTTTCCAGCAAAATACCGTTTGCGGTGACGAAGAATCACATGACTGCCTGTATACTACTGAACAGGAAACGAAGGGCAGGATAGACCTTATAGATACTCCTTTGCGCAATGCGAAAGGGGAGCTGTTTTGTGATGGCTCCTGCTTCAAACTCCAGGGTGGTACATCTACAGCTGCCTATGCAGTTACTACATTGAGTACGGTTGTTGAAACTAAGAGAATTCCGCATAACTCTGCGCAGGCCGCAGAGATTATAGCGTTGACCCGAGCTTATGAACTCTCCGAAGGGCATACAGTAAACATATATACTGATAGCCAGTACGCCTTTGGGGTTGTCAGGCTTTCTCAAATCTGATGTTGTCCCCGGAAGCTGCTGAACCCCCGCAGTCCCCTTTGGATGCTAACCTCTTAACTGGTATCAAACAGTTCAGTTGAGAGCACCCCCAAGGGAAAGGGGGAAAATGGGACAAAATAATAAACTTCAGGTTTTGCTCAGCTTCTTTATCTGTCAATCTGTTGGTGAAAATAACAACAAATTCACTTTAGTCACTAACCTTTGAATTCCTTGGCTCTGACTTCTCTTTATAAATTTAAGTAAATAAACACGCCACCATACCTGATTATCCTCTGTGAATAACGTAGAGGACGTGTGTGAATTCTACTGAAGAAAACATAAAAATAGAGTCTCAGATGCTCTTACTAATTTCTTCAATTCGGTTTTGAAAAAAACTGCTAATCTCTCTCAGTTTAATGAGTTTATCTTCAAGCAGTTCAACTGTCTTTTACCCAAACAACCCGCTGGAAATATTATACATGTAGGTTTGTATTGGTTTCTAGCTTCAACACAAATTCCAAGAATGACACTCTAGCTATTCAATTTAAAATTGTTTGTTTCCTGAATGTATAAAAGTGTTCATTAATTGGATCTTTTGCTTGCAAAGAAGATCGCTCATAAAAGAAGCGTTCCTTTAACCAGAATATGCGCATGCGTGAAGATATTGTTTACTCCTTCTAAAATGGAAGCGCACATGAACAAGGAATTGAGTTCAAAAATGAAACTGGCATGGGCGCATGCGTAAAGGAATAGTATTCCACTCTTCTTAATATGAATTGTTCAAACATGAAAGAAGAAATTCCTCAGTTCCGGACACTAATCCTTGAAGAGGCAGCCCAGTGATGATCACGCGCCAGGTTAGAATGTTAGTAAATTAAACATAACGCCTCGGAGTCGCGTGGCTACCACACTGTCACTTGCGCAGACAGTGTAATATTTCTAACGCTAGTCCGACGCTAAGAAAAGCACCGTTACCGTCAAAAGGTACAATACTCAATAATCTTTTATACGGCCGAAAAAACACACAACGCTAAAATGATAAACAGACCTCCACACTCCAACTTGCCAGGTGCAAAAAATGTGACGCAGTTCATTAAATTTAAATACAGTTCTAGAAGTTCAAAAATAAATTCTTGAAAGAACGAAATGAACTACTATTTAAACAAAAACTAAGAAAAACAGGAACAAGTTAATTAATGGTTTTGATATTTAACTCCTGCTTGAAAATCATAAAATTCCATAAAAGATGATGAATTCACTTAGCTTGCTTCTTTCTTTCACCGGAACGTTTTTCTAAGTTTCTTCTTAATTCTCCAACACTTTCCTGGTCCAAATAACTAATTTTAGGCACAAGGGCCTAACTAAAGTTTTCTAAATCTTAAGAGCATCAAACATAAGACCTTCCAGCTGGGCTTCTGACAATGAAAGGCGGTTTAGAATGTTCCAACAATGCCTTTCTTTTACTTCTGACCAATCACTGATCCTTTTGGAATTCTCCATTTTGACTTGGGAAGCTCTCCACACTCTGCACAGAAAGTTAAGGCCCAAACCATACTTTATGTTAATCATATCCTCATTCCACCACATTCATCCAAATCCCACGAAACCTGACAGTACCCCCCCCCTTAATGCCCTGTCCCAGGGCCAACTTTAGAAGGATACTTTCTATGAAATTTTGCGACTAATTGTGGTGCATGCACATTCACCTCATCCTCCCATGTACGTTCCTCAGGTCCGAAACCTTCCCAGTCTATTAAATATTGTAGTTTCCCTCTTAACCTCCTGGAATCTACAATTCTTTTCACTACAAACTCTTCAGATGAATTCTCTAACTGAACTGGTGAAGGTGGATGTACAACTCTAGTCCCCTGAATCACAGGTTTTAATAGACTAATGTGAAAGGTGGGATGTATTTTCAAGGAAGTAGGTAGTTTTAACCTTACTGACACTGGATTGATCACCTTTTCTACTTTAAATGGACCTACAAAACGTGGAGTAAATTTGTTTTTGCCCTTAATTCTCAAATGTCTCGTCGAAAGCCAAACCAAGTCACCAACCTCATATTTAGGACCCAACCTCCTTTTTTGATCTGCAAATCTTTTGTACTTCTGTTTACTATCGAAAAGTACCCTTTTTGCTCTTTCCAAATTCTTTCTCATAGTTTTTAATCGAACCTCAACTCCAGGATTCTCTGACTCTTCAGTAATTTCAAAACTTAAAAACCGTGGGTGAAAACCTCTTCCAAGGTAAAACGGAGACATGTTAGTTGAATCTTTAGCACAATTATTATAAGCAAATTCGGCAAGCCAAATCAAATCCACCCATTCTTCCCCTGCCTGTAGATAACACCTCAAATACTTCTCCAGTTCTTGATTTACCCTTTCTACTTGTCCATTGGTCTCGGGATGATAACCTGATGATAAACTGACTTCCACACCCAAATCCTTACAAAAAACCCTCCAAAATCTAGAAATAAATTGAGGACCTCTATCTGAGATAATTTGATTAGGAAGACCATGCAGTCTAACTATTTCTCGCAAAAAGACTTTGGCCAAACTGTCTGCAGTAACCTCTCCCTCCATTGGAACAAAGTGAGCCTCTTTTGACAAGAGGTCCACCACAACTAGAATAGATGTACAACCCTTGTCACAAGGAAGATCTGTAATGAAGTCCAGGGAGATTGTATGCCAAGGACGAGGTGGAATAGGCAACGGCTCCAACAACCCGACTGGTTTTCCAGTTTGATTCTTCATTTGAGCGCAAATAGCACAGGTTTTTACAAAATTTAAGATGTCCTGACGCATTTTTTCCCACCAGAAGCACCTCCTGACCAATTCTAGCGTCTTTCTAAAACCTGTGTGTCCGGACAGCATAGATTCATGACAGTCTCTTATTACTCTCTCTCTCAATTCCAAAATAGGTAAGTAAAGTTTATTTTCAAAAAACGGCAATCCTTTCTCAATTTTCGAACCGGATCCTTTCGAACCCATTCCTCCATTTGTGCAATTGACATGGACTTTCGAACTTCTTCCTCAACATCCTCAATTTTTTGTATTCCGGCAGAAATAAAACAGCATGGATCGATAATGGATATCATCTCCTTTTCTGATTCTATCTCACTTCCAGGAAATTGACGTGATAAAGCATCAGCCTTTCCATTAAGCCTACCTGGCTTAAATGTCACTACAAAATCGTAATCAGCAAAGAACAATGACCATCTTATTGAGTACAATACTCAATAATCTTTTATACGGCCGAAAAAACACACGACGCTAAAATGATAAACAGACCTCCACACTCCAACTTGCCAGGTGCAAAAAATGTGACGCAGTTCATTAAATTTAAATACAGTTCTAGAAGTTCAAAAATAAATTCTTGAAAGAACGAAATGAACTACTATTTAAACAAAAACTAAGAAAAACAGGAACAAGTTAATTAATGGTTTTGATATTTAACTCCTGCTTGAAAATCATAAAATTCCATAAAAGATAATGAATTCACTTAGCTTGCTTCTTTCTTTCACCGGAACGTTTTCTAAGTTTCTTCTTAATTCTCCAACACTTTCCTGGTCCAAATAACTAATTTTAGGCACAAGGGCCTAACTAAAGTTTTCTAAATCTTAAGAGCTTCAAACATAAGACCTTCCAGCTGGGCTTCTGACAATGAAAGGCGGTTTAGAATGTTCCAACAATGCCTTTCTTTTACTTCTGACCAATCACTGATCCTTTTGGAATTCTCCATTTTGATTTGGGAAGCTCTCCACACTCTGCACAGAAAGTTAAGGCCCAAACCATACTTTATGTTAATCATATCCTCATTCCACCACATTCATCCAAATCCCACGAAACCCGACAGTGGTGGCTCGCAACTTTGGGAGGCTCTGGTCGGAAAGAGGGTTCCTAACCTCACATGGGAGCAAGATTCAGCATGGCCCCCTGATAGTGCAATTGCTCTCGGCACTCGCGCTCCCTAGTCAGTTAGCGATCATGAAATATGCAGCGCATCATAAGGTCATAGATGATGTGGGAAAAGGGAACGCTTTTGCTGACCAGATAGCCAGGCAAACGGCCACAGACCTTAGCGCAGACATGTATGCTCTAAGAGAAACAAAAGATGCCTCTGTAATGGATGAGGGTATTGGGTCTGTGCGAGATATCCAAGCTGATGCCATGATAGAAGAATCTAAAAGGTGGGCCGAAGGGATGGGGAACTAGATGACGATGGGTGCTGGGTGAATACATCTGAAGGGAAATGGTTGCTCCCTGATTCTTATGTGCTGGCGATGGTTACGATGGCACACGGTCCTACGCATGTGTGTGCTCAGCAGATCACAAAAATGTTAGAACAAGTCTGGGTAAATGATAAAACTTTGAAGATCGCACAGCGCTATGTTCAAAATTGTATGATTTGCTTACAGCACAATGTGGGGAAGGGAACAGTAACTTCAAGGGGTAGTTTTGGGCCTCCTTCTGTTCCCTTCGAGGTCATCCACTTTGATTTTATTGAGATGGAATGGTGTAACAATCTAAAATATGTCCTTGTGATCATTTGTGCTTTTAGTAAATGGGTTGAGGCTTTCCCCGTTAAGGATGCTACTGCCATGACCACCGCAAAGACTATGGTAAAGGAATTCTTTCCACGATTTGGGCTGCCAAGAGTAATTTGGTCGGACAACGGTCCCCATTTTGTTGCAGCAGTAATTTTGCAGATATGCACAGCGTTACACATTGAAAAGCGATTTCACTCGGCTAGACAACCTCAAAGTGCTGGATTGGTAGAGAGACATAACGGTATCCTAAAGTATAAGCTTGCTAAAACATGCGCCGGCACCAAACTGAAATGGCCGGACGCCTTACCTATTGTATTGTTAGCCATTCGTACCACAACTCAAACTAGGACTGGGCTCTCTCCATTTGAGGTAGTGATGGGGAGACCTGCTAATATTTGGGGTCTTCCGAAGCCTAAAACACTGAGGGAGGTTGAAAATGTATTGCTTGTAGACTACTGTAACCAGTTGACTAAAAATCTGTATCTCATTTATCATCAGGTTCAATCAGCTTTACCTGTACGGTTTACGGGCCCAGGACACAATATTCAGCCTGGAAGTTGGGTCCTGGTGAAGGCCTACGAAAGGTCTTCCTGTCTCGCGCCTTGCTGGCGGGGACCCTACCAGGTGCTGTTGGTCACCTAGACAGCAGTGCGGGTGGCTGGAAAGAAGCATTGGATCCACGCGACGCATGTCAAGAAACTTCCTCACCCGACGCCACACGTTACAGAAGAGGCAGAACCCCTCGCTGATGCTACAATCTCAGATCCTGGAGTAGCAAATAGCGCTGTGAGTGTGTCGGAGAATCTCTCTGAGCCCGTGGAGCTCGGGGAACCGTCCATTTTGTCTCCACACTCTTTGGAAAGGTCACTTCCGGAAAACGTTGTTTCAAGTTCTGTGACTCCCGTCGCCTCTGATAAGTTGCTTCCCTCAGGAAGTGATGTTACCTCATTTCCGGATCAAACAGTACCGGGAATCACCAGGTACGACCTTCGATGAAGAAAATAGAACTGCGACATGGGTTTTGCCTGTGCATCTGGAAAAGAAAAGAGTCATTGAGAGTTTTGTTCTTGCAAAAGAAAGTTTTGAAAAGAAAGGGATTCTGCTGGCTAGGGTTGGGGAAGGACTAAGAAGTGGTGCGACCGTAGTGTCGCCAGCAACTAACATTGGGGTCGTCGATTGAGAAACTACGATGCCTGCCACCTCCACCGCTACTGCTCGCATTGGACTTGTGAATAAGGGGGTGACCAACTCGGACAATGAACAATGTGCCTGGGCCCAATAACGTATTGCTGTGTTGTGTTAATAGTAATTGGAATTTGTATAGTTACTGCCGTGGGACTGTGGTACTTCGAATAAATGTATCCTCTAGAACCTCTTCTGCCAATTGAAATTGTACCTACTGCTTTGACTCCCTCTGTACACCTTCATACTTTGTCACCTAGGGACCCCCAGCATAGACGAAAGTACCATAATAACACTTTAATGATAATAATGAATTCAACGCATGCCATTTTTAATAAGAGTAATTGCTGGATCTGCACCCATTTACCGCAACATGGGAACAAGGGGCTAGGATGGTATATTCACCCTTTACCTTTAACGACTGCTTGCTGTGCCTCTCTTAGAGCATTATTCTTTGGCCGTTGGAATGATAGCATCTTAGGGAACTTTGATGGAACTAATTTAAATGATTTTGAGAAACGTGAATTGACTCCCCTGGGATGCTCGCTTTTTGCAAATAGAAGTAAACCTAATGTTGCTTCTATTAGGCCATCTGATAAACTGTCTCTTCCTCTCCAAACTCTAATTTCCTATAAAATGGCTCTGATAGGCAATAAGGACGCTGTGCCTCATTCCTACTCCATTAACCATAGCCCCGATTCAGTCCCCTTTTGTGTACAAAGAAATGGCACTCGGTCAATGGGAGATTTTGAAGGTTGTGTGAACATTGTAAATTTGACCGGAGAGAACAGGCCTCTGTATGTAGGGGGGCCTGTCTATTTCGTTTGCGGTAGTACAGCATTTCCCTGGTTGCCCAAGGATTGGCAGGGAACCTGTTATTTAGGAATCCTGTTACCTGGGGTATTCATAGCTAGTACATTGGAAGTTTCTAAGGCTCGCCCACGGCGGGACGAGAACGGAGATACCCCTGGGCAAATATTGGGAGATATAACAAAATCAGTTGTGCCATTTTTGGGACAGATAACAAATTCTGAAAATATTAGGGGACTAGCAAGAGTACTGGAGAGAACCATCAACCGGACCACGGATATACTCTACAATATGACACTGGAACAGAAAGCAATAAGATTGGTAGCACTCCAAAACCGGATGGCATTAGATGTCATCCTGGCAGAACGTGGTGGAGTATGTAAATTAGTGGGGTCCGCTTGCTGTGTTTTCATACCAGATTTCTCACCGACAATTTTTAAAGCAATACAGAACTTGCACGTCCTTAGTTCAGAAGTGCATGTTCCTGTGGGAGATTGGAGTATTAGTGCTTGGTTCTGGGATTCTCTACGATCCTGGGGTTGGAAGGTGCTTTCTGTTATACTGGTTATTTTGGGAATGCTGCTATTCCTTTGTTGCTGTATCCAATGTCTACCTAGTATATGTGCAATGCTAGGGGGATGTTGCGCTCAGGCAGTGAGCACGATAGAGCACAAAATGTATGCTCCAGATACAGCATCTAAAGAGTTTGTGTTACAAGAGGTTCTGATGAACGACCTAATGGCTATAGATATTACAGATAATGATTCAGGATGTATGAACGACAATGCATGGAGTTATTTACAAAGACATTAGAAATTATATTAGCACTTGGCATAGGCCAAAAGGAGGGTTTGTCGGAATAGAAACAATATTATGCCTCCTATTGTAATAATTGTATGTGTATTGGCCTACACCAAGTTGTCTAAACATCATGTGCGAACAAACTCCACGGCAAGGTCTTGACCTTAGAAAAACTAATGTAAGTCGCCATCTTGGATTAAGCCACCATTTTGGGTACTCTTGTTATGCAGAAGTCACCCTGAACATCAAAATGGAGGGCGATTGACATTCTGAGTAAGATTCTGGCCGTTGTGACCTCCGTACAATTGAATAATTCATATGCCTGCAGGCCACTTGTCGGGGTCGCGAACTGAGACCTTGTCCTACCATTGACCTATATGTAAATGTACAACTATATCAGTGAAACTAATTGAAATGCATATATTAAAGGATTGACCTGGCAAGGAACCCATGGACCTGTTTCACAGAATGGTTAACCCGCAAGAGGGTTGGCCAAGGGCTGGACAAATTGTATAAAAAGCCCGGGTATTCCAATATGCGCTCTCTCTCACTAACACATCGAACCCTCATTGAAGTTCGTTCTGTTATTCTGAGAGCCGAATAGCTATCCGTTTGTCAATTGACTTGGTAACTGTTGTAGCTTTTAAATAAAGCACTTGTATGTTTCTTTGTAACCTGTGTTGGTGTGTTTCTTTTTGGGCTTCCCGGCCTCATATTATTTCTCTGTTTCCACAAGGCGAGAAGAACAAGATGAGCGCTAGTGTTTGCGAGTGCATAATATGTGCTGGGACATTTAAAATACGCTAACCAGCTGACAGGGGATCAACGCTGCTTGGGGTAGTTTTTGTCCTCTCTGTGTTGACCGAGGGACCGCCGAGCCAAGAAGTCTGTTGAGCCAACAGGCTCAGGCAGAAGGCAGAAGATGGAGGATTGAGAGCCGGTACACTGTGTGGAGACCACGGGAGGACGGAGAGAAGAGATTTCCTCATGGCTACGGGAACATGGAAGCAGCCTCAATGCCACATGAAGATGGAGAGAGGCTCAGGAGGCAAGCGCGTGATACAAAGGACATGGAATCCACAGGATGAAGCAGACGAGCCTGGAAGGTGGAGACGGGACACCACACCACACCGCTTCCCGGCGAGTCCTGTAGTGGGGAACTTGGATACAGAGGTACTTCGAAACACTGCCAAAAAAGCATCAGGGAGAATTAGAACAAATGAGAGGGAATATGAAACCCAATATTATCAGAAAAAGACTAACAGAAGGAATGAGAGAAATATACCAGTATGCAAATGTGTAAAGTTCTGGCAGGGGAGTCTACCAGGAACAGACAGGTTTACAAGTGTGTAAAGCAAGTCACAAAAAAAGTCCTAGAAAGAGAGTATACAGGCACAAATAAGCTAACGAGTGTGTAAAGCAAATCAGCAAAAAAGCCCTGACAAGAGAATGTACCAGACACAGACAAGTTTGCAAGTGCAGGGCTCACAAATTATTAAAAATGTCAGGGCTAGTTACATACCTATCCGTCACCAAAAATTATTCTCCCCCCTCCAAATAAGTTGAAAAAATAAAACATTTTTTTTATTAAAAGGTGCATTTCACCATTAATAAATATCATATTTGGCACAATACTGCCACCCAGTGGCCAAACACGCACAGTGATAGTTTATTTGCTACTTACTGCAAAGTACGTTGCTTTGCAGTAAATGGCAAACTAAGTGTTTCTACTTTACTGTACTCGCCATGGAGTGCGTAAAGCAAGTCACTTAAAGGCCTTGGCAGGAGAGTATACCAGGCAAAGTCAAGTTTCCACGTATATGAAGTGAAGCACATGAGAAGTCCCTGGCAGGAGAGTATACCAGGCAAAGTCAAGTTAGCAAGAGTGTAAAACAACTTACATGAGAAAGTACTGGCAGGAGAAGACTCCAGGAAAAGCCAAGACTGAGAAAATGTTACATTAAAGAGGAGAAAAAATCTGACAGGGGAGTACACCGGGTATCCTATGAAATTGAGACAAACAGCCAAGTTGTTCAATTTAAAAGTCGTTTTTTGGTTAATCAGAGAATTCCAAGGAAGACTCATACCCATAGGATGTTCAAAGTATCGTGAAGAGAAACCCTGGGAAGGAGCAGTACCCTGAAACTGTTAACTGTATCCATTGGGAACCTTTGCGTTGGAGTTACGTTTTTCCTTTTTGAACATTTGTAGACTTTCAAGGCCAAAGACATTATCCTTTTCACCTTAGAGTTTTTAGAATGTGAGGGCCAGAATAGTATTTCGGACACAGGACATGTTTGCTTTGGATATCTTGACAACATACATACCTTTCGTTTTTGGTCGAAGTAGGAAAACACCTCCTAGCCTAAGGACTGCAAGGCATTTTCCAACCCCCCTTGTATTTTGAATAAAACTTTATATCCACACTGATGAGCTCTCCGAGTCCGCGTCTCATTCATGCTTCCTCACATTAGTAATAAATTATGTTTTTGTGGGTGTCAAAAACATACAGGTAAAGGGAGAACAAAGATGTAGGAAAAGGAATCCTTTAGTAGTAAAGCCACAGTGTGAACTTGTACTAGATATATAATTGAAAATGGTAAAACACATGCTAAAAGCACACGACTCATATGGAAGAAAAGAAAATCATCCAGGGGTTCCACTTTCTTCTTTAATTCCACAGAGTGCTTATTTTCTTTTAGTATTTGTGATTATATTTCATCCCAAGAAAAAGATTTTTTATTTATTTATATGTTTATATAGCGCTGCAGCCTGCGGGCATCAGAGCGCATTACAAATAGACGGACGTGGGAGTTCAGGGAACAGGACAATGGCAAAACCACATAATAATAAAGCATTGGTATTACTGGAGTATCTAGGTGTTGAGATCTTATTTGAACAGGTGTCTTTAGTTGTTTTCTGAAGCATGAGTGATTGGTTTCCAATCTCAGTGGGGGGAGGAAGTTTGTTCCATTTTAGGACAGCTTTAGTTGCGAAAGCCCTGCCTAATCCCATGGCTTTTTTGTTTGGTACGACTTGGAGAAGGCCAGTGTTGTTTGATCTTAGGTTACGACATGATTCATGCCACTTGAACTTTTTTTTTTTTTTTTTTTAGGTATATTGGCGCATTACCAAATAAACTTCGATGTACCAGGGTGATGGTTTTAAATGTGATGCGTTCCTCGATCGCATGCCAGTGTAGATCCTTTCTGTCATTTGTGACATGCTCTCTTTTAAGTTTGCCGGTGATTGTTCTTATAGCATTGTTCTGGACCACTTGGCATTGTTTTAGGCATTTGCTGCTGGCGCCCAATAATAGGGAGTTTCCATAGTCTAACCGGGAGAGGATTGTGGCTCTTGCTATGATTGTGCTGTTTTGTTGGCTCAGCAGGGGTTTGATTTTTTTCAATAATTTCTGGTGATATTGGCAGTTCCTTTTAAGATAGGCTGTGTGGGCTTCTGCTCCCAAAGATGCCTGTAAATATATGCCTAGTGTTTTTACTTTTTCGCCTGTTTTAATTTGTGTCCCTTTGATGTTAAATGTGGTGTATTGTGTGTGGGCTTACTTTTTTTCTGGCATAGGGTGATCCGAAGATCATGAGTTCTGTTTTGGTGGCGTTTAGGCACATCCAATTATCCTTCATCCAGCTTTCGATGGCGGTGTAAATTCGAGAGTTTTTCGCTATCCTGTTCATAGTTTCCACTTAGTTCGAATACCAATTGGGTGTCATCGGCAAAGTTAGTGAAAAATATACCGAGGTGGGTCAGCAGTGTGCCTAGGCAACGCATGTATAGATTAAACCATAGGGGGGAAAAGCTAGCACCCTGTGGGACTTCACAGTCCACAGGTTTTGGCGTGGGGAGTGTTTACCCCAGATGATCTTGGATTGTCTGTCCTGTAAAAAGGAGGACACCCAATCTATGGCCTCTTGTGAGCAGTTCCCAGATTGATTTAGGGCCTCTCGGAGCTTCCGATGATCAAGCAGATCAAAGGCTGCCGAGAGGTCCAATAGGATTAACAGTCCAGTCTTGCCCTTGTCAAGGATGCTCAGCATTTCTGTCTGGAGATCTAATAACGCAGATTCTGTGCTGTGGGCTGTCCTAAATCCCGATTGTTGTGGGTGAAGTAAATTGTTGTTTTCCAAAAATTCCTACAGTTGTTCAGTGGCGATCTTGTCCAGTATTTTTAATAGGAAATTACAGTTGGTAATTGGCCTTAAGTTCGCGGGATCTTGTTGATTAAGTTCAGGTTTTTTTGGCAACGGTGTTACTGTTAACGTTTTGATTATGGCAGGGACACTGCCGTCTCTGAATGAAGCATTTACCATTCTTGTGAGGAACGGCGTAAAGATTTCGGCATCGTCAAGAATTAGTTTCGGTGACAACACATTCTCGGTGCTTCAGGTACATATAATGATTGAAAGAGTTTTATTCATGTCTTCCAATGATATAGGTTTGAATTGAAATTTAGGATTTTGTGAGTTGATCTTATTTTCACATATTTTGTCCGGAATGGAAATATTGATTGCCTTACAGTTTATGATTGTTTCTCTTGCCTTGATCATTTTATTGTGAAAAGCAGTTTGGACTGCTTCACAATCTTTTTCTGTTGGCTGGAATGGTGGGGATAATGCTATCGGTTTTTCTATAGCTTTGAGTATCTGGAAAGTTTCCCAGTCGAGTTGGATGCAGTAACGATTTGTTCATTGTAATGATTTTTCTTTAATTCAGTTATTTTAGTCCTGTATGTGTTGTCAGCGGTTTTCCAGTTCTTTTTATTACTTTCTGTGGGGTCTTTTACCCATATCCTTTCTAGTTTCCATTTTTCCTTTTTCAGCTTAGTAGCTTATGGGTTAAACCATTTTTGATGGTTTATATTAGGTCAAACTTGTTGTTTTTCAAAGGAGCGTGTTGGTTTAATAGGTCATTCATGTGTTTGTTTTATGTAGATACAATTTCTTCACAAGAATCAGTATCCTTGGTTTCAAGCATAATTTGTTTAATGCCTTCCGAAAGGATGGTTGGTGTGATTTTCTTTAGATTTCTATCTAAGACCATTTTTGGGGCGTTGTTTGGCTTCGCTGTTTTTGGTTTAAGCATTAGCTTGGTTTCAATTTTATAATAATCTGACCATATGCATGGGTATGTACCCAGCACTGTTATGTGAGCATTATTTCTGATTATCCAGTCTAGCTGGTTGCCCGTGACGGCTGTTGGATCTTTATTTACTACTGTATAGGAGCAATTTAATAAATCTTCTTCTAGGCTTATGGCATCGGGGTCTTTAATGTTACCTCTCCATCTGTTTATGTCTCTGAGGAGTATTGTTCCTGTGTTAGGTGCTATCAGATTATTCAGTAAATTGGTCAGTTTGTCATTGAAGTCCGATGTTAAGGATGGGGGCCTATAGATGACTATCAGATTGATAGTCATTTTGGGTGTGGGTCATTTTGAGATGTAAGATCTCGCATCCTGTGCATTGCGTGCGAGCATAGAATATTTTAAGATCTTGTGATTATTGCTACACCTCCTCCTTTCCCTGTCTCTCTGTTATTGGTGTAGATGGTGTAGTTGCTTGGCACAGCGATATCGACCATAGGACCCATAGGTTCCTGAAGCCAGGGTTCGGTGAGGCATAGGATATCAAGATTGTCGTCTAAAATGTAATCATGGATAGCATGCGCATGTTTATTTAAAGATCTAGTATTTAGTAGCGCTATTTTGATGGCACGCGTTTTAGTTTCGTTTAAGGAGTGTTCCTCCTTGGGGGTAATTGTACTTTGAGATGCGGTGTGTAAGGTGCATTCATTTTCTGTTGCAGAGATTCTCATGGAATCCTGCCTAGAATTTATGTGCGTTTGTACTCATTTTTGATTTTGTAGTGTTATAGCTCGGGATGGTAGATCACATAGTTCTGGATAACCCATACCTGCCTTACCTTTTCAGGCTTCCTGGAAGAATTTTGGCAGAGTGTTGGGCCGTGCGCCGTGGGACGCCGTGGACCGGCGTAGACCTGCTTTGTCACTGAAGCGCCTGATGTTTCCTTTAGTGTGCCTTTGGGGACTATGGGAGTTGTAGTTCCCACGAGTCAGCAACGTTCAAGCCTGAACGGGCTGAAAAGCTTCCAATGTGGCGCAGCGTAAATGAAAACAAAAGTGAAAACAAAGGTGAGTGCACAGCGTACAAAGTGCTGGCAGTCCCTGGTGCGGCGCAAAATGTGTGCTGTTTGAATTAGGTGAAATATAAGGTTATTTCAATTCCCTTATTTCTAAGTTCGCTTAAATTCACAGTGCAGTCATACTTTAGGTAGCAGTCAAGTCAAGTCAATTCAAATCAAAATGCAGATTACATCGAATAGCAGACTTATGCAATAAGGATGTTCCACTAAGTAACAACTTCCTATAAGGTTCCTACTATTTCTACTTCGTGAGTTACTCAACAGGCTATGCTAACAGAATAACAATTACAAGATGTTTCAAAATGGCGTGCCGACTATCAGCAACACCTTCTAGTTTTGCAGCAAGCTAACTAATACGTCATTTAGAACTTCAAGCAATAAAAGGAACAACTTATAGAACTGTTTTAGCCAATACACTGGGCTACCGGGCCAACCCTGCCATAATCACCTTCGGCCCAGTGCCATTAACTGCAGGGTCAGTCCACGAACCAGGTTCTTAAGGTTAATAATATCCCAGCAAAACACGTGGGGTGCTAAACAAATTTAAAAATCGACAAAAAGATGAAGAAAAATGTAAATAAATTAATACGCTTGCATGAAAGCGCCCACTCGTTGAAGGAAGATAACCTCATGCCATCAAGGAAACTATAAAATCAAGGAAAAAGCATTAGAAAACAATACCTTTTCTCTTTTAATTGTGGTGAAGCATGAGGAGATGACCGCAGGTCTGGCACAAGAAGTACGTAAACACCGAGCACTGTTTAAAATTCATGGAGATGCAGAGACTCCATAGAAGCATGGTGAAAAAGTGGCATCAGTAAAAGTTCAGACTGTAGGCATTAGATCAACAAACACCTGCATTCCAAGCATCCTTACTGGCTGGTACGGATTCTGGGAACAACTTTACACCACGTCATGTAACATGCGTCTCTAAGCTGTATAGCATTCACTTTTAGTAACTCAAGTCGTCTTACTACTTTGGAGCTCTACTTGACTCAAAGGAAATACATGGATTTAGACTAATGCTTGTTTGTATTCATTTGGATTTTAATATAATTAATTTTAATTCAATTAGTTTAATTTATCTGGACGAAATGGGGGTAGGATCAAAATCTTTTAAGCTTGGTGTTGTGCATTTAGGTTTAGAGTTCAAAACTTTAATTTAGGTTTATGAATTACTGTGTTTAGTGGAATACCTGTATGATAATTTAACGGTATAAGGTGCTTGCAACAACAACAACCTCAACAAAATATAGCAACAATTCTACAGATCCAAAAACACCTAAACAAGAGTTCCGACGACAGCACCCAACCCAACAATGGAATGTACACTCATCAAAAATGTAATACTGGTAACTTACCACTCCTTCACAAAATAATTCATAAGTCACTCCGACACACCCTTCCTCGAAAATTGTACCAAACAACAGCTTCAGAACCGTGCGGAAGCCTACAACATCTAGCACAAATCGCAACAAAGATTTAGACCTTTGAGGATCCTGGTATACACCGTTTCATCCATATGGGATATACCATAAAAACAATGTGGACACAAACATACCAACTGCAACCATCCTTCTGGACATTTCCATGTCCTTCAAAACTATCGGCACCAAATATCCTGCTTAAGGGACTATTAAGCATTGTAACAGAGAGAACTGCACCATAATGGATCATGCATTTCCTTTCTTTCAGACAAGACAAACTGGCAACATGGCCTCTAGTTATCTCTGAGCTACCTTTCAACATTTTCATGACACTCCCATCTTGGAAACCATCAGACCTCACATGCTTCAACTATGCAGACAATACAACTCAGCTACAATTCAAAAGCAGATTTACAAGACATCGGCATCTGCTTCTCATATATTGACTCATGCATGACAACAAATGAGTTAAAGTTAAACCAAACCAAAACTGAACTGTCATGAATTACTCTATTCTTGTGATGTATACAACAAATTGATGCCCATAAATACCACTTGGTTTGGTTATCAACTCGGGGGGCACTATCCCAAACTTCTTTGATGCTATTCTTCTGTTGAGCTTCAGTCCAGGCTATTATTTTTTAAAATCATTGTCACTGTCAAGAGCTTGAGTGTAGACACAGGGTTTGGGTTGTCTGGTTTGCTGAGGTGCTGACACACAATTTGATTGTATTAGGCGAAAATGATGGGAGCGATATGCCCCAATTGTCTGGAGGTTTAGTCTACCAGATTTGAGCCATTTTTAAATTATCACTTTGAATTATCGAAATATGTCGTAGGCCCACACATCAGTAATGAATTATGAGAGCAAGTTATACATTATTTCCGTTTTTTGTTCTTTGTTATCTTCTGAAAGTGGACTTGCCAATAGTTCTTGGTGAGAATTTTGGGACATTCTGGTGAGTAACATTTTTGCAGGAACATGTGATTAAAATCGCAGGCGCAAGAGGCCGTCAGGTTATAATTACATGTGCTTATTTTTAAGGCATATACCAAGGTTCTGACCACTTACATTTATCGCATACACTTCCGCTGGCCAGGCATAAACTCAATTATAGATTATAATATCAGCATTGATATTTTTATCTTGCGTATTTGTACTTTGACCCATCAGGCTCTCAAGATGCACATGCCACTTTAACGCACTATGCACTTTGAGATTTCATCCAGGTATCAGTGATTGCACTTTATGAGGTGCTCTCCAACTAGAGCACCTAGCACTATGCACTTTTAATGGGGTCGTGAATCTGAGGCCAGCACTATGCAATTTATTTCCCTACGAGTTTAACAACCCTTGTTGCATTCCCCTGTGCCAGGAATAATATGAAATGCTGTGACATGGTTAACTGATTTTTACATATGCTATATCCTGCACTATGCATTTCAAAGTGAGTCGAGAAGTGGAGGTAAACACTAAGCACTTTATTTCCCTGCGAGCCAACATGCAAACAGTACCTTGTCCCAAAATTGATATGGAATGCTGCAACATAGTTCATTTATTTTCACACATTTGATATTCTGGCTAATGTGAATGAGTCCAGTCCAGGTTTGCCGTTTCCTGATGAATTGAAATGGGTCTATTAATTTGTATGTACGGATTTCCATTTGTTTGTGTACATTTTTACTAATTGGTTTTCTAATTGCATTTTTCATGTTTTATGGGACATGTGAAGCACAACGCACTTTATGATTGTGTGCAATTTAAATTGTTAATGCATCACATGTATATGATCTGGGCTTCCCGTTACCTACTTTCATTGGATCAGGTATCTTGATCAAAATACGACAGAGGGCACACCAATATGGCAGACAGGTTTTGCAAGCATATATGGACGGTTTCATTCACAATAAACATTGAGAAAGGCTCTTGTCCCTCTATCCATGAGACCATAGAGAACACCACAATCTACAAAGACATTCCTTCACATTGTTGTGTTATTGTATGTCATCAAGCAACAAGTAGTTGTGAAACGCGTAATTCTGGCTTCTGTTGTCCCTGCTGAGGGGCCCACAATAAAAGGACTTTGTGGTGCCAAAGGATCGGATTCCTGTCATTTCGTGCATTTATATGGTGGTGGGGTGCATTTGCAACGTGCATAGCATGGTTTGATATATATATATATAAATATATATGGGGGGGTCCCAAAACGTCTTTTTTTCCCATAGACTGAATGGGGGGAAAACTTTGCGCATGCCTACAGGTCAAACCGTTGGACGGATTTTCACCAAATTTGCGGCAGGGGCTTGGTCCAGAGAGCGTGCTTTTGTAAATTTGGTGACAATCCGTCCAGTAGTTTCCTTTAAAACGACCAAAAAATATGTCTCAAAAAATTAGTGATATCTATGTCCGCTCCGCGGTCACACTTCCCTGTTCGCTTCGCGGACAAGATACCGATTGTGTAAGGGAAATGTTGAAGGTGGACGTTCCTACATCAATATAAAATCTATTTCCACACTGTCCACGAGGCATAGATCTTACTGTTATGTGTGTACTGATGCTGGGACATGTCACCATGCTGTACGCCAGCATATTGTCATGTGGCATTCTTCGCAAGGTGTATACTGTTTAGCAAAAGACCCTTGCTAAAGGGACCTTATGGGGTTACGTTGCCCTACTGAAAATCTGTGACATTCAGTACGTTTTTTTATTAACAAGACGTTATACTTAAATTGACCTACTAAATTGACCTACTAAAAACCTGTAAAATTCACTCAAAAAAAACTTTAAGAGGACATTATGGTTAAGTTGCACTACTAAAAACCTATGCAATTTACTAAATACACTTCACAAACATGCCATTATGGTTCAAAGTAAAACCGAAAACCCCCTGAAATTCGCCAGTTATGGTAGGCTAAGCAACGATACCTGCCCGCACCACTGTGCACTGCTAACACTAACACCCAGGACATGAAAGATGGCATCACAAATGTCATTGATGACATTACTGATGATATCACACTTTTTGTCACACAGTCGAATGATATTAGATATGATCCATCTCTGCCTGACAAACAATTGTTTTCTATTCAATAGAGAATTCTATGTGCAGCTTCAGGGCACAGCCATGGGGACCACATTTGCCCCTTCCTATGCCAATTTGTTTATGGGATGGTGGGAAAAGTTTGTTGTTTGGGGCACAGAGAATAATGTGTATACAGCCAAAATAATACTCTGGTTGCGGTACATAGATGATTTATTCATCATCTGGGATGGTACAAGCTCAGAGTGGTTAGAATTTGTCGAGAAGCTGAATATCAATGAATTAAACCTTCAGTTTACGGAAAACCACAACAAGACTGCTATCGTTTATCTCGATATTCTTGTTAAGGTGGCTCAGGAAGAACTTATTACAGAACTTTACCGTAAACCGACAAGCTCCAATATACCGCTGCATGCGAAAAGCAATCACCCTACCTCTCTGAAATGGTCTATACCATATGGCGAATTTATTCGCATTAGAAGAAATTGTTCCAAACTGGAAACGTTTGATGCAGAATGTGCACACATGGCTCTCAAATTCAAACAACGGGGATATCCCAAACGAATACTTGAAAGAGCTTTTCATAAAGCTAGGAATCAAGACTGTTCCTCATTGTTAACAACTAAAGTGCAGCCACTTCCAGATGATCAAACAAGTGAGACTCGACTTATACTCACTTACGGCACTAAATCCCAACATGTACGACGGATTATGCATAAACATTGGCATATCCTACAACTGGATGAACATTTAGGAACGATCTTGGGAGATAAGATGAACATTACATTTCGACGCTCTGTCTCCCTTAAGGATAATCTTGTCTCTAGTTTTATGAGTCCATCAATTTCATCTATAGGCTCTACTTGGTAACATACATCAACTACAGGCTTCTACAAGTGCAGGAAATGCAAGGCCTGCCAGTATGCCACAGATGTCTCTAATTACCAACATCCCATTTTAGGCAAGACTATTCCAATCGTGGCACGAATCACTTGTGACACTGAGTACGTGGTTTATGTGCTCAAGTGTCCCTGTGACAAGTGGTACGTTGGTAGTACCATAGGAAGCCTTAAGCTGCGTATGCTACAGCATATCAGGGCCATTAAGAATGTGGATGCTACCTACCCTATGGCTATGCATTTCAAAGAAGTACACAACAGTAAACTGGATGGTTTCACATTTTTTGGCATTCATACCATAGCTAAACACCCTAGAGGTGGAAACAGAGAATTGGTACTAAGACAATTGGAAACTAAATGCATTTTGGACCTAGAAACTAAAAAACCAAGAGGTCACAATTTGGATGAAGAGCTCTATACATTTTTAGGAACTTAATTATATTTTCCATATATGCTCTTCTGCCTATAAGACACCACATGGTCTACGCACTTTCTTTTGCGATTTTGATAATTATTGGATGCGTAAATCAATTTTCTTGTGTTCCACCTCTATTGATTGATTGACTTCTTATACGATGCTCTTTTGGACACTTACCATTCTATTACTTCAAATGCACAGGCTAACATTTAACTGTATTTATTAATTTTGGTTGAAGTGCATGTTTAAGAGGTTTGATAGTCACAATGTTGGGCTTTTATTGCAATTTGTATATTTTGTACATTTCATGCATCTCTTTCTTTCTCTTTTCTCTTTTCTTCTTTCTCCTTTTCTTTTTTTTTTTGTTTCCTTCAAGTTGGGCTAGTTGTCTCCTCGCCCTGGGCTGCCAAGGTTTTTCAATACTGGAGGGTTTACAAGTGATCACACTGTTTATGTAATCAAGTAACCTCTTTGATTTATATCCTAGGTTGGCTTATTGTGATTACTGGTTTATGATATATTTTTTGACAAACTTCTTGTATAACAGAGGATAATATGAAGCTTAGGTTTTAAAACTGGGACACACATTGTTGTGTCCCATTTTAACATTGTATTTACTTTTCTGTTCTTTGGATTAGTGCACACAGGCTCACAACTTTTAGGGACATATTGATTTTTGGTATTGTCTTCTCTCCCTTGGTTTATAATTCTCTCTCTCAGATTCCACAACATTCGCAGGCTTTTCCTGTGCACACTTGTGTTTGATTCTGTGGAACCATGTAACTTTGTTGCTTATGTTGCCTTATGTAAATATCGCTTTGAGACAGGAATCCAGGTTTATTATAAAAATAGGCATTATATATTTGGTTGCTTATTTGCACAGGTCTATTGTCTGTTGCTGACCATATGTTTACATGCACTAAGCACTTTATAAAGTATATGCACTATGCACTTTATAGGATACAACAAAATTGTGGATTATATCCTTGTTGATGCTGCTTTGCATATTTGCACAGGGAAGCTGGCAGTTACCGTCATCCTGCATTTAGTAGGCACTTTATTTATCAATGCCAGTAATAGAGGCTTTTCCTCAATGGATATCCTCCCGTTCACTATTATTGGTTAACTTTGAACGATATTAGAGCTAGTATGCATTTTGGGGCCATCAATGCCTCCAGTGCTTTCACATTTTGAAAGCTTTCATGTTTTACTCAATATTACGGGCTAAACGGGCAAAATGACATTGGGCCTCATTACGACCCTGGCGGAAATCGAAAAACGATGGCGGAAATGCAATACCGCCATCGAATAGCGCTCGGTGCGATTATGACCCGTCACCGCAAAGTACGATGCCATTAGCGACACCGTAGTGAACGCCAACGCTAACTGCACCAAGTACGCGCGCGCGCGCCATGCCAAACCGTAATTACCACCATGGCGCAACGGTACGCGAATTCTGACCCTAGCGGACATGCACCTAACGCCATCAAGCACGGCGGAAAGTACCATTCCGCCATGGTGAGAAGTACGGCATCGCGAACCAACCGTAAACGGCCCCACTGAGTGCCTGTACACCGCTCCCTGGCCACATTGTACAACTCCCCGTAGGTGCAATGAAGTCACACAATGCAACCAGTGAAATGTACTAGTCATCCATGCCTGCCAACGAACAAATGAATCTCAAGAGGGGCCAATGGGAGCTGCAGGGCACAGATGGCACGAATACAGAAGCCATCCCAATGGACATGACCTCAGTCTCCCACCAAGAAACGCACGCAAACACAGGCACCTGTGACCAGCAATATTCCGAAAATCACATCATTCCACCAATCCACCTGGCTGACCGGCATCTGTTACACAAAAGCTAATCCCCCGCCCCTGAGCATGACATCATTAAAACAGTCATATTGGCAGCCCTCATCCCTGACCTCACTGGGCTTCGTAGGCAAACGCGCCCAGCACAGTACCACGCAACTATACTCCGAAGCTGGAACCCAATGCAGATCTCCTCACAATACATCGCTCCCCAAATAGGAATATGCCACATCACTTGCAAAGAAGAACGCTACACGGTCCATATCAGAATAGAAATTTAATGCACAACAAATTCACCAAGCACATACAGCCATTAGGCCATGAACTCCATAACACATTTCACCATTGTGGGCTGCATCCGCAATAAATGACCAGCTACTTCTTGTGTGACGCCCTGTTCCTTCATGGTACACAGGGGCTACATTCTCGTACGAAAAGGCAACATGGAAGCACCTAGAACCGCAGGGCCGTCCCAATAGGGAGGCACTAGTCCAGCTGAAAGGCCGAAATGTTGCTCCTAGCCACTAGTACTGCGTAAGGGCATGTGGCCCATTGGCGATCGTCCCATAAGATCGTAATGCTGCTCCACTGATTAACACGAAGCAGCAGGTGTCGGGAGTAAAATCCATCTGCAGGAGTGGCATACAGATGGCAGTGGCAAAAGGGGAGGAGATACCTGTCAACCAAATGAAATGAAAAAGAATAGCATGGCCATCAGAACTACATTTGAATTACTCACTTCAATGATCACACCAAATCCACAGCCATATGCATGCTAGCCCACTCCAAAGGATCATCACCACCCAAAAACCACTTGCGAATCATAACTATCTATATCGAGGTGAAAACACCATCACAAACGAGTGTACCTGTGCATGCGTCTGTTAAAACAGAATCCATCAGATGGGATTGGTAACGTGCATAGACACAAGTGTCTGAAGGCGCGTCGAGACAGGGAGGGCTCAACAAGGCCAGATAGACGATGGTCCCACTATGGCAGCCCTGCATCACATAGCGCAGGGGAGGCGGACAGATTCCAAGAAGCCCTGTACATGGCAAACTCTGTATCAATTCATCTGTCCATGCATCCATTCATCATTCCCTCATCCCGTAATGAAAACGCCTGTTTCCATACTCACATAACATGTGAAATTTCCATTGAGTCTGTGCGTTATGCAGCCTGCAAAATCCACTGTGCCCCAGCTCGTAATTCCAGTGTTGTGAAGTAACATGTATTTGGGAACGTCCGGCCTCATCGTCCACTTCGCCATTGCGCATCCCAAACTATTCATATCAATCATTGCATCCTCGCCATGGCCCCTGTCCCAAGGACATTGAACAATAGAACGTTATATTTGCAGTCAGACCTGTGGGCATCTCCTCGCCGCTAGCTGAAAACCGAAAGCGCCGCCCTTCGAATTCCTCATTTGCAACATCACGTCGAAAAAGCATCTGTGGCCGCTTGAAATCACAAATTAATCCATCTAGTGCGGCTGTGTGTGAAAATGGCAACTGCCTTCACTCACAAATGGGACGCCCCGCCCGTCGTTGAACCTCGGTACAGTGATGCATGAGGGTCCACCGTTACTCGAGTACTACGTTCCACTGACCCTTCACAAGTCTGTTCGCGACTGCAAAGATAGTATGTGAAACAATGGGACCATAGCCGAATGAACATATCAACCAATGTTACACTGCCATCGGGTACAAATACATGATTGTAATAGCAAGATGCCATTCGTCGAATTGCAGCGTTGTGTGCGGGACGTGCTCGCCCAAAGGGGAGAGCAGCTTGCACAGGTGGAATGAATCACCACAGGTGGAGGCCATACAGCCTGAAAACACATAAATTGCACACCCAGTCTCCTCCCACAACCACTCCGAAATGCTACCGGCAGGACTAGCTATGTTGGCCCTGGGGGACCTGATAGCACTGCAAGTACTCCAACTTCAAGAAGAAGACGAACACCAACTACAACCGGCCGCACGGAGGAGACGCAGGAGGAGGAGGAGGGCAAGGCAGGGCCAGCAAGGGCCGCCAGCACAGCCACTACCACCACGCAGGCAGCCCGCAATCCCACGCCTCCGAGCACATCCGTTCAACCTCACTGATGAGCAGATCCACACCCTCTACCGTTTGGACCGGGACACCATAACCGCCATTGTGGACATGACACAGGCTGACCTTGTCAGCATGATAGATAGCCCAACCGCCATCCCACCCCTACTGAAGGTGGTGTCTGTACTCCACTTCCTGGCCACAGGCACCTACCAGCACACAGTCGGACAGTTGCATGGCATTTCACAGCCACTGTTCTCACGGACACTATTGCAAGTGCTCGATGCCCTCCTGAAGCACGCAGACGACTACATCTCTCTACCACGCTCGGAGCAGGAAATTACGAACACAAAAGTGGGATTCCATGCACTTGCCGGCATACCGGGTTGCATTGGTGCCATCGACTGCACCCATGTGGAATTGGTCGTCCCACATGCCATGGAGGCCCAGTACCGCAACCGGAAACAATTTCATTCTCTGAATGTACAAATGGTGTGTGACTCCAACAGGATCATTACACATTGTTGTGCCCGATTCCCTGGATCAACCCATGATTCTATGATCTTGAGGAACTCTACAATACCACGCTACATGGAGCGACACGCAGGGAACAGATCCTGGCTACTCGGTGAGTCTCATTTCATGCATGATGATGTGGGGTATGTGATGCGGCAATGACCTGGCAGGAAGGGGGGGGTGCGTACGTAGCAATGGCATTCCACATAATTCGTTTATCGTCCACATACAGGTGATGCTGGATATCCACTGAAGAGATGGCTCCTCACACCAGTCCGGAACCCACGGGACCAGCATGAGGAGGACTACAACCATGCCCACTCACGTACCCGTGTAGTCATAGAACAGACATTCGGCCTACTGAAGACTCGTTTCCGGTGCCTCAGCAGGTCTGGCGGGGCACTCCTGTACCGCCATGTGAAGGTTGCGAAGATGGTGATGGCATGTGTCATGCTACACAACATGTGCGTACGTAGAAATGTTCCCATGCCCCCTGACGCAGAACTGCAAGCACCTGAAGATGGTCATGATGAGGGTGGGGATGTGGTAGCACCTCAAGGAGTCTGCGAGGCACAGGAGGGCCGTGACATTCGTCAGCATCTCATAGATGCATGCTTCTAGCACTCACGCCTGGTGGCTGATACATGGACACGGGACTCGTGGCACTGTGTGTGTCTGGTACATGCACAATATGGACTGTACGCCTATAATGGCCTTGTACACAAAGATCAATGTCCACACATCTCATTGGTTGATCGTGCATTGTTTATGGCATATGTGATATCATGTTAAACACCCTATCGACCCGCCACCCAAGTGAGCCCAACACCCCCCCTCCACCCTCCTACCTCCCCCCCGAACACCAGTGTCCAGAGATGCTCATTGTCAGTGGGCAGTCGCTATTGCAAGCCCCCTCTGCGGGTATCAGGGGCACCCCTGCCTGTGGAGCGCAGGTTCCTCCCAGATCTACGTTGGGGGCTGCCCTGGACGGAACTTGCAACGGATGATGTCTCTGCCTGCTCACGTCCATGCATGTCCCTAAGGGTTTGTGAGAGCTCAGTGAGCACACGGCGCACTGCGGCAAGTTCGGCACATACGTCTTTGGACGTCGCATGCAGTTCCCCCCTCAGGCTCTCGGTGCTTCTCTCCATTTGGACTCTCAGGCTCTCGGTGCTACTCTCCATTTGGACTCTCAGGCACTCGGTGCTACTCTCCATTTGTGCCCTTAGTGTCTCTGTACTTCTCTCCATTTCTGCCCTAAGTGTCTCAGTTGATGTTTCTATGTCTGCCTTAGTGCCCCCACATTCATCGGCATGGTCCTTGAGGAGCGTGGCCAGTTGCTGCTGTTGCACGATTAACTGGTCGAGGGACTGTTGCCTCTGCTGGGCCATGGCCATTTGCGGTGGTGTCACAGAGTGGCTGTTCGCCTCATGTTGCCCTGCCACAGGGCTTGTGGGGGATGGCCAGTCGTCGTCTTGTGGGTGCCCCTGCGTGGTATCCTCATGGTGTACGGGATGGAACAGACAGGGGGATTGGGACAGGTCATGGATGGATCTGACTTCGACATCCCCGTTTTCTGTGTCGGAGCATGCTGCCATTAATGCAGTGTCACCTATGGTGCTGCTGCCACCAGAAGCAGTGCCTACTGTGGCATCCATTGGGGGGACCTGTGGTGGTGGTGGTGTGGGCATGCTGGCTGCTGGGGTGCCTGTTGGAGTTCCCTCCTCTGTGCTGCCACTTGATTTGTGCTGCTGCCGTGTCTTGATGCGTGCAGCTGAGGTGGAGGGTCTTTGGCCGTTGGTCTTGGCCCTCTTTGCAGGTGTGCTGGTAGGGGTGTCCTGGAGCACGTCGTTTGGATCGGACCCTGTGGTGGAGTAAGGGAGGGCGTGCGTTATTAATGGGTCTGTGGGAATTGGAATGGCAATGTATCACATGCATTGGGGTGGTACCTGAGGGTGATTTGGGTCGGGGCCTTGGAGGTGGTTTCATTTGTGTGTGGAGTGAGGGTGCAGTTGTTTGGCAGCCTGCAGTTAGGGTGTGCCTGCTGCACGTGTAGAGGGTGTTTTTAGGATTTTTAATTATTTATGTATTTGATGTGAGTTTTGAAGTGTGCTATCAGGCCTATGTATGTGGACGTTCTCCTGGACATGTGTTACTGTTGCACTATGTGGGCACGTGGTACTTCACATGATTGGACATTGTGGTTTTGGCATTGTTTTATTTGGGCCACCTACCTGATTCTTCGGATGTCTGCACTCCTTTCTCCATCCCTCCGACTCCCTCTATGCTCTCCATTCCTATGGTGGAGGCACAGATTTCTTCCCAGGGGGTCAACTTGATGGGTGATTCCGATCCTCCCCCGGTGGCTGTGGCAATGTTGCGATTGGCAGAAAGTATGCTACGGACGCGTATCCGCAGGTCGTCCCATCGCTTTCTGCATTGCTGTGGGTTGCGGGGTGCGGTCCCCACCGCACTTACCCGCTGTGCCACCAGGGCCCATATGGCCATCATGTTCGCAAGTGCCGTCCTGGTCATTTGCGTGGAGACGACGGTGGCTGCATTCTCCTGGAGGGTCTCTGAGTACGGTGAGTTCCTCACGGGAGAAGTGGACCTGCCGCTTGCGGTCGCACGCTTTCTTCGCTACTTTTCCCATTTTTCTTGGTTTCACTAGGGTGGATGACGGGTTGGGATGTGTCTCAGGGTAGTATTTTTAATGGTTGTGTGGATTTAGTGGTTTTATAGGTGTACGGCGTGATGTTTCCCGTTCCGGGACCATGCTTTTACTTCCGTTTCCGTATATTTACGGTCACCGTACTTTCCGGTTGGCGCTCACTGCGGTGTCCGCTAAGATGGGTGGCGGTATTGCACCTAGGGCGCCGTACGGCGGCGGTGTGGGCCGTTTTGGGGTCATTTCCGCCATCGCGGACTTTGCACTTCCGCCATGGCGTGGTGCTCGTGCCCGATGGGTCGGAATGAGCCGCACTTTGCTCCATCGTGCAATGGCGGAAACGCTATTTACGCTGTGGCGGTCCGGTCAGTCACTTTCCGCCAGGGTCGTAATGAGGGCCATTGTATTATATTTTAAAGAGCAACTTTTTTAACAGCAATTCTCAGAGTTCCACTGCCCGCATATATTTTTTTTTTTGGGCATATTATTGAAAAAACATGTTGAAATGACAACACTGGAGGCATGCATAGAGTATTAATTCTTGACAAACAGTTTTGAAATTATGCATTTTCGAGGAAAACATTTTTTTTGCATTACGCATTTATATTTTTGATTAATGTAACTGTTTAGTAACTTTGGTATTAGGCTACGTAAACCGAAACTGCCAACGTTATCATGCAAAGTGTTCAAAATAAGTTTGACATGTTTAAATCAAGGTAAATCGGCAGCCTTTTGTGCACGTTAAGATGTCTGCCTTGTTGGAACCGTGACAGTAGTTAATTGCTTTGGAGACATTCCTCACTGAGCACTGGGGATAGAGATGTATGAACTTATTTATAGTCACCTCGTCTGTGTTTGCACTTTTCCTACGTGACCAAGCGGTTTGTTTACCGTGAAACGCGTTGTATTCTGTGCTTTTTTCTTATCCATGCTGACTTTAAAATAAAGGCATGTCAGTCTGGACGAACTCTGGTTTCTTCGCCTCTGTATAGAGGGTCATTTTGGCTTTCTCTATTTGTTTTTGGGAGTGCATTCCGCTAACCTTATCCCGTTTCCATCACGGATCGGGTAATGGGTTCTTTTTAAATATATATATATATATATATATATATATATATATATATATATATTCCATTTATTTTATTTCTTACAACAGTGAAGTGAAAACAACCAAAATGACTGCCGTCGATAGGAGGATGTTACGGATACAATAGTTCTAGTGATAATACTTTTTTTCAATTATGAGATTAAATAACAAATGTTTATTGCCCTAACATGGGAATTCCTTCGGCAGGTTTCGTTAAACAATATTAGGAACGAACATCTACACATGTAGGTAATGGAGAAAGTTTCTGGTAATCTGAGAACTACAGACAGCAATTAAGTCAGTTTATATTTTTCCAGTGCGCAAGTGAAAAATGCCAAAATGGTGACTGGAATGATTTCCTGGGTAGCACTTTCACCTTCCGGGTTAATGCCTTATTAAATGTATGTAGAACTGTAAGGTGCTTTCTATTTGACACAGAGCAGTCAATATTTTAAAAATGTTTCATATAGAAGTAAGCTGTTCAGCCCTAGGGCGTTTGCCATTTATGGTATACCTATTCTTTACCTATTAAACACACGGTACTTAAATATGTTCAGGTCACATTTAAACAAATTCATAAAGAGTTCCACATGTACCAATTTGTATCTGTATAATACAGTGCTTGAGAATGGTTATTCGGTCAACAATGGGGGTCTGTTCTGACGTGTAGCGTTTACTGGGGACTACTATTGTGCTAAAGTAGACCTGGATTATTTCTATTATGTCAAAATCTGTACATAAACACTTTAAATGTGAAAGATGCACAAGAAGGAATTTCAGACACAGATAGATATTGAGCTGTCAGCTTTTTAAATTTATTTCGCTGATGAATGCATTTATTAATCGTGCATTTTTTGATATTGAGCTGTCAGCTTTTTAAATTTATTTTGCTGCTGGATGCATTTAATAATCATGCATCAGAAAGTAAGAAAAAAAGTATATTGTTAAAAGGAACAGTTGCGAGCTGCAAAGGGTTCAATCACAAAAACAGAGTTTGCAAAACGATTAATTCTCAATATTTCCTCAAACAGCTGTTTTTGACAAAACAAATTTATAACCACCACCTAAAGTGACTAGTGATTAAGATATAAAACATACATAACAAACATAACAACCAAAACAAAAGCAATAAATGGAAAAGCTTTGGGTTATGTGTATCCAGGCTGGAGGGTGACCTAACAGGTGGTCAAATGAGAATGGTTATTCAACATTGATTGATTGATTTATAGAGCGCTTTAAACCAAGGCGCTGTACAATGGAACAACAAGATACAAAATAACAACAACAAAACTTAACAATGGGAGCAAAAGTTACATCTTGAATCATTCAACAAAACAGTGCAAAGAGCAATTAACTGATGGGGGAGGGGAGTGGGAAAAGGTGGGGAGGAGTAGGAGATGGATAGGGCGAGGGAAAATGGAAGGGAGAGAGAGGTGTAGGAGAGGGGGGAGAGGAATCAGATGAAGGAAAAGGAGGGGGGAGTGGAGAGGGCAGAGGGGGAGTTTTCAAGGAGGAGAATGGAGGAGGAGGGATTTAAGTGAAGTGTGAAATGAGGTGAAGGTCGCGGTACAGCGGATTGTGAGAGGGAGCGAGTTCCAGTGCAGAGGTGCAAGGAGTTGGAAGGAGCGGAAACGGGAGGAAGCACAGGGGGATGGAGGTACAGTGAGAAGGAAATGGTCAGCGGTACGAAGGGAGCAGGAGGGGGAGTAGAAGGAGAGAAGGGAGGAGAGATGAGGAGGAGCAAGACCATGGAGGGATTTGAAGACAAGGCAGAGAAAGTAAAATTTTAGCTGTAAGTGGAAAGGTAGCCAGCCAAGGTGAGAGAGCGAGGAAGAGATGGAGTCACCGGAGGTAAGGAGACAAAGGGTACGAACAGCAGAGTGGTATATGGATTTAAGAGGGGCAAGCTGAGATGCGGGAAGTCCAAAGATTAGAGAAGAGCAGTAGAAGAGGCGGGAAAAGATAAGAGGAAATTAGGAGTTTGGTGGCGTGGAATGTGAGGGAAGGACGGATTTTGCGAATATTGTACAGGTGGTATCGGCAGGAGCGGGAGGTGAGTGAAATGTGTTGTGAGAAGGTGAGAGAGGAGTCGAAAAGAACACCTAGATTACGAGCTTGGGGGTGATAGGGAGATTGGAGGGAGGAAAGTGAATGAAAGGGGGCGGGGAGGGAGAGGGAAGAGAATTAGAGGGGAAGAAAAGGACTTCGGTTTTATCAGTGTTAAGAGAGAGAAAGCGGGAGGAAATCCAGTTTTTGATAGCAGTGAGGCAGGAGGAGAGCTTAAAGTGGAGGTCAGGCGAGAAGGAGGAGAAAGAGAGAAAGAGTTGAGTATCGTCAGCATAGAAGTGGTGGGAAATGCCAAACGAGGAGATGACAGGGGCAATGAGGGAGGTGTAAAGAGAGAAAAGGAAAGGACCAAGTACAGAGCCTTGAGGAACACCGTACCTGAGAGGAAAGGAAGGAGAGGTCTGGCCTCCCCATGATACAATATTGTAAATGTAGAGGTATATTCCGTAAAAATGATAAGCTCTTGTAGTTTATTTTGTCAAATGTACATTGATTAGGCAGATGAAATTCATAGCAAGTGAATTGTAACTTTTGAATATCTTAAAGTTGGTGAAACATTTTTTTTCCTACATCTGTTGCTTTCATTCACACAAAAGAAATATACTCACTTAATACCCTAAATTGAAGCTACAGGTGAGCACTATTTTTTTTAATCTCAGAATCATATGATAATTAAGAAACATAGAAGTTAAATCCCCAAAAGGAAGTTTCTCTATTATTTATTTAGAACCCTGAAGTTGATATGTGCCTTCTCATAAGGAAGGGTTTGCCCCAAAACAGGTAAAGCTATGCAATACTATCAACACATGACAGAAAAGATGGAAAATCCACAGCAATCTGGAAATAACTTTTGGAGAATTTGAAGAAAAATGTGTAATGCAAAATAGAAATACTAATTGGATATCACAATGAAGAACTGCAGAATTTTGGTTGGTAATGAAACCGTGTTTTTGAAATCTGCAATGCATTCCTGTAATTGGCTGAAATTAGATGTATGACAATTCTATGTCAAGACCGGAGGCTCCCATTATGCTTCTCAGCAGCAAGGTATTTTTGTGCACCAAGTGTCGTATGAGTAAACATAGAAAGGGGGGTGCACTAAATATACAATATAAGTAAACATAATATAACAGTAGTATTTCCAGAGTTCTGAATGAAACAAACTCCATTTCCCAGAGTTCCCTAGTGTCACCAAAGAAACATCAACATGTGACTTAGTCCTCCAATGGGTGTCCTGATCCCTTCATAAACAGTCCTAAACATGATGCGACTTCCTCTTTCTTTGCTGCTCACAGCAAGAGATAAGTACCTTCATGTTTACCACTGTTTATGACACGTTATTTCATTTTCATAGTAATTGACATTGCTATATATGTTTCATTGTTATTAAGAGTGCACTCTGCCTCAAATTGAATGGATTTCCTTTTAATCATTACTTTCGTTATTAACTCCGACGCCAGCTGCCTTCTGCTGGCGTCGGAGACTGCGTGATTCGAAGCTTCGCTTCGCGCTAATACAATTGCCAACTGTTTCTTCCGCTTCACAAGCGGACCTCTCGGCGGGCTCGCGTCGGCTTCCCCGACCCATCGGTACTCTCCTCGGGCACGGGGAGGCCGGCGCGGCATTACTACAGCCCGCAACGCCGCCCACTAACCACCAGGGGAGCTCCTGCTCTTCCTGGTCCTTTCCTCTGTATTCCGGCGCTCGAGTGCGCATGACCGTTAAGTTATAACGGTCTTTGCGAACTCGAGCGCCGGAATCTCTCCTCAGGCGACAGCAAATACACACTTTATTTCATCGCGGATCAACAAGAATTTGCACGCGAGTGCTTGAATATATTTAAATACATAATCTACATAAATTTAAAAAAAAAAAAAAAAAAAAAAATCTCCCGTTCAGCATTCTCTAAAAACTATAACACTAAGCTGAACTGATTTTACTGGGCAGTGAGAGAAGGCGTTCAAAAACCCAGAAGACAAAAAAAAAAAAAAGTGAGTAAGGTGCTTTAAACTTTATTATGGCAGCGCAGTACTCACCTCAATCAGATCAGGCCTGGTCTGAGACTGAGGAAGATCACTGCTATATAGATGAGGTGGCGATGGCTAACAGCTTACAAAAGGTACTGGGATCCTCTGTGGAGACCAGTATTAGAAAAGCAGTAACAGACATGCTCTTTCCCATTCAACAACGCCTAGAAACTATGGAAGAGCATTTAAGAGGGACCTCCCCTCCTGGGAGGAAGAGAACGCAAAAGAGGAAGCACCTTACGGAAGGGGGATGTATACCGGCTCGCAAGAGCAGAAGCTCTACGACCCCCCCGAGCCAGCCAACAGATGCCACAGCTGCCGTTTCGGACGCCTTCTCCAGGCTGAAAGAAGCCTTTATGAACAGGAAGGTAACCTCTTCCCATGAACCCTCTTACCCAGAGGAAGAAATGAGGGAAAATGTACCCTCAAGCCCTGAGAGATATGGACAGGGCACAGAGGACGACCAAAACAAGAGCGTATACGACGCTGATCCTTCTCAATCCTCATCTGAAGAGGAAATTCAAATAGAGGGTTTAAAGCCCTCAGGTTCTGGGACTGCGGCAGACCCCATCCCCAAGAACACAACCGGAAACAAGCCTCCTGCAGAGGGGATGTTCACTCCGGAAGACCTTATGCACCCCAGATCCACAGACTGGGAACCGTCTTCAAAGACATCAAAATACATTCATTTCAGACTACGTAAGCCACTGGATAAAGAAGTCAGAGCTAGACTTCGAGCGGAATGTCCACGTCCAGATATTGCGGACAAAGTGGCTCTAACACCAGAGCTAGATTCAAAGATGATTACCTTCCTAGGTAAAAACGTAAAAGACCCAAGGAAAGGCATAGACCGTGCCTGGAAGTCCTGTCAGGACAAAGTACTAGACGTGGCGGGGCCACTAGCCAAGATTTCAGATCTAGCGGAAGAAGCAATAAACTCTTCTAATCCCATTGACCCAATAATACTCTCTGGTTGGGTTCAACGGGCAATTTGCCTGTTAGGTAACGCCAGTTGTGCTATTTCCACAGAACGCCGAAAAGGCATCCTATATAAAATAGACGCCAAACTGAGCGAACTGGCAGACACAGTCGGGTCCAACAGCACAAGGCCTGCTTTTTGGAGATCCTTTTATGAAGGAAATGGCGAAATTTGTGGGAACATTTACAGCATTGGACAAAGCACAGGCCTCCATAAAAAGAGTCTTTGCGTCCAAGGTTTTCACCAGGGCCGGACGAGGCAGAGGTCGCTCCTCCGGCCGTTACTTTTTCGACAAAAGATCTCAACACTTCAGAGGCCAGCATAACTCCTGGCAAGAGCGCTCCGACACTTTCTTTCCCTCAAGAGGTCGTGGAAGAGGGCGCCCCTGGAGAAGAGCGGCCAGATACCCAGCCCAACAACAATCTACAGGTCAGTGTACTTATAGCAGCGCCAGCGCCACAGACTCCTATAGGTGGGAGGTTAATGATGTTTATAAATGCTTGGGATACCTTATCAGGAGACGCCTGGGTCAGGGACACAGCTCGGGGCCTGCGCCTAGAGTTTTTCGAGCAGCCCATCCAGACATGTCGCCCTACTCCAATAGTAATGTCTCAGACAGATCAAATCGCCTTAGACAGCGAAATACACAATCTTTGTCTGAAGAGAGCAATTCGCCCCTGTCAAAGCCAGGGAGGGTTTTTCAGTCCCATATTCCTAGCTCGCAGGAAAGAAAAAGTACGACCAGTTATAAACCTCAAAGCTCTCAACGAATACATCATTTACCGCCATTTCAAAATGGAAGGTATACATATGCTCAGAGATCTTCTGAGACCGAACGATTGGCTCATGCGTCTAGACCTGAAAGACGCCTACTTAACAATACCAATTCATCAGGCACATATAAATTACCTGAGATTTTCCTGGAAAAATCGAGATTGGGAGTTCACATGCCTACCTTTCGGGCTCTCTGCAGCGCCTTGGGTTTTCACCAAGCTTCTAAGGCCTGTAGTAGCTCATCTAAGAGAGCAAGGTGTTCGTCTTATTATTTATCTAGACGACATCATTTTCATGGCACAATCGCAAGAACTAGTTCAGAAACAGACCAAACTAGCCATAAACTTGCTACACAGTCTCGGTTTCCTTATAAATTGGGAAAAGTCAGTTCTTCTTCCATCCAAGAGCATGGAATTTCTGGGCTTTGTTGTGGACACCCAGAATTGTCAGCTCCGACTCCCATCAGCCAAGATCCATTCTACCAAAAGGGAGATACGCAGGATCTTGCAGAAGGACCTGTTCTCTCTTCGAGAACTGGCAAGAGTGATAGGGCTACTATCCTCCTCCATTCAGGCGATATTTCCCGGCCCTCTTCACTATCGCGAATTGCAAAGACTGAAAGGCCAACACTTAAGACACAGTCTTTCATACTCTCAACTCCTAACATTATCTCCTCAAGCGAGGACAGAACTCAACTGGTGGCTCACTCACATGGAGGCCTGGAACGGCAGAGCCATTTTCGGATCTGCTCCAGATATCATCATCGAGTCAGACGCCAGCCGCTCCGGATGGGGAGCGAGATGTGGCTCCATAGCCACAGGAGGGACCTGGTCTTATCAAGAGCTAGACCTGCATATCAACTGCCTAGAACTTCTGGCAGGTTCCTTTGCAGTACGCTCCTTTGCCAGAGGCAGAGCGAGTTGCTGTATCTTGCTAAAAATGGACAACATTTCCGCGGTAAGATACATCAACCATCTAGGTGGCACCAAATCAAGACCTCTAGCAGAATTAGCCAAGGACTTCTGGCACTTCTGTCTGGCACATCGAATCTCAGTTACAGCAGAATACCTTCCCGGCCTATCAAATGTGGTAGCGGACTGGTACTCCCGCCACTCCACGGACTACAGCGACTGGAAGCTCGACAGAGGAGTCTTCCTCCGCCTCCAGGAGATTTGGGGCCCAATGTCCATAGATCTTTTCGCCTCCAGACTCAATACACAGCTACCAATGTTTTACAGCTGGAGACCGGATCCAGCAGCGACAGCAACAGACGCTTTTCTCCAACAATGGTCCCAAGGGGTACTCTATGCCTTCCCCCCATTCACCATGATAGCGAGGACCCTGGCGAAGGCCCGTCTGGAACATTCAGACTTAGTCCTCATAGCACCGGTCTGGACATCTCAGACCTGGTATCCAGTTCTTCTGGAACTTTCCTCGGATTTTCCAATCCTACTACCCCAATTTCCGGATCTTCTTCTAGATCCTTCGGGGCAGAGGCATCCCCTTCTTCTCAACGGTTCTCTGACCCTGGCAGCATGGAGGATTTCAGATCAAGATGGAGAACTCCAGGCATGTCACGCAGGGCGATCAGTCTCATCGAGGAAAGCTGGGCTCCTACCACCCTTAAGAGATATTCCAACTCTTGGGGCGCCTGGAGCACCTGGTGCCGGAGAAAAGGCTTACACCCAATTTCAGCACCTATAGAGGAAATCTTGAATTTCTTAGCATCTCTAGTAGAAAGAGGGCTCGCCTACAGGACAGTGAACGCATATCGTTCAGCGATCTCAGCTGGTCACGACCTCATTGAAGGAATACCAGCTGGTGAACACCACCTCGTCTGCAGATTACTAAAAGGAGTCAGACTTACAGTCCCGCCCCTTTCCCGCTATGACAAACTTTGGGATGTTAACAAAGTATTGAATCTTTTCCTTTCATGGCATCATAATGAAGAGCTATCACGTACAGCCCTCTCGGGCAAGCTTACTACTTTACTCTGCTTAGTCTCCTGCAGGAGAGTCTCTGATGTCAGAGCCCTTGACCTAGCGGGCAGAACTTTTTCTCCTGACGGTATTGTATTTCACATACACAGAAGGACGAAATGTAACTCTAGGGTAATTTCTTACCCCGCCTTCAAGGACCAGCTAAACTTTGTCTGGTGAAATGCCTGAAAGTTTATGAAGAAAAGACAGCCCCCCTTAGGGCCTCCCCCAACGGGCAACTACTGATAGCTCTGCGTAAACCACACAAACCGGTTTCCGCTCCCACTTTAGCGCGCTGGGTGCGCTGGACACTAACTCAAGCCGGGATAGATACCCAGCACTTCGGAGCTCACTCTGTGAGAGGAGCTATGGCCTCCAAAGCCTTTCAGGCCGGAGTTCGACTAGAAGACATCATGAGAATGGCAGACTGGGCAAGCGAATCAGTATTTAAACAATTCTACTTGAAACCAGTAGATCAACCGGCATCTATCGTGGTGAGTAAACTTTAAACAAGCATAATGGGAGCCTCCGGTCTTGACATAGAATAAAGATTTTCCATAATAACTTACTAGAAAGTCTTGATTCTATTAAAGACACGGAGGCGAGCATTATCCCACCCAAAGAGAAAATAATACTGTACCTCTCTCCTAATTGTGACAATGTATCGTTATAAGTTACTAAAGCTCACAAAGAAATGATTGCATTTGATAAGAAATAAATAAATAAATAACCCAATGACATTTTCACCCACCCCGATAAGGGAACTAGGGTGTTTATATACATGAAGTAATTTTACTTTCTATCTCCTTTTTCGACAGCGCCTGCCGACAAATCCGCTTGATCAGCTGTTCAACAGATCTACCAACTACGAGTACTACCTTATCATGGACAGCCAGGTTCGCAGCTTCGAAAGAGGAAGTCGCATCATGTTTAGGACTGTTTATGAAGGGATCAGGACACCCATTGGAGGACTAAGTCACATGTTTCTTTGGTGACACTAGGGAACTCTGGGAAATGGAGTTTGTTTCATTCAGAACTCTGGAAATACTACTGTTATATTATGTTTACTTGTTATATTGTATATTTAGTGCACCCCCCTTTCTATGTTTACTCATACGACACTTGGTGCACAAAAATACCTTGCTGCTGAGCCTTTCTTTAAATATGTGAATAAAGAAAGAGAAGCATAATGCTCGCCTCCGTGTCTTTAATAGAATCAAGACTTTCTAGTAAGTTATTATGGAAAATCTTTATTGTGCTTGATAAATTGAACAATCTCGGATTAAAACCTTAAAAAGAAAATAAAAATATCCAAACAAAGTATTTTGCTTATTCAGTCTTGAGTTTTTGTAGGGATAGTTCCCTTGAAAAGTGCGACACTGATCATCTTGGGTAGCTCTGAGAAATATTGATGGTACATGCAATACAAGAGCAGAAGGCTAGTTTCCCTTTGGTACATGCACCCACAACCCTATTTAATATAAAATAGATTTTGAACGTTTTAAACATTTTAACAAAAAACTTGAAAGGCAGCTGTCAACTTTTCATGTAAAAGGATCCATTAGTTTTCCCGACTTACCCTGAAAGTTGGGTATGATTTGATCCCATACTCTTTGCACGTTTCATAATTTTTCTCTTCAGCACAATCCAACACACCAATTTTAATGGCAGGCTCCCATTCTGAAAGGAAAGACAATATGAAAAATTATATCAACTGAGAAAATATGGAAATAACAATGAAAGCAAAAACATTCACAGACTGTTTTATTTGTGTTCCTCCCTCCGGATTTACTTCAGCACTCTACAGCTACCCATTGGTGTTAGGACTACTTTTTCAAAAGTTCAAAATGAAAATAAAAGACAAAAAGTTGTTTTAGATAGGGGTTTCCAGGACGATTTGTTTTTTTGTCAGAACGAAAAAAGTCTGGCCCTTTCCAACTAATATTGGAGCATAGCACTGCATTGGACAATTTACTAAAAAGATTAACTGCAGACTAATTTGGTTTATTACAAATCTTTCATAAATTCATTACAAATTGTCCTCTTTAAAACATCATATAGTAAATAAAACATTTCAAAACAATATCTTAAAATCATAGACCCAAAAAGGAAATTTCAATATCAGTCAGCTAATTCATTAAAAGTTCTTGCATTTGATTCGCCGATCGTTATTCAGTAGCAACAAATTCTCAGTTACAATCACTATGGCTTACAATCCTAACATATTTTGAATGAATTTCGTTACCGCTAAGATCACATGACAGTTCTCGCCCACTAGCAGCAAATTCCACCAATCATCTATGGTCAAAGACCTGTGATAAATCACGGCGTCACTAAGATATACCTGTATCGTTGACATCAAACTTTCACATTCTGTCACCAAGTGTTTTAAAGTTTCCAATTTTCTTTTCTTTGGCCAGAATCTACATATGGGGATCATTTCAGGAGTCAATCCCCTCACACTGAGCATCTCCGTAGTGGGGCAAATGTGTAATCTTTATCTGAGGGAGATATCTCAATGTTTTAGATATGATATGGCATGTGTAACACGCCTATACACAAGTTTTTCAAGGCGCGACAAGGCAAGGAAGCGGGAAACAGAGGGAGGAAACACAACGATCTTATTAGTCGAAGTGACACGGAGATCGCGCAAGGGGAGGAGGAGGGGAAACGTGCCAGGGAAAAGGGGAGGGGGCAGTGATGTAAATGGGATCAAGAAGTGCAGCCAGCAGGTGCAGGGTAAGTGCAGACGGCAGGTGTTCAAAAGTGCAGGTAGGGGGACTTTAGGGTTACAGATACAGAGCCAAGTGCAAGTGTTCCTGGGAGGCAGTGTGGGTGTGCAACTGGGTCCTGGGCCCAAAATCCAAGGGTAGCCAGGTGACCAGTACAGTATTAGACAGGAATTCAGCAGGGGAGAGGAAGAGAGAAGGTAGAAGCAAAGAGGAAGGTTTTGAGGTGCTTCCGTGTCTCTGGCCGGTTCTCCTCGAGTTTAAGAGAGGCAGGGAGGCTGTTCCAGAGAGAGGCCCCAGCCGAAGAAGGATCTACCACCAACTTGTTGCTTCGAGAAGCGACTGACCCTGAGGGAGTTGGAGGTGGAGGAGCAAAGAGCTCTAGTAGAAAGGTATTTACAAAGAGAGAGTTGGAAGTATTGAGGACCCAGGCCCCAGAAGGCCTTGTGGACAAAGCAGAGGGTCTTGAGAGCCTAAAAACGAGCTGAGTGTCATCCGCATAGCACTGAAAGTTGGAGCAGAGAGCTGCAATGCGGTGGGTGAGAGGTGCCAGGTATTGGTTGAACTGCCAGAGTGCGAGGTTAGACCCCTGAGGAACACCACAGGTAGAGAGTGAGAAAAAGGAAAGAAAGGACCCATGTTCGACCTGGGAGGGTATATCAGAGAGAAACGAGGTCAGCCTGATCGGTGATACCCGGGTCATTATAGAGACAATTGAGCAGGATGACATGGTTGACTGTATCAAAGTCAGAAGAGAGACAGAGTAAGATGAGGACAGAGGGGAGATTAGAATCAACGGTAAAGAGCAGGTCTTCACGGATGTTCAGCAGAGCAGTTTCCGTACTTCTGGCTGCTCTGAAGCCAGACTGATGGTCATGGAGACAACCAACGGATTCAGTGTGAAGATTAAGCTGGGAGATGGCCATGTGTTTTCCAAGGAAAGGAGTACGCCCATATCTGGGGAGATGGTTCAAGGATCTCTGTTCATGTATTACATTTAACAGTGCTTTATATGATGATCTTTTATCCTGAGTATCAATCCAATCCTGTCTCTTTAAAAAGAGTTGTACCTTGTTAGCATTCATTATCAAGGTTTCTTTGTATTGGCCAAGAATGGACACCACTCATGACACTCTCCTTTCCATGCATCCACAACCCAGTCCAATTTAGTCCCTATTTTTATGAATTTAAAAAGTATGCAAGAGCTCTTCATCAATACACTTTTCATAGAGATCCAAAGCTCTCCATTTAATCATGGATTTAAGAGATTGTAGGCCCAATTTGTATCTTATTTGGGATACCAGGAGAGCTGTCGGAAGGCGAAGAACTTTCTTCCAAAACTGACCCTTGATCAAATCCCAGAATCTTGTCGGGGTATTCAGTTTTGGCTCTATAATTCAAAATTGGAATTAAATTTCACACTAATTTCACACTAAATTTCACACATTTTTAAGAATTATGGAGGCTTGGTTGGCTAAGCGGGCACATTTTAATCTGATACCATCAGTCCAGATTTTCTCTACTGAGCTACAATTAAAGTCCCAGATATTCAATTGAGTCCACTTTTTCCAAAATGTCGTTATCTATGGACCAGGTGAAATCAGATTTTTTTTCCTGCCGTGGATTATCAAGGATCATTATTTTTGATTTATTACTGTTGATTCGCAAATCATTGTCTTTTATGCAACGATCCAACAGGACCAATCGCCTCTGTGGACCAACTGGAGTTAGGTCCATCATGACCAGGTCATCTGCATATAACATCCACGGAATTACCTGTCCATATATTTTTGGGGGGGAAGCTCTAGCAGAACACAGAGTTGTTGTTTCTAGGTAAGACATGTATAGGATAAAAAAAGAGTGGCTGAGTTGGAGTCTCAATGGTTTGAGTCACTGTACGTTCTAGTGGCATTCTGACTTGGATTGTGGTCGATGAATGAAGAGCCCTCATTGCATCTAAAAGATCAACAGGACAGCCCCAGTTTCCTAGCTTCCACCGGAGGTTTTCTCTGTTGAGGCCATCGAAAGCTTGCTCTAGGTCAATGAAGGCTAGGTAGACCTTATATTGCATTTTGTATTGCTTTCAATTTTAAGACGTTAAGCAGGAATACATTCAAGTTCGTTCGTATACCTTTAGTGAACCCTGCCTGTCTTTTGCCATGAATTCCCACAGTAGCAGCCCAGGTTTTAAGATGCCCCAAAAGTACCAAAGCAAAGATCTTACCAAGTGAATCCAGGAGGGCGATGGGTCTATAGTTTTTTGATTTTCCCTATCGCCCTTCTTGAAAATTGGAACGATCAACGCGGCCTTCCAGGAATTAGGAATCTCTGGTGCATTAATAATTTGATTGAAGAGCACAAAAGCAAATATCAGCCCATTCCTCGGGATTTTGTTTTATGATGCAATTATTCAATCCATCCGGGCCAGCTGCTCAGAAAGGATTCAACTTCTTGATTAAGAGGACCAGGTCCTCTCTGTCAAAATAAATTGACCAGGCCGTAGACGTCCCAAGATCTGGAGCCTTAATTTCTTCAGGTGAACGGGTGAATAATTCAGTAAAGTGCTTGATCCAGGTTTCTTCCTTTACTGCAGGGACTGAGATCTCTAACTGGTACGTGGCATTATTGTTCAACAAGGGCCACAGTTCGCGGGTATTTTTATTGGCAGGGATTTTCATGACTATTTCAGCATCTGCTTGAAAGCGTTGCGCTTTAGAGGAAAACAACCAATTTCGATACCGTTGTTTCCCTTTTTTTCTTATAGAACACTTTATCCCCACAAGCTCACAATCAATTTTCCGCAGGCCCGCTCCAAGTATTCTTTCATCCCTTTCACTTGTTGGTTAGAATAGGGAGGTCTCTTGAATTCAATTTTCTGACCTGGTCCTTTGCTTTGTTTTGAAATCTAGGAACACTCATCTTCATTCAGAAAGGAGCTAAGTCCGCGTTGATCTTTTTAACATATTTGGGTTGAATTCTTAACCGATTTCCTCCTTGGTTTACCACAAACTTATCTAGGCTCACCTTGTGATTGTCCAATGCAAGATTGTTTAGAGTCAACTTATGAAAATAATGATTGTAATTTGTCATTGGAAAGATACACAAAGTGTCCAGCCACATCAGTAAATCGCGAGATGAGAAGTAATAATAAAGGTGGGCCGTTGAGGACCCAGGTCGCACCGCCAGGAATATCACTACGCATCTGGCCATTCAACATAAAGATGTCACGCTAATTCAATTCAGAGGTCAATAAGGCAGCTTTTTTTGATGAAGTGGGTATTGGAAGAATCCCACCACACTTGTCCATGCATCTTATGTTTAGGTCTCCACAAAGTAATATGTGGGGATGCCTCTGTTCAGTCCGCATTTTATCCAACAGTGCTATAATGTATCCTACAAACATAACATCACCGATACCCACAGAGTTCCAATAGAGATTAAATAGGATCAAGATAGTTGAAGTCGCCATAGACTCCTGGACCCAGCGCAAAATCAACATTTGAGTATAGGGGTTTGAATTTCTTGTTTCAAATAACGAAAAGTTACTCCCCCATTTCACCAAAGTTAGGAGGCTGGAGGAAGGTTTTCCCACAGATCTAGTTATTGTTGGATTCAAGGAAAGGTCAAATCCGTCTCAAATGGGTTTCAAAGTCAGCCATGTCTCTTGTAGACATATTATGTTATAACTGCTGGGAACTCAAGTGTCATCAATGAAGAGGTGCATAAAGCCTCTTGTGTTCCAGGATCCAATGCAAGATGGCATGCGGGATTGCTTGGCTTGTTGTTACTGCTTAGATCTTTGTGCTAGTAAACCTGCTAGCCAAGACCAGTCAGCAGTTTGAGCAGTAATGTTGGTAGACTTGGAGGTCGTCTTCACTTTTCTTTCAAATTCCTTTGCAAAGTCAATGGTTATTTTAAGAGTAGACATCTCTTCATCAGAGATTGCTTCGGGTGGTGAGAGTCCTTTATTCTCAGAATTCTTTGTGAAATTGTGGCAGATATGTCTTTTTGTGAGAGATTCATCCAAGGATCTTTCTCTCTTTCCATAATGAGCAAGACGAATTGCCCGAGATTTTATGTTACGTTATAATAATTTCTAGAGCGCAGGGTCACCCGGAAGTATCTTGGCGCTTTGAGAGAGGAGATAGAGGTCCCGACAGGACAAGCCTAAAATAAGTGGGTTTTCACAAGCCTTCTGAAAGCTAGATAATTGGAGGTTTTCTTTATGAAAAGCAGGAAGTCATTCCATAGACTTGCTGCGGCAATGGAAAAAGCCCAGCCACCAATCCGAGACCGCTTGTATTTTTGGCACTACAAGTTGTTCGGCTGTGGCAGAGCGAAGACTACAAGTAGGGTAGTATGGAACGTGTACATGATCTGATAACTCAAATCCCAAAGGGAGCAAATCTAAAGCAGCATCTAATAATGATCTTTTCACAAGTGGTGATTAAAGATGGAGATTACCCAGTCAAGTCTGTACTCGGACGAATTCTGTGATTTTTATTTTGTCTGTGCTGATATATCTGAATTTCGGAGAACAGTGAAGTAACTTTAGGATGTTTTATCTGTTCACAATTAGACCATTGGATTTCGGAATTAACCTCTCCACTATCACTTGCATGATTGGAGAGCATGCTCTTCTGGAATTAATCTTAGAGCCGGGCGACAAACAGTAGTCATTGCAAAGGGTGTCCATTTTGCCTTGGTGAAATCAGCTTGTTGCTTAGAGATAATGGTGGTGCAGTTCCTTGTGTTGTTTGAGAGGATGGGGAGGGCATCATAGAATTCTTCTTGCACCTCGAATGTTAGATTTGTTAAAAATCTCCTCCATAGCCTCATCTTCATAGATAAATTCATCAGGATAAGCATGTCTTGATCTGGGACTTTTAGATCAGAAGTGATCTGATTGTAAGTAATCGGGGAAGTCATCTTCTTGGTGTGTAAACCCAGGCAGTCTTATTTCACAGTTAAGTGATCTGGTAAAGTTAGTTTCCTCAAAAATGCTCTAGACCCGTTAGATTTGGATTTCTTCACGGGAAGTGCATTTTTGCTTTTCTTCAGTCGCGAAGAGGACTTCTGAGCCAGCTTCTGCTCTGAGAGACCCAGTTTTTCAAAGATAGCGAATGGCCTATGGTTGACTGTTTTAGAGTCACAAAGTCGAATCTCGATTGGGTCAGAGACCAGAATTACTCTGGAATGTGAGTCATCTGAATTGCCTGCGATGGAGGATTAGAACCCTGAAGTGGTTCAGACTGGATGTTTGACAATGGCATCAGTGCTGTTTTCGTGTTGCAAATTTCAATGCTGCTTTCTGGAATACCATGGGTATTCAATACTGATGTAAACAGACTGATTAGACTAATTAATCTCTTAGACGACTTATCAACAATGGATGGAATCAGCATTTTGATCGAGGGGTTCAGAGACAAACCCACCTCGACCTCACGATTACGATTTTCTTTGATGAATCTGGACCATTTCAAAATCTCCAGAAAAGCGGACATTAGAGTCGTCTTGTCCGCATCCTTGCCTCTGGCTAAATCGAACAATCTCGATTGCCACTGGGCTGTGAGCTCTGCTTCTTTGTCAAAACGAGATTGCACCAAGCTCATAAAACCCTCTAGTCTTTGTATTTTAGTCTGCATCGCTGTAAGCATAAAAGCTTGTTCGCGTACAGTTTAATTTAAATTCTCAGAGTTTTATGAATGGGTTAATGCCGACAGACAAGGTTGCTGACATGTTCTGAAGGTGCATGAAATCAATAGTGTTTGGTTGCAGAGCCAAATAGTCACTCGGAATAGCCCCCTGTTCACAGCATCAAATGGTGATTCTACTGATGACAATGCAGATGCTGACTGTGACAAATTTAATGATCCACTTTTGCTTTTGCTCTGGCCCGGAGGCATCAATGAAATTTTGATTTTACAGGAATCCACAGAATCCTCATTGGTTTGAACTGCATTAGATTCTATTGGCATCATTGCATCGGGAATTAAACACAGCATCCACACCATTATATCTAGCACTTCTTTGTCTGCCCATTGTAGCACTCAGGTCGGCAATATCTTGCGCAATTCTCCTGCAAGTTTAGAGTGCTGATTTTCTAACGTTTTTGCAGGGTCAGGCTTCAATGACAGGAGCAGAGCTGGCTGATGAGACACAAATAACTTGTGCAGCATATTCTGGTGGCTTTGGGCGAGTAAACACCTCTTCAAGAAAGACAAGATCGTCTTCAACATCAATGTCGTTGATAAGGTCCATCCTTGCATTACCATTCACATTAAAACGGACCTGTGAAAGTAGGCGAGGGCTATGAGGAGATGAAGATACAAGTTCCGGGTTGTGTTGCAAGTTTTGTTGCAGCAACCGGATTCCATACATGTTTATATAGTTTGCATGTGATATGTTGCTCTGAGGCTCAATCAGATTGGCACATGTTTCAGAAACAAGGTGAGTCTTACTCATTGCAAGGGGGGCTAGACTCAGATCGGCTAGAGTGACTTGTGTTCTGACTGAATTCTCATCAAAAGGGTTGTCCGGGCTTTGAATCAAATCGCTAGTCACATTTAAAGGGGTGGCAGTTGACCACCTCATGCCAGTGTGGTTGGTGCCCTCCAGCAGAGGGGAAGTTGCAATACGTTGATTGGCACAAGGAGTCATCCCTCCCTTTTTCAGTGATCGAGCAGTTAAATCTCTCGTTTGGTTGTTAACACGGAGAGGCACTGGCATGGTTGGTAATGGAGTCAGAAAACTTAACGGTAGCACTTTCTTCCCTTGACCGTGGGTACACAGACCTTACATTTCCACATTCTTTTCTTTTTCCCTTTTGCGTTTGACAATATGCACACACTTGTAATTGAAGTAGGAGTTAGGAACGGTATGAGGGCTGCAACGAGAGGAGATAGACAAGTTTCAATATGGCAGTAACAAGCAACTCCTTACCTCACCAGTTCACTGAGCCTGGGCAGAATGATACATGGTCGGAAAAAATGTGCTGGCCAACTCAACGAAAAAGCGTGTAGTCTTCGACACACTCGGCTCGCATGGACTGCAAAGACTGCAGGCACCTCTGCAGCACAGCTCCGTGGCGCTCTCCACGATGAGCTTTGGATTTTGTAGAAAAGCTCTGCCCCAGACAAGCACAAACAGTAAGGACAGACTCTCCTCACCAAAGACTGCAGACACCTCTACAGCACATTCTCCCATCCCAGGCACTCAGTGGGATTCCTCATTTTTATACAAACATGGTAGGTGCAAAAATGTGTGTGCTGAGCAGGGTTTGAAATTGAGCTATTTTGAGCAGGAACTAAAGCAGCTCCTGGGCATCGGGCATCACCTGGTAGGAATGAGCTACCACTGGGGTACCAGGAGCTAGTACATAGCCCGTCACAAATTAAGTGTCCCATAAAATCCAAATCTAAACTTGTTGTCCTTTATGTACGACCAGTTGTGCTCTAGATGTGTCTGCATGGTTCTTTATTAAAATTCCCAAATATACAACACATAGCTATGTTTGTATGACACCAGTTGGCCAGGGGGGCTTAAGGTTGCTCCTGGTAGCCATTGGTGTTAAGGTAACCAGGCTCTCCTAGGCTAAGCAGGAGCTAAATATCTCCCAGCAATTTCGAACCCTACTGCGTAGGATTTCCTGCAATGTAGTTCCCCAAAAAGAGTTGGTTACCCTTCATAATCTTACAATCTGGTTGTGGTTGGGTGTGCAGCTGACATTTTAAAACGGTTTTCAAAGTTTAAGGGGATTCTTTTAAAACTGCCCTAGCAGGCTCTTAAGAAATAAAATACCTGAAATACCCATTTGTGAAAAATCGAATAAAGAAATGAACTGTAGCAACAAAAAAAAAAGCTTTATTACAGACAAAAACAGCCAAACAACTCAACGAGTAAGCGGACCTGTAAGTCTCGTTTAGGTGGAAAAATACACTAGGGCCCGCATCCACACCTTGAAACACAGCAGACAGTCTGAATTGTTTTTCATTCAAACCGACTGTCAGACACGTCAATACTCTTAAAAAAATGCACTCGTCCCCAGCTTCACAGACTTTTTTTGGCATAAACCACAAAACAGAACTTGCAGAAGCATTAATATGGGGCAAAATAGATTGTTGCAATGCCTTATATATGGGTCTCTCCAAATATATTGTAAAACAAATGACACGTACAAAATAGAGCAGAAAAACGTATTTTTGGCCTCAGAAAACCTGATCACATTGCCCCGGCCCTAAAATCGTCGATATGGCTTCCAATCGAGAAAATTATCTACCCACATAAGCTTCTAGAAAAAGGGTCCCGCTGGCTGCCTTTTTACTATATCGAACGCTGTACAACTCATCTCCCACTCCGCCAGGCTTTAGTAGCTTCAGCAAAAAAAACCTGCAAATCTACCTCATAAAGAAAAAGTAATGAAACTCCAGATCACTACCGACACCAGCGCCGGAATTTCGGGGCAAAATTGCCCCAGTACCACAGCAGGAACTCCTTCAACGGTGTGTTCTTTACCCTGTTGAATGATTTTGTATGTTTACTGCGTTCTTACCTTTGAGAACAGCAGCTATTAAACATATGCAGTTAAGAGTACCTACTGTTTTTTTTTTTTTTTTTTTATATCCCCCCATTTGGAAAACCGTGTCTAGGACGTGATGGGCACATGTATTGCCAACAGGCTCCAGGGCTGGCATTGGCAAAACCATTGTATCATATCGGAGAATAAAGTATTGTTTTATTAACTGTTATAGGTACTGTATGGTTTTTTTACTCATCATGTAATTAATAAGAGATCAATGTATATTGCTAATGTATATTGTATCAAAATGTTTCCTTTTTAACTTTGTAGTGTGAAAGGTGGTTTTTTGACCATATGCACTTAAATAAATAAAAAAATAAAACATGGGCACGTTTGCGTGCTGTGCTTGTATAGGATCACAACAGCTGACTCTTATTGTGACAGTGACTTGCACCAGGCTGTAAGCGCAGCAACTGTTATGAAGCGGTTAAAATGGCCAGATTTACTGTATTCGGTGGACTAACAAAATGATTCAGTTCCTTAAACCCAAATGACCGACTGGCCTAGAAAGACAATCATAAAGTAAAGGAGAGAAGGAAAGGCCGAGGACCACGGTCACAAAGAACGAGTCTAAAAGCTAGAAACACAACCAGTGTGCTGCACAGACTAGCCACATCGCCCTTCGTTCACACCTTCCTAATCCTGGTTTGTGAAAAAGAGTACATTGATTAGAGGGTTTCAAACTATTTTCCACGTGGATTCCCTAGGCTATTACTTGCGGGATAGTACGTGCGACCTGCTTGAAGGGAACGCACGGGCAGTGGAATGTACAGTTGGGTGCAAGATTTACCACTGAAGTCTAAGGCTGGCCAAAGTTGGACGTTACACATTGGGTACAACCGAAATGCATACCCGCTTTTGCCATGGCATTGCAAGAAGCGCCCCAATAAGACGCATATGACAAACTCCCCCTGGCACCCTACCTACAGTGGTTCGGAGATAGCATCTTCTGGGATGTCTTCAAATGCTGGACGTGCCCAAACTGGTTGGGCGCGCCGGGATGAAAAGCAATGTCAATCGCAGCCGCTGGCACCAGTAGCAGATACCAGGGTGTGCTAGCACCATTCTCCCAAATCACTGAGGCAGCAAGGCAGCTTTTGCCATTATATGCAGGCTGGGGCAGCGTCTACGCATTACTGGGCCGACAATAGGAACCATGCAGAACCGGGTAAGTTAAACTCTCCATCGGAAGAGTACTTTTGGTATGCTTGTAACGGACACCATTTGACGAACCTTCATGAAACTTTCCCAAAACCATGTAGACCAGGTACTCCGTTTTTTTGGGGGTGCTGTTAGGTTCGCCAAGGGTGAGGGCTGAGGGGATGCAGGTACAGGTGAGGGCTGGGGGGATGCAGGGGCATACTGTAAGGGGGATCCCAATACTTGCATTTCACATGCGATTTCTCGTAGGGAAATATTTGCTCTCGCCTACAGCAATGGATATTCCACAAATGTTCGCAAGTAGCAGGAATCACATCCCAAAAGCATATCTGTGCGTATTGTGAAGGGTCAGTAATGCGAGGGGGCTAACTGCTTGTAGCTTTCTCAGTATTAGACATTTATCAATGAAAGAAAATGCAAAGAAAACCTAACTTAGCCTACTCTACCAGGGTTTTCCCTACATAGTCTAGGTTATAAGGGAAAATCTCATAGCATACACAAAACTGGCCCTCACACTAAACAAAACAATCAAAGTAAATTATAAACAACATATATAAATGATTACCAAATAACCAGTGACTTGGATAACGTCTACCTGTCCTCAGCAGATCTCTTTCCCAAGAATGTCCTTCTCTTCAGAAGAAAAATAAAAGTCTTGAACCAGTTCTTGAAAGTTCCAAAAGAAACAAAAGTTCACCCAAACCAAAAATCCACTGGTAACAGTTCTTTCTCAGTTTGTTGAACAGTTTCCTTTCCAATTTCCACAAAGAAAACAGCACCAAAGGCAATCCTGGATAACCTCCTTCCAGGTTAGACTTGGCAAAGTTCAAAACAAAAAGTACCACTTCTGTTTCAATAACTGTCCATCTTTTTGTAACTTCTGCAGCGTCTTTGGTATAACTGGTCATGATGCTTCTTCTAAGGAGGTTGCTTTCTTCTGGACAACTCCCTTCTGCTAATGGCACTGTGAAAACAAGCTTTGCTGCTTCACAGTGTACTACTGCTTAACCCAACTTCAATATAATGTTCTCTGACAATATGCTAGACAACCACAGTTTTGTTAGCTCTGCTGCAACTTGGTACCTTGAGGATTTATTAGGCAACAAAGATTCGACCTATGCCAAAAGAAAGGGGCATCCTCTTCGCCTCTTCTGTCTGACAACTACCACTAAAATTGGGCTTGGCTTCTAGACTACTGCTTGCTCTCACTTCAACAGTCTTTGCTTTACAGATTATTGATCAGTTATTTTAACAAGCACCCAGCTCACTTCACTAGCTGTATGTACACCTTCTTTCCAGCAGTTACCCCAAAGCTGTATTGCCACTCTTACAGCGTAGTATAACCTTGTCATCCTTGTATCTGAGGACACTGGATTGGTAACAACTTCACAATAAAGGTGGTTAGATATTAATAGGACTGGTTTCACGTTAGAAAGGATTTGCCTACTGGCTTGGATATGCTTGCTCTTCTCGTTATTTCATCAACTTCTACAATTACAATGTTTTTGTTCTGGATGTTACAGGATTCGGGATTCACAATGGAAACAGAATTAGGTACAGGCAACCACTCTTTGATGGATAGTTTCAACTTTAAAGATGGTAAACACTTTAAAGACTTGTATTCCCTTTCATGCATACAGAATGCTGCTTAAAAGTGGATCGGTAATCACCATAGTTCATACGCGACCTTTCTTTGATGTAAGAGTTCTTGTAACGATTCGGGGAAAGTCAGCTGCTACCTTTTGAGTGATTACAAACCAACGTTCTCCCTCCTACTTGGAGACATGCGACCACTCCGGTAAAGTTATTTAATACAACAATGGAAAAGAGAAGGCTTAATAATACACGAGCACTTTGAGTTGTGTCAAATGTGCGCGTGATGCATTTCCTTTGTTGTCAAGACTTCCCACTGCAACACGCTACAAACAACTTTTACTCGCTTCTACTTCTACACAAGTTCTAATTGAGCTAGTTACAGTTACCAGCAAGGGGTTTCCAGTGAATTGCAGTCTAGAGCTTCACTCACCGTCTCCAAAAACACTGCGGTTGTGGGTGGCTTCCACTTCCCAACCTTTCTCTCTGCTAGTACTACTTCAGGCACTCTTGAGACCCACACCCCTCTGCAGCACGGGCGTACCCGATCTGGCCTTGACCACAGAGAGTCCCCTTCTGTCCTACTTCCCCCGGCTTGCTTCTGCACACAGGCCTCGGGTAGCTGCACAACTTTGGCCCTGCAGTCACAGCGATTAGGCGCACTTGGGAAAACCTTTAACTTCTCCAAGTCTCTCTCAGTGCAGCGACAGTTTTTTTTTAACACAGGAGCAACTCGGAACCTGCAGGTGAAATCTGCACTTCTCTCGTTCCAGCGTCCCTGAAGTGGTCACACTTCCTTGTGAACTGCCAGCCTCATGCTCTTCTTCTGCTACTACCTCCAGCCTTCCAGCTCCTGCTCCTTCCAGCTGCAGCCTTTGATGTCTCTCAGGTGGAGCAATTGACTTCAGGCGCAGGCCCTTAATGTTAATTTCCTGACCCCGGCAAAGGCTGTTAGACCTACTTGCTTGTCCTTTACTTCTGCATGCCTCCTCAGCAATCTTCTTTATCACAATCCCTAAGGTATTGTGGGACCCGTAGTTCATTTGAAGGAAATTAGGTTTTTCCACTTCTTTTACACTTTTAAGGGTGGTTTTAATTCCCTCCATATTTTTTGATGAGGGATTGTGGGGTTTAACCTTTTTTAGAGAAAGAAGGTGTGGAAAAGGCTACATTTCCATCATTCCTTTTATACCTTTAACGTTGAGGAGGAGGTTTAATTTTAGGAATACAAAAGGCCAGATCTTTTGATACAACACATTGTATGGTTACAACCTTGGAATGTATCCTTTCAGCGTCACTAGGGGGTCGAGATATATGAAAGTGACAATAAGCCTGTTCCTCCTTTTAACTTAGTGGCAAGCGTAACATTCTCAGAGCAGAAATACTGTGTCTCAGCACACAATCTCTCCACTACCCTGAGGATGGTCTCCAGCGAGGTGATCTTCCTGCAGTACACCACCCCCAAGATTGGGATCAGGAAGCATCTGCCCTCTCCTGGCCACCTGGGAGGAGACTTTAGGCAGCGTTTTGGTGAGGGATCGTTTTGGTGAGCGATCTGCCGGATTCCCCGCAGTATGTAGCACAAAGCCATCCATACGCTAGGTTTGTAATCTTGCCAAAAGTGGCAAAAATCCCTTTTACTATATCTAGGTTCACTTGAATTGTTCGCAGACTCACAGGGCTGTTTTCAGGGGCCGGTTTGGGAACATTTTAGAAAGGGAACCAATGTGGCTGGTTGAATTACAGCCAGTCAGAAAATTAAGAAAGGGGCATACTGCAGCCCCCTAACCAAGCCGGCCATACCCTGAAATGCCAATTAATGTCAGAGGGAAGGTCACAGAGGAATGCAATATACCTATAAAAAGAAATGACAAAAGAGATATCCCACCATCCCAAAGAGCCCGCTGATCTGGCCCGCTAGTCCACTTACAGTCTTGGCTTGGTCCATGGGCCTGGCCCGGGTCCTAGTTGTGGCCCACTGACCTGCTAGGACCAATGGGGTGCCAGGATCAATGCGAAAGGTCTGCCCCGGGCAAAGTAGCCAATAGGCATGGCTTAAAGGTGTGCTGAATGGTCATTTCAGGTGGGTGACCAGTGTCATGGGGCTATTGATAGCACCCTAGCCAGCTTTGCCTAGTAGGAGTGGCAAGGGGCATATGTCAAGGCCCAGCTCAAGATTAACAAGCACCACTTCTGGCCTGTGGGCAACCACTGGGCCAGAGCGTTGCCACTGACAACGTGAGCAACAGAACCTTAAAAAAAAGAAAAAATGGTTGCATCTCAAACTAGAAAGGGTCACTTTCATTACGGGATGGTATGCAGATTGCTGCCGTTAAGGTTGTGGACCTCACCCCAGCCCTGTGCATGCTGTTGCGTTATACATGGAGCTGCAAAAACATGGACAAGTTTGTTCAGCCTTCCTACAGCACACAGCTCGCATGCATGAAAATAAAATTCAAACCTGATTTGTTGTGTCTCTTTGTCCTCACTTGGGAAGGGTTCCTCCCCACTGGCATCATCGCATACCTCCACCATTTCGCCGACGTCTTCCCCTGTCCCTGGATGCTTACTGACAGTCCCCCATTCTGGAAAACAATTGCCTACCCCTTGAACTTTGAGGCACTGATCGAATGGGGGAAAATCTGTCCCAAGCAGAACGTCTTCAGGGAGTCCACTCATTATAGGCACATGGACCTCTAAGTGACCTGGGGGTACAGATCTACATCCCCATGTACACATATGATCTGCATTAAGCTTCCTGGATGCACGTGATCTATTTCCACCACAAAAGCCCTCACAGCGGCCTTCATGCTTCCACAGTCCGGAAGGGCATTAGCTGGTGTCCCTTGAACTTCTACAGCTAGGTGGAACTTGATGGTTGCCCTTGTGGTGCCCAGACTCTTGGTTCTGGCTGCATTTCTTCCTTAAATAGATCAGCTAGATATTCTGGACCAGACTCATCCTTAGTACACTAATCAAGATCTTCTGCCGACATGAAAACAAGCCTAATTTAAGACAGCTTTTCATATCTCATGCTGTCTCTAGCCAGTGAAACAATGTCAAATGTAGAGGACAGCTGTTTTCATATCTCATGCGGCCTGCAGACATTGATAGCCAAAGAATGGGCGTCAAACATACAGCACACGTTTTTTCACAGAAGGCTAGTTGCTGGACGAATATTTATAGGCTTCACCAAGGTCCAGGAAGTGGTACTTTCCTGTTCTGGCAGATGAACAAACCACAAACAGATAGCTGCCTGTTTCAACTGCACACCAGTAGGTGTGCGCGTTGACTTCACACCATTAAGTGTTATATCTGATAAGGATTCAAGAAAAGGAAACTGGCAGACATGAACAGAAGCATTGTGCACGTCTGCAAGGTTAAGAAGTAACAAGTGAGAGAAATGTCTCTTCATAACACATAGCCAAATGCCATAGAGTACAGTGGAGGCATTCACTGAACGGGTGCAGCTCTCACTGAGGTGCGAAAACCCACCTAATGTAATTAATTGTACATAAGGGACCTAACTCAGCGAACACAGTGACACGCTCAGCTCTAGGCTTTAATGTTCCAGATAGCGGATATGACGAACGCACACGGGCAGGGAAACCACATTCCTTCATACATATTTCCCCAGGCAAAAGGGGAAGGGAGGAACATCAGCAGACTTGCCAGGGCATTGAGCCGTGCAAGGCTGAGGAGGAGTGCAGAGCAGAGGAGTGCAGAGCAGAGGAGTCCTGAGCAGAGCAGCAGCAGGAAAGAGAAAGCCAGGCCCAGCTAAGCAGAACTCGTAAACCCCAGAAAGCGCTGTTTCATTTGAAGCACATTCTGCTCTAAACGTGAGTGGAGGGAGGGGGCTTGCAGAGTGCATTTAGACTGATGACGTGTAGTATAGTATAGTATAGCTTCATGAGACAAAGGTTACACATGCTGTTAAACTAAAACCACCACTTGTTCCATTATTTGTCTATTCAAACATGCTCTTTGCCCATATGGCAATTGTGTTCATAGATGTGATGCTATGTTATATCGGCTTTTGCTTTAGCTTGCTTAGTGAAAATAAGAACCCTCAGAATATAGGGGGTCATATTAAATACATTAAGATGATAACTCCTGTGTCAAGTGTATAATTCAGAGTAATGAGTCAGAGTGGTATCTCGTTGAGCCCAAGAACTTTACAATTCCTGGCTGTATATGTTTAATTGTGTGGGTAAGCACACAAACCTAGGCAGACCTGTCGTTTAGCGCTGAGACACAGCCTACGGTGAATGTCGACATGAAAGGACTGATGATCAAGGGTCTATTTTCACAGCCTCAAACGAGGTGGAGATAAGAGGCTCATGGTCACGCCTAACTCTTAGGCAATCAAGTCACTACCTTGAGGGTCAAAAGGCTGAAGGTTTGGCAGGAGATCAATTTCAATCAAATCTTCTCTTGGTTTTTCTGTGTAGAACCGGGCCAGGTGACCCAGTTTTCCACAGGCATAAGACCTAATCGGCTCAGGCCAGGGTGGAGATTCTGTTTTTTAAATTCTTCCGGAGTGAAAGGTCTGGGTTTGAACTTGGAGTTCGCCAGGACGGGCTTTCTAGTGGAAGGGCTTTCTAGTGAAGGGACTATCGTCTCTCCTTCATCCTGAAGACCTGGGTTTGGTTATTTCTTTCTGGCTCCAATGGGTTCTCGCACAGAAGGAATCCATTCAGACTGCAAATGCACACCAGCGGCTCATGTAGCTGCCATTGTAAATATATTAACCCATATTAGATCTTTCATCCTTGTCCCGTCCAGGTCTTGCGGGGGTTGGATTTCCTGCCCCCCAATCTTCCCCTCTGCTGCCTCCATGAAGGTCTTGCTTCCACCTACCCCATTAACCCCGGAGGCTGGGCCTTATTTCATTGTATGGTCTGTTCCTAGACTTCGCGAGTTGGTCCTGCTGCTACGTAAAGATGGGTCTAACCCAAATAAGGTGAGCTGGTCTAATTGGCTCTCCATCCCTGGTTTCTCCAAACTCCCTCTGGTTTATTTCAGCCCCAAGTCCAACCTTAAGGATGACAGTGCCGTTTCAATTTCTGTGGTTTCTCCTTCAAATGGTTGGAAGGGACTGGCAACCCAGCAATGAGTGAATGAAAAGGTATTATCCAAATTCTTTCAGCATACGTCAACCTCTGTATTAGGGGTCTCTCGGCATTGCAATTCTTGCACCACGTTCACGGATGGCACAAAAACACAGAGGTTTGAGGACAGTTCAAGAATCTTCCCTCTCGCTTGTCTCCATGGCGTTCCTCCCTAGCCCAGGTTAGTACTACCGACTGTTAAACACTCCTGTGTATATCTGTCTAGGCCACTGAGGACTCCTTAAAACGATTTGTCTCTAAACTCCCTCAGAGACTTCCTACCTGTTCCTACCCTATGCAGTTGTTCGTGTTATAAGGGAGTTGGTAAGTGTATTGCACTTGCTCCATTGGATTCAGGCTTGTTCATTCATACACACACTTCCCTCTTCCCTTACTGTCTCCTTCCTACCCCTTAGCCTCGCGTATCACTTTCTTGTCCATCCAATGTTTCACTCCCCCAAAGCTCTCCCCTCCAGCATTTGATGTTACCACTCCTCCCACTGCTGCACTATTTCCACTCTCTCCAACAGACCCTTCTTTCACTCACACAGCTACTTCACAAACACTCTTTTTACTAAATGATCTATCTGCACTCATTTCCCAGTCATGATCACTCACAGCACAGTACCCTTGCTCACACAAAGCCAATATCTCACCTGCTCCATACTATGCCTCAAAAGTCTGCTGCCTCCTTCCTCCTGCTAGTGGCTTGGTCTTTCAGCTCCAACTACACGGACCTCACCCGGAAAAGTTATATAGCAAGACTATAAGAATAGTCTATCCATTGCGCTTAGAGATTTCCATGATCCCTAGATCTCATGGTAGCTTGTCTGCCACGCCTCCAAAATCAATACACCCCTCTAGGGAAAGAAGGCAAAAAAGCAATCTTGTAAGGATAACAAGTTTAATCTTACAAAATCAGGATGGTAGCAAAGGACTCTGCCTGAACAGTCCTCTCCTATCCCCCTCTTCCTTTCCTTCCTGCCAAAGTGGTTTCAGGCAGGGTTTATATAGGCCTGGTTTGCTGTGGTGGTGTCACTGGATATGGATCATGGCTTTATCCCAATGCGTCCCTTTTCCATAATAGATATGCTCCAAAGCCTTCTCTCTTCGTTGTCAGCGATTTTGTCAAGGCATGCTGTTCTACATTTTGCTACCTATGCAAACACACACTGTAGCTCTGCAGACTTTTACAAACCTTGAGGCCTAGCCCAAGGAAAAACTAAACATGTTTATGTGTACAAACATTTTCCAGTTATTCTCTCCATATTCCATTCATCCTGCTCACGTTTTATCTGGGTCCTGTAATCTCCTCCACACTTTACTCTTATAATTTGTCCCATTCTGCATTTCGTCACACAGAACATGCAATTCCTATTTTTAACCTTCATGGACCCTTGACGGACAGTAGACATCTGGTGAGTAAGTTCACGCTGGCCATAGTGACGAACACTGCATAAGCGCCTGTGGTCAATTTTTTGATCCCACAGGTCGCATTCCTTCTGGGAGGGGGCGGGGGGTTTGACTGATATACAGCACTAAGAGTTTACAATGCCTAGGATCTGACAATACAAATCTATCCAGCTAATAGTTAATTGTGCCTTATATTTAAACAATAACTACCTTCTTCAGTGCTTGCCTATGTCTGTGTATGTGATTAAGTTTGCATGAGAGAGCCTTCCCAGTGCCCCTCCTCCCCCCTAGTCCATTATAGCGCCTTAACTCTAAAGCGATTGGTGGTTCGTGAGGAACCTGGTTCTATCCCAACACCGGCTAGAGCGCTTAGAAGACTTTGAGGGTAGCCGGTCCATAGTGCCTAGAAGAGCACAGGCAGGTACCATCACTTTTCACACAGATGACCGGATCACAAAGCAAGATCAAAGATAAGTTCCATTTAAGCTTAAGGTATGTATAAACGCACCACTTCGGTGAACATCTGCAGCACTACAATGCAGCTACAACTACGACAAATTCGGTCTAGCTGGACACCCAAGCGTTTCATCCTTACACCAGACTTTCCTCAACACCTCTGCCATTATAATACAGCAACAACCTACGGCAACTTTCGGTCTAGCTGGGTACACATCGAGTCTCTTGCACTAGCGCTCTGTTGTGACCTACCTCAGCACCCGTGCACATTCCGGACCTCTTGGATTGCTTTACTGGGACACAGACAGACAGACAGACAGACAGACAGACAGACAGACAGACAGACAGACAGACACACACTCTTGAGGCCATACAAATGGGAAAAGACGATATATAAATTACAATACAATACAATAGCCCACACTTCCCGTTTCCTTCTGTCCTGATTGGCCAGCTTTCACTAGCAAATCTTGTCACATCTTTCCCTTCTGAGAGGTGTATGTGCAATGGGAAGTCTTTAAGGAGGGAGCTAAACCCCAGCCACTTTCCTTTGCTGGCCTCACCGTTGCCGAGGATTGGTGGCGCAAGGGAAGCAATGTTCTCATTGCGACCTGCGCATTGCCATATTGTACTGAGTGTCATTTCATGTTGCGACCTGCGCGCTGCCATATTGTACTATTGCGTGTCTTCGCATGCTGCAACCCATGCATCCTCAACCGGTATTGCAGACCTTCCTCCCTATTCCCACAACTGTGTGACATGCCCATCCAGCAGGCCCAACCCAGCCTCTGAGGCATCTCCTCTTGCTAAAGACCTCCACCGGACGCATCAAAACTGAAACGAGAATACACTACTAACCCAAGTGAGCTGTAGCATGCTGAACCATTGATAAGCCCCCAAACCTGCCCAAATCATGGTGCACGCCTAGTAACGGCACTGTGCGTTAAATGCCTGCTTTAGAAAGATGTATCCTTAGCCTCAAAATAGCACCAATGCTCCCTAATACATGGCTCATTGCACCAACAACATTCCTTCCTAGCACGCTGACCGTTCACAACAAGACACTCTCTTCAACCAATGAACCTCAGACCTTGTTCCCTCAAGCACAGGAACAAACACCTAGCAACTTGCATACACCACCACCACCACCCAGGGCACTGCGTCACCACAGTACTACTTGCCGGCCAATCACACAACATGTGCCACTCCTAAGGAAAGCTTGCTCAACTGAAAAAAGAAACATACGCATAGCCTCCCGCCTTACCTTGGACCAACACCACATACCTATGACCTCTCCATCTATCACGAGAAGAAATTAATGTCTTAACCTTAAAACCATATCCCAGACAATGTTTACAGGGAAACCCACCCAGCAGAGAATACGATCTCCAACCAATGGACCAGACCACACGAAGACCCCTGGAACTCTAGACACTAACACCATGAGACCTAAAATCACTACAAGCAACCTACCCGCCAAATATCCGACCTCCAATAAAAAAAAACACCTCTTAAGGACAATTTGAGTAAGCTCACAACCCCGGCCAATTCGACACCTAAAACTACACGACTAAAAGGAGCCCTTATCAATGCCAGATCCCTCCTAGCCCATACTCTTGACATCGCTGACATCATCTCCACTAACAACCTAGACTTCCTAGCAATTACGGTAACCTGGCTTCACCCAGCAGCTGGCCTGGCCCTCTCCCTAGCTATCCCAGAGGGATATACCATTCTCGGGAAAGATAGGGAGTCATCAAAAGGAGGTGGAGTAGCCATCATCACCAAAAATAACCTCCCTTGCAGAACTATACCCAACGCTGAGATCCACTCAAGCAAACTAATGTCACTCAAGATCTCACTCTCGCCCAACTGCACCCTTACCATACACCTACACAATACACCTAATATACCGCCCACTGGGACCACTGCGATCATTTGAGGAAGACATTGCACAAATCCTCTCCACCAATACCAAGCCATTCTCAAAAATGATCATCATGGGAGATTTCAATCTTGGCCTTAAGGACCCTGCAGACGCCCAGGCGCTTGCAATTGGAGCACGCTGGAAGCCCAAGGCTTTCGCCAGCGAATAGCCAACCCAACACACGAAAAAAGTTGCACTCTCGACTGGCTTGCAGACTGCAACTGCAACACAGACTTTACAGGCAACAACCCATGCCCATGGTCAGATCATAATCTCCTAATATTCTCCATCAACGACATTTCCCAGTGGAATAGCCCTCCTCAACACACCCAGACAACTCTCTCTAGAAATCCTTGCAACATCGCCCCTGATAACATATTTCCACTCATATCACCACTTACTACAGACCCACTCACCCAGCTCAACCCTACGGATATGGTCACGCTATACAACCATACCATCCTTGGTGCTATCAACAAAATTGCCCCATTGGGCATCAGCAAACCTAAACCCACCACCCACCGAAACTCTTGGTATACCCCCAGTCTTCAAGCCTTACGCTCAGGAAAAAGAACAGCCGAAAGCAACTGGAGAAAAAAATACTCTCATTCAAACAAGCAGCAATTTGACACCCTGTCCACAGAATATAAACTAGCCATCCTCCAATCAAAAGGCAACTCCTACAACGAAAGAATTGTGCAAGCTAACTCCGGAACAAGAGAACTCTTTTCGATTCTGCGGGAGCTAGAATCCTCTGCCGCACCACCAGAATACTGCAACAAAGACTCACAAGGGTGCAATAACATTCAAAGGGCTCTCCTTGACAAAATGTCCATACTCCAAGACAAAATTAATGCCAAAAAATCTAAACTAGCTCCGCCGACCCAAACCTGTGATGCACAACCTACACTGCCCAAATCTTTGCCCAGATTCAAATTCACCCCTGTAACCATCACAGAAACCAATAAACTATCCACAGCCTAAAACCTTCCAAATGTCAAGGTGACATCTGCCCAACCTCTCTCATAAAAGAGTCTGCCAAAGAACTAGCCCCCTTTATCACGACTCCAATTAACAATTTGTTCTCCTCAAGTGACGTAACCGGAAATCTCAAAGAGGCCTGGGTACTCCCTCTCCTCAAAAAACCCACACTAGACCTGAACATCCCAACGAATTACCACCTAACCACCACCGTACCCTTCCTTCTTAAAATACTGGATAGAATTGCATACGTACAAATACGAAAATTCCTGTGAACACACAACCTTCTTGGCCTCAGACAATCGGGCTTCCGCCCTGGCCATGGAACTGAAACTGCCCTTTTCGACCTAACAATCCAAATGGACGAGATAAACGACAAAGGCAATATGGCCGCACTCCTTCTCTTAGATCTCTCAGAAGCCTTTGACCTAGACACCTAGCTGCAGACGCCCATTTCTCAGACAATGCCATAAGATGGATTAAATCCATCTTATCCAACCGTACTATGAGGGTATTCTCAAGCACGGCGGTGGCTCCACCTGTCCCAGACACCTGCGGAGTTCTCCAAGGATCCTGCGTCCCCCCCACTCTCTACAATGTCTTCACCAAGCCATTGTTCGACCTACTAGACAAACTGGGAGTCATTTACACCAACTATGCAGATGACACACAAATACTCCTGCCCATCACGGGCAATCACAACTTAAGACTCCAAGGCCCAACGAAATCTACCTAACCATTCAAGCCCGGATGGCGCACAATTATCTCTGTCTGAATGACAAAAAAACAGAGATACTCCTCATTGGCAATCACTCTCAGGTTAACAACCTCTCTGAAGACTACAAATATTTCATCATTGATGGCAAAACTATCACCACTTCCAAAGAGGTAAAAATACTAGTTGTTTACCTTGACTCGTCAGTCAACCTGACTAGGCAAGTCAATGCTATTGCATCGGCCTATACTGCCAAATTGATCACTGCCAGCAGACCCCTGCGTCACCCTGGCTAGAGCACCGATATTGTCTGGGATTCATTACTGTAATTCCCTCTTTGCAGGCTCCAATACCAGGAACATTAAGAAATTACAAATCATTCACAATAATGCAACCAGAGCGGCACTCAACATTCATCCACTGGCTCCCGGTCCGGGAGCACATGACATTTAAAACTGTATCCCTTACTCACAAATGTTCGTCAAAGAGAGCCCCTAGCTATTTATGTAGTAAATTTTCCAAAGGTCAGTCCATCAGACCCACCAGAGCTGCCTACTTCTTCTGCCTTGACATCCCCGCCTAAAGCGCCAAAATGCGAGTGGTTGCAGCTTCCCAGTGATCGCAGCCAAACAATGGAGCACCATGCCTCTAGCACTGAGATCAGATCCCTCCCTATGGTCCTTCCGGAAAGAACTCAAAACGTGGCTATTCAATTAAGGGAACTAGCAACACATGTCCCCTACTGTCGCTACCCCTGCCTAATGCACCACTTATGTTCTCTACTTGCATACTACCTAACCTGTACCTACTGTATGCAACTGTTAAATGTAACCTAGGAACCACTGTTGATTAATGTTGTCCTCTGCTGTAACCCAACCCATCCTGCACGGAATGTAACCTAAGATAACTGCTGTAACTACCAGGCTTATGTAACCAGCGCCTAGATGCCCCCGGGCTAAATGCATTTACACATTTCTAATAAATAAAAATTGATACTCTAGACTGGCGTAATGGAGGTGCTCCAACTCCACTACACATTTGCAGGAACCAGGGAACTTCCCCAGTTTCATGTTTCATGCTCCGTGGGAGCCAGAGGGCTTTTGTGGCAGGCAGTGCGAGGATGAGCAGAGTCCTGACAAGGGATGCAGGTAAAAACAAAAGAATGGATCCCGACCCTGGGGGTGGATAAGGGAGGAAGGATCACCTGGGTGGAGGGTCCTCAGAGTTCGGGAGTGGGATACCCTCAGGTGAGACATGGTATCCCCCTTTCCCTGATTATGACTAACAACCCCTTACCCAACCTTTATGGGTTGTGAGACCTCTTCCCTCACTTCTCCCCATTGAACCTTTAAAAGTACTGGGACAAAGAAGAAGAGACTAAGAGGAATGAACACTACACTCTAGTACTAGGACGAGAAAGTATGGCGAGAGTCAGGCATGTCCCCTTTATTGTAGTCAGGCAACCCTAATTAAGGAGGTTGCAGGTGTATAAAGAGAGTCAGAACACTGCAGGGAGGAGAAACAGGGAGCCCTGTGGGGAGAAGACCAGCAGGGGACCGGTTTTTGTAGGAGACAGCCATGACGGGACTTGTGGAGAGGCCAGGATGCCAGCCAGCAGCCCAGAGAGGGAGTCTCCATAACAAGTAAGCATCAGCAGGAGCTGCGGTGTCACAGAGGGAAGCAGGACGCCATCCGCATCCGTTCAGAGGCGGCAGAGCCATCAGCGTGTGCACAGCAAGCTCCGATATGCATGCTGGACTTGCAGAACCTGGCTCGCTGACCGCAGAGAAAGATAGAAGCAGCAGAAGCCGCTGAAGAGCAACGCCGAAGACCAGTGAGTATCAAGGAAAGGCACTGACTAACCGAGCCGATCTTAGCGGGCTGCGAGTAAGAAAATAGTTACCGAACTGAAGGCTTACTTTGAACCGAGTGAATAAATATTAAGTGCCGAACTGAACGGAAACCTAAAGTTGAATACAATGAATATAGCTTGAATTCTAAACTGAATGGAAAATTGGAATTAAATATACCAAGTGCATATTGAATACCGAAACAAAAGAAAACATGAAATCTAGCATAACAAATGCTCAGTGAATACTGAACCGAATGAAACATTGTAATTAAGCTTATGATAATGTGCAATGGAGGACACTTTCTATGGGCAAAGCAAGATACAGCCAAAGAGGAAATGTCCATATGAAAGTTACATATAAGAAAGAGTGCAAGCGTGCCATAGAAAGGTGAAATATCAGCACAACCACTACAAAGTGAACTTTACAAGTAAATGCAGTATGGCAAGGCCAAAGACTGGCAAGAGGTGGGTGACACGTTTTGTCATAGCCAAGAGGCTAATCGGGAGAAGCCATAAAAGTGTAAACCTGCATGTAAAGCCAAGAGGCCAACAAAAGAGCAGTTAAGTGAAGGTAACTCTGCACATTGGAACAGGCATAGAAGGACCTGTGTGGGCTGAAGAGCATGGAGATCCTGGTTGCGCGACCTGTGTTGGGTGGACCGTGTGGTCCGATAACTGTGCCTAGATCAGTGAGTCCTGAACTATGAGAACCCAGAGAAATTTTGATAAAAAACAAAAGAAATGCACCGCAAATTAACTTTTTAAATAAACCAGAAGGAGGGTCAAGTGGACCTAGATTTGTGTTCAACTTTTGAAAGACTGAACCTGTGAGACACGTTGCTAATCTTGGGGAAGGGAACACTGAGAGTTGATGAAATTCAAATGATGGTTAGAGGACGGAGCCTCAAGACCTTTGTGTTTTGAACTGTGTTGCCTTGGAGTTGGGGGAAGGGTACCCCAAAGATTGCATGGAACTGTATTACATTGAGTGCGAGAAGGTACATTTGAGACATTTGTTGAACTTTCTTGAACTTGGGGAAGGGATGCTGAAAGAGAGCTGAGAGTTGGAAGAAGCTCAGAACTTTGAGTTAAACACTATGGGCCTCTCTTACGACCCAGGCGATAAGGGGTTTACGGCAGCGTAAACAGCGCCGACCCTTACCGCCTGAGTATGAGGTCCCTTAGCGCCATGGAGCTTTTAACACCTGTTAAAATCCATGGCGCTAAGGGACCATGGAGTTAATTACGCCACCGTAATTTACGGTGGCGTAATTAACGCCTTCCCCACTCCCATTATGCCCTATGGGGCAAAAATGGGAATGGGGAAGGGTAAATGGGGATTGGGGACTTACCGCCCCGCCAAGGTCGAAATGGGGCGGTAAGTCCGCCAACCACCATGGCGTAAACATAGTTTACGCCATGGTGGTAAAGTCACGGCCCAGGCGGTAACTTACCGCCTGGGTCGTAATGAGGCCCTATGTATTTTATTGATATCCCTACACATTGTTTAGCTTTAGTTTTGAGGGCAAGTATAGGTTTTGGACACAGAGAGACTTTTAAGTTGATCTCTTTGACTCAGACTTTCCTTAGTTTTATTCAGGTAGGGAAATCCCTCATTAATATAGTGCAAGTTAGGCTTTCTACCATCCTGACATTTGAGTTAATGAATTACTTTGTTTTGAATCTTGAATCTGTTGTCTTTGTCATACTTCATGATACCTTCACAGTACTTACGTGGCCATTCTGGCCTATACTGGTGCAGCAGTTTTCTAATTTTACCATGACATTTTTACTGGTAAAGCCAACAAGTATGTTCGTACGTGGGGATTGTGGCACATATTGGCACAGGCAAGTTTAAAGCATCATTACTGGCAGTATGCGCAAACAAACAGGAGAATTATATGGGAAAACTGGCATATATTGGTGCAGCCAACATGGGCATGTATGAGCACAGCCAGCATGGAAATGTTTTGTATATTGGCATACATTGTGGACAGGGCATCATGAAACCGCATTGGAAAATGCTCCTGTGTACTCTGTGACTTCCACCTGTTTTATCCTACAAAATCAAATACAAACTCTGTAGCCTTTTACCCAATTCTTCACTGAAAATAAGCTGTAATGTTAACAATTTTCACCCTTTATGTTAATAAATGTCTGTTCTCTGGCGGAGAACAGCAAAGCCCCTGTTGATGACTTTGATTTTCATCGCTACTCTTGGTGATTCCCACACATTCTTGTGAAGCATGTACGTGCCACCAATTAAAAATATACACCGATTGACACTGCATCCGGTCTCATTTGCAGATTTGGTACATTTTCATTTAGTAGCTTTTAAAAAATATCCCAAAATACTGTGGTTTAGTGTCCATTTGCGAGTTATTAACTTTTCCGTCAGTTTTCGGTGAACAGGAGCAGGACAGCCAGACTACCATGTATGATTTTCTTAAAATGACAAATGAAAGCATTTTTAGAGCAAATTCAGCCAACAAACCGGCTCTCAGATTTCAGTAAGCATGACATCTGATGAAGGTAGACACTATGATATTTAAATTCCAGCACTAAGGGAGCATGTTGTGTTATCATGCTTATATAGTGCTTATATATTGCGCCTAACACCACCATAGCAGTTTCAAAGTGCATGTCCCTTAAACACAATAGATTAATTTATTTTAAGTATAGTGATATGATATTTTATTTGTATCGCGTTCATACACATCTGTTTCAGAGCGCAACGAGGCAAGGGAGGACAAAACAACAATCTTACTAGGCCCAGTGACATTGAGAATGCGCAAGTGCAGGGGATAGGGAACAGGGAAAGTGCAAGGGAGAGGGGAGGAGTGGAAAGTGCTGAGCAAGGGATACAACAACAACAACTGGTAGTGCAGCCAGCAAGGTGGCAAATGGAAGGTTAAAGCACAGACAAGGGGTGTCTGGTAAGTGCAGGTAAGGGGACTGTAGGGTTACAGATACAGACCCAAGTGCAAGGGTTGCCAGGAGGCAGTGCAGGTGTATGGTTGGGTGGGCAGGGGCCTGGGCCTGAAAATCAGAGGGTAACCAGGTGCCCGGTGCCAAAGCAGACAGATCAGCAAGGGAGAGGAAGAGCAAAGGCAGAAACAAAGAGGAAGGTCTTAAGGTGCTTCCGAATTCGAAGATGGTTCTCCTAAAGTTTCAGAGAAGCAGGGAGGCAGGGAGGCTGTTCCAGAGGGAGGCCCCAGCCGAGGAAAGAGATCTACCCCCAACTCGTTGCTTGTAGAAGCGATTGACCCCGAGTGAGGTGGAGGAGCAGGAGCAAAGAGCACGAGTAGGAAGGTATTTACAGAGGGGGAGTTGAAGGTATTGTGGACCCAGGCGTAGAAAACCTTGTGGACAATGCAAAGGGTCTTGAATTTAATCTTTGCAGCCACTGGGAGCAAATGAAGATATTTCAGGGCTGGAGAGATACGATCCAAGGGCTTGATGCCAAGGACAAGTCTCGCAGTCCTGGTCTGGGTGAGTTGTAGAGGGCGGAGAGTAGAAGCAGGCATATTTAGAATGAGGTTGTTGCAGTAGTCCAGCCTAGAGAGAACCAAAGCTCTAGAGACAGTGAGCTTCTGGGGTAAGGAGAGGAAAGGAAGAATACCTCTGAGGATGTGCAGTTGGTATTTTGACTTCTTAGTGACGTCAGAGATGTGAGGAGAAAAGGAGAGTGTGGAGTTGAAGATGACCCTGAGGCTCTCAGCCTCACAGGAGGGAGCAGGAAGAGGGCCAAGGGAGGCCGACCAGAGAGTGACAGGAAAGGAGGGCGCAGGTGTGCCGATGAGGAGCATCTCCGTCTTGCTGGCATTAAGGCAGAGATCATTGGCAGCACAAAACTCCTGGATAGCAGACAGACAGTCAAAGATGTGAGAAGGAGAAGAGGTGGCAGAGGGAAGCCTGAAAATGAGCTCAGTGTCATCCGCATAGCACTGAAAGTTGGAGCAGAAAGCGGCAGTGCGTGGGGAAAGGGGCACCAGGTATTGGTTGAAAAGCTAGGGCGAGAGGTTAGACCCCTGGGGAACACCACAGGTAGAGAGTGAGATAGAGGAAAGGAAGGACCCAAGTTGGACCTGGGAGGGTCGATCAGAGAGGAAAGGGGTCAGCCAGGCCAGGGTCTGATCAGTGATACCCAAGTTATCACAGAGACGGTGGACCAGGATGGCATGGTTGACCGCGTCAAAGGCCGAAGAGAGATTGAGTAGGATGAGGACAGAAGAGATGTTAGAGTCGAGGTTGAAGAGCAGGTCCTCACTGATGTTAAGGAGAGCAGTTTCCGTGCTTATGGCAGCTCTGAAGCCAGACTGATGGTCATGGAGACAACCAACAGTATCAGTGTGGAGATAAGCTAGGAGATGGCCAGCTTTACCAGGGGTTTGCCCAGGAAAGCAGTGATGGAGATCGAGTGATAGTTAGCCGGGCATGAGGGTTCGGCTGTGGGTTTCTTCAGAAGAGGGTGCCCAAGAGAGTGCTTCAGAGGGGAGGGGAAGGCTCCAGAGGCGAAGAGGATGTTGCAGAAGTCGGCCAGAGAAGGAGCAAGGGTGTCATTGTGCTCCTTGATGGTTTTGGACGAACGGGAAGAACCGGTTTTGACGACGAACAGGGTAGAACCTGTTTTGACGAGGCTTTCATAGATCGGACTTGTCTGGAAATCTCGTATGGGGAGAACAGAGGAAAGGAAGATAAAGGGGGTGGGGATGGCTGCAGGGGAGGCCAGAGGGAGCGGATAGAGAAGAGGGAAGAGGAGGAGAGGGCAGACAGGATGTCCTGTTTTTTTTAGATGAAATGAGAGGCAAGGGCCATGCAAAGGGCCTGTGAGGCGACAGGAGAGGTAGAGGCTGCAGCAGGGTCAGCAGCTACCTGCAGCCAGAAAATGTTGGTTATACATAGTTAAAACCAATCCACAATTAAGAAAATAAAAAACAATATTACCTGCTACAAGCGCCTTAAAATAAAACATGACATTTGTTAGCAAAATAGATAACACACCATATGCAGCGGATTGCAACAAGCAGCAATGAAAGCGTATTAGAATATAATTAATGTACCTAGAATACCTTTGCGAGGGAAGACAAACTTTAACTTGAATTTTAGATGTGTTGAGCCCAGAGGGGCTTCCCTAGTGCAGTGGTCTGAAACCTTTGGCTCTCCAGATGTTTTTGACTGCAAATCCCACAAGTCAAAGCCAGCATATTTATAATAATTGTTCTTTTATAAACACGCTTAATACCAGAGATTGGTTTCTAAGCGCGGGATCGGATTCGAACCTGTGTTGCACTGCACTGTCTTTCTTCCAAGACAAACGCATTGCCCCCGTGCTATCCCCCCTTGACATAGTCAATGGTAAGGGATCATGGGAGTCCAAATTCATCTGGAGAGCCGCTGGTTGCAGACCCTGCCCTAGCGTGATCTGATGTGAGCAGTCAAGTAGGTGGAGGCGAGGGGATTGCAGTTGGAATCGCATACTGCGGCGATATGCCCCGAGGTGTAGGTAATGGCCCCTAGCCCAATTTAGAAGAGGGTGCCCAAGAGAGTGCTTCAGAGGGGAGGGGAGCGCAGGAAGGGTCTCTTAACGAGGGTAGCAGTGCCGTTATCTACAGGGTCAGCCTGCCACCAAGGAGCATATCGCAATTAACACCTGTGCTAATGTTTTTTTTTAATTTAAATTTAAACAATTTAAAAAATAAAAAAAAAATAACTTTACTTCGTGGCCCTGACGGGGCTGTGCAGGGCTGCTGAAAGCCTCAGTCCGTTTTCCACGTTGATGTCTTTGACGTCATCAGCATGGAAAATGGACTGAAGGGGACAGCAGGCCTGCTGGCACTGGATCACACACACACACGCAGGAAAAGGTACGTTTCCTTTCTTTTCTTTTTTTTTTTTTAAACACCATTAACACCCGTGCAGGAAACTACACAAGTGCTATGGTGAGGGGAGAGGGGGAAGGGGGTACTGGCTGTCCAGGCAGCTCGGAATGTGGGCTTGTACTATGCAGTACAGCCCACGTTCTGAGCCTCCTTATTGGCTGGCGCCCCCCTCCAGGGTGCTAATGATCATAATTTACTTTCAAACAGCCAGCTGAATTCAGTGTTTGAAATTGGAATACATGTAGCAAGAGTTGGATGTAGCGCCTGGTTGTCAGGAATTTCCTCTTAACCAGGAGTTACTCATGACAACCCAGGAACTATTAAAGCCTTATGAACAAGATAAGGACTGGGCATATTTAATGTAGTGGTAAAAAAAAATGAAGCACGCAAATAGTTTAAAAGGAATATAGAGGTTGAAAAATGATACTTTTGTTTAGCAAGTTGACATTGAGAGATGCACAGGTCAGAATAGTCACCATGGAGTGCCTGAAAGATATGGAAACTTGCTTTTCTTCTCTAACTGTGGCCTGCATCCAAAAATGCACACGCCATATATCCATCTTTCTATTGCTGTATTGAGGTCTTCCTCTGTATTCCCGAATGTTGATTCTGCTCAGTCTCTTCCCATGTTGCTTTCATTTTCCTCACTTTTACTTCATCTTCACATTGCCATTTCTTTCTGGTCAGTACTTCTGTCTTGCTGCTACCCCTCACTTTCTCATTACCTATTCTTGCTGCTACAACCATAACTCTGCCACTACATCTGTTTCTGTTACTGCAGGAGTCACTGTTGCAGTCTATTTACTGCCATGTGTCCATCTCTGCCACCTCACTCACTTTTTTACTGCTGCAGAATGAGCAGCTAATACAAAGGGTGCCCACATCTAAATGATGCAAACTATAACTATGTGTCCAGTACACATATGTCCTTGTGCTTTAAGTATCTTCTTGTTACCTAATGCACCTTTTATGTAAATTCCCAACACCACGGGTATACTTATCCGGCAGCAGATGGCTTGGGGAGATGAAAGCTGCTCCTTGTAGTTTTTGACGTGAAGCTATCCAGGCTCTATGCTATACCTATCAGCGAAATAGCTTCCAGCTCCCCTCAATTTCAAACCCTGTGAATTACTTACTCCTTAAAAGCAAAAAGTAAAAACCCCTTACGTTACATTGCCATTGCAGCCCCCACACACCCAACCAAAAGGTGAAATAAACATGTATAAGCTCATTTAGCTTGGGGATAAATAACTTAAACTCTCAAGCAGACTGCAGCATCCGGTTTATCTAAGAAGCCCAGTATTTGTATTTGTATTTATTGATTTATAAAGCGCCTTACACCAAAGCGCTGTACAATGGAACAACATAATACATAAAACAAACAATATAACGGTTGAAGCAATTACATTATGAATCAATCAACAAAACAGTAAAAAGAGCAATTAACTGAAGGGGATAGGGAGTGGATGGGGGGAGTGGTGGAGAAGAGTAGGAGGAGGGAAGGAGAAGGGTGAGAGGGGGAAGGCAGGAGAGGGGGGAGATAGTCAGGGGGAAAGAATAAGGAGGGGGAGCAGAAGGGGGAAGGAGTTTCAGGGAGAATGGAGGAGGAGAGATTTAAGGGAAGTGCGGAATGAGGTGAAGGTGGGGGTAGAACGGATAGCAAGAGGAAGGGAGTTCCAGTGTAGAGGTGCTAGGAGTTGGAAGGAGCGGAAACAGGAGGAGGCACAAGGGGACGGAGGTACAGTGAGAAGGAAATGGTCAGCGGACCCAAGGGAGGGGGAGTAGAAGGAGAGAAGGGAGGAGAGGTAAGGGGGAGCAAGACCATGGAGAGATTTGAAGACAAGGTAAATAAATTGAAATTTAAGATGGGAGTGAAAAGGAAGCCAGCCAAGGTAAGAGAGAGAGCTAGAGACCGAGTCACGGGAGGTAAGGAGACAGAGGGTATGAACAGCAGAGTGGTAGATGGATTTAAGAGGAGCAAGATGAGAAGTAGGAAGTCCAAAGAGTAGGGAAGAGCAGTAGAAGAGGCGGGAGAAGATGAGGGAGGAGATTAAGAGATTGCTAGCATGGAAAGTGAGAGAAGGACGGATTTTGCGAATATTGAAGAGGTGGTAGCGACAGGTGTGGGAAGTGAGGGGAAATATGTTGGGAGAAGGAGAGAGAGGAGTCAAAGAGAACGCCTAAATTATGAGCTTGAAGAGAGATAGGGAGATTGGAGGAAAGTGAATGAATGGGGGAGGAGAGGGAGGGAGAAGAGAGTTAGAGGGAAAGAATACAACTTCGGTTTTGTCAGTGTTAAGAGAGAGAAAGCAGGAAGACATCCAGTTCTTAATGGCAGTAAGGAAGGAAGAGAGTTTTTGGTGAAGGTCAGATGAGAAGGAGGAGAAAGAGAGAAAGAGTTGAGTGTCGTCGGCATAGAAGTGGTGGGAGATGCCAAACGAGGAGATAACAGGGGCAATGAGGGAGGTGTAAAGAGAGAAGAGGAAAGGACCAAGTACCGAACCTTGGGGTACGCCGTATTCAAGAAGAAAGGTAGGAGAGGACCGGCCACCCCAGGAGACAGTGTCATCTTTAGCAAGGTCCAGAACCAGCTAAATACACAGAGACCAAAGGAAACCGCTTACCCCACACTGGCAACACAGACACTCCACTGTGACAAAACTAAAACGATTAACCAGATGATCAGCTTTATAAAGCGCAGAATGTTAAAGGACGAGTGTTGGGAAAAGGGGCAGGGCTTAACAGGCCTTTTGCAGCCTTTCACTTATGTAACCCGACCACCAACGGAAAGACAGGTACAGATCGGTCACACACATCACAAGAGCAATGCAGCCAATGTGAGGGTGGGAAGACGGGGGCGTGGGGTCAGAACAAAGGAAAGCACCCTACAAAAAGGTAGGGAATTAATTGCTCAGTGTGAATTGTTGGGCCAATGAACGTGCAAGGAGAACAGAGCAGAAGAGTGAGGAGAGTGCAGAGGAGATTAGAAAGGAGAAGATCGTGGAGAGTAGAAGAGAGGAGAGCACAGAGGAAGGTGGAGAATAGAGAGGGGCGAGAGTAGAGAGAAAGCCATAGTCACTGGGAGTTTGTGTGACATCAGATGAACAGGGGGGGGGGAGGGGTACAAAGAGGAACAGAGCAGTGAGAAAAGAAACATCACGATCGTGGAAGTACAGAGCACAATAAACTGGGCATTTGAAAAGGAACTAGATTGATTGGAACCCGACATCTTGGGGAACTATTAGGGTAGTTTCTCCCCTAGGAAATCCCAGAGGGAGCGAGATAGAAATACAGATAGTAGTTGTTACCGATCTGTCAGCCGGAGGGATAGGGAACCCTGGGCGAGGGAGTTGGAAAGCCCACGTGAGATGAGAGAGGGATGGGCCTTAGTGTGCCATGAACCATCCTTCGGAGTCTCTGTATTTTTAAGGCCATCTGTGATAATCCTTGGGCACTTTTACCCCCATTAACCACTGGTTATTTTAATGTTGTGCAAATGTGCTCTATCTGGAAAGCCCTAGGTAGGATTGGAAGAGGCCTGCGGAGTACGTGCTGACCCTGGGCTGGGACTCCTTGGTAGTGACTGTTAGGGAGAATTGTCTGTATAGGCTAATTTCCCAAACCTAGTGAGTCCCCCAGCAGCTTTGCTGGATTTTTGGGGTTTATTTTTTTCTCCTGCTAAGAGTGAGACTCTTTTTCTCCCACTCTTAGGCATGATTTGAGAATGTCCTTTGACTTTGTAATGTGTTTTATGGGCTATGGGGTCTTTTACTTCATAGGGCTTCATGTGTTTTTGGTAAGTGTGTTACACAGCACCCTCAGTGCAGTAACACAGGGGTGTCATAGTGACCCCCAAACATATACTCCATACCCTGGGACTGACTACTGTCTCCCAGGGCATGTAAAGTCACCATTGACTTTACTAGTCTTAAATTGTGAACAGAACCAGTACAAACCATCATATTGTGGAAGTACTGGTAGGGGTAATTAGATTGCCCCTGGGTCTGTTTTTCGAGGGGGCACTGTGCAGTCCCCCCTCGTCGAGTTTCTGGCTGGTGGCAGTGGTTCCCACGCGAAATATTACACCGGAATATTTCCTATGGGATTTTCCCATTCATTTTAAACGCACCACTTTTTTGGTGCAATGTTAAAGATACCGCCGGGTTATTTATTTAATATTTATTCCCCGGTTGGGTCTTTTTGCCAGGACTCGGTTTTAAAATGGCATTTGTGTTCGCCTCTGTAACGCCAACCCAAGTCGAGCCCTTTGTTCCACAGAAGCCTCCAAAAGTGGTGCCACTCTGTCTGGGTCTACAGGATGTGTGGAATGGTGGAATAGGCACCCTGGACTGAGTTGCCTCGGCAACTCGAGTCGCACTCTTGTGTGATTGGCCCAGTGGTGAGCCACACGGCTCACCACTTAGCATGTTTGAGTGACAGATAGGACTGATGAATGGGGGTTTTCTGCATACAAGCAGGGCTTTGGGGATTGGAACTTCAGAAGTCGCCACAGGACCCAAGGAATCCGCCACAGGACCTAAGGAATCCGAAGAGGGAGAAGCTGAGCCAACCTGCAACGACGACACCACCGGTGGAGCCCTGCTGAACCGACTCACCACTTCCCGACGACAGAGAAGATCTTCATCCTGGAGAGTCTTCTTCCTTTGAACTTGTGGTGTTAACCATTTCGCCCTCTTTTCGCCTTCCTGGATCGTCTCATGGTCGAATCGCCCGTGCCAAGCACCCCGGCGGCCGGATAGCCACGCTTCACCACTACCGCGAATAAAAGGGTAGTACCTTTTAACCGGGAAACTCCGCAGCTGGTTTCTTCCCTGGCAGTGCAACGACGTCCAGCTTTCCTCCACGTCGAGATCTTCTCTTCCCCTGCACAAAGCACCGACTTGCACCCGCTGCCAGGAACAACTGCCACCGCTGGAGCTTTCTCACCATTTCAGGTACTGTGTCCCGCCTGGTCTCCCTTGCAACAGACTGTTCAAGGGGTCCCGTAAATCCTTGACTCTCTATCCTGGGGTGACCTGGGACCGGTTAAGTAACTTTTCTGAACTGATCCAACCCTTTTTGAACTATCTGCAAAGACTTTTAAAGTGTACTTCAACTGAGTGATCTTGGGCACATTCCGCTTTGCTCTCTCCAAGAGTGGGCCTGGCCTATGAACTTTTTGCTCTACAGTAGACTCTGCCTTTCTTGACTTGCTGTGGTTCTTTTAAAAGTGTTGGTATTGTGTGCTTTCCTAATTCTGCCTTTTCCCTCCATTTTTACATAATTATTGGAGTGCCATCTTGGTTAAGCGCCCACCTCTGTGTGGATAATAAGTGGTGTTCTTTTCCTAAGACTTGTCGAATCATTAATCAGGGAGGTGTATATATTTCTAGTGACTGTGTTTGAACTTCCTTGACATATTGTGTTTTTCAATAGATAGTTATATACTTTTATACCTAAGCTCTGGTCAGTGTTTGCTTGTGATACTGTATGTTTGTACCTAATGTGTATACTCTATATACTGCCTAACTCTTCTTGAGAGAACAGCTCAGCCACAGCTACCAGGTAAATCTGGGTGGTACAGACGGCTACCAATTGTGTTAACTGCCAACACCTGTAGTCTTAAACTTTTTGCAGTGGTCCCTAAGGGAACTGCACAGGTTTCTGCCTAACAGTGACCACTCATAGCAGCGGTCCCAAACAGGACTAGAGGCCTAGTTAGTCCCCATCTCAATGAGTAGCAGGGGTCGAAGAGAGGATTTCAGAAGAGGAGTTGAGTCGTATGGGGGTGCAGGGCGTGACCAGAAGCAGGGTAATTAGTAAAATGCCTCATCATGTAAAGAGGAGGAGAGCATCATGTATGCGCTAAGAGAAACCTAGAGCACACCTGAACTAGTACACCCCTGAAATCAAGCTACTTAGGTCAAAAAAAAGAAAACTCGAGACACTGTGGAAAAGGACACCTTCTACAGAAAATAGAACTAATCTCACCAATATCACCTCCTTATGCAAAAATGAGATAATACGTACCAAAAAAGAAACATTCAACTCTAGAATAGACGAGACAGGATCCAGCACTAGAGAACTATTTAACATTCTGAAGGAACTAGAAAACCCTAATCCTCCTGCAGATACCTGTACGAAGGACAAAGCCTGGTGCACTAGCATCCAGAACGCCCTCACTAACAAAATCTCAGGGCTTCAAACGACAACAACTTACCTGCAGCAAGACTACCAGCACTATCACACCACCCCCCCCCCTCTGACTTTAACTCAGGCATCACATTCAAGAAATTAACCATCCCCGAAATACAAATAAATTATAGCCTCCCTGAAACCTTCCAACTGTAAAGGGGACAGTTGCCCTGCTCAGATTATAAAAGACGCAGCCAGAGACCTATCCCCCCTTCATTACCAAACTAATAAACTCATCATTTACCAACAACCTAGTCCCAAACAATCTGAAACAATCCTGGGTTCTCCCACTCTTAAATAAACAAACATTAGACCCGTCTATACCAACCAACTACAGACTAATCACCACTGTCCCGTTCCTTCTGAAAATCCTAGATCGAGTTGCCTACCTGCAAATTCAAGACTATCTAGAGACTAACCAGCTACTAGGAATCCGTCAATCTGGCTTTAGACCCCAACATGGAACAGAAACGACCCTTGTTGACCTCAAAAGTCAGATTGATGAGCTCAAAGACAAAGGTAGTGCCGCCATCTTACTTCTTTTAGATCTCTCAGCAGCCTTCGACTTGGTTGACCACAAGATCCTTTGTAATCACCTGTCGTCAGCAGCACACTTCTCCCTTTCTGCTGTCACTTGGATTCAATCCTTCCTCGCTAACAGAACCATGCAGGTCTTTTCACCTTCAGCGGCGGCTGACCGACCCCCATCACATGTGGTGTCCCACAAGGCTCCTATGCTTCGCCAACTTTGTACAACATTTTTACAAAGCCACTATTCGACAAATTGGACCATTGGGCGTCACCTATACCAACTACACAGATGACACCGAGATACTCCTAACTATCAAGTAATTACAGTTCCGACGTTGACCGGATCAACAAAGTCTTCACCATCATTCAGGTATGGATGGCCACACATGGCCTCTGCCTGAATGATGATAAGACTGAACTGCTCCTTGTCGGTTCACCCAACAACCTGCTGAAACTTAGCCCTAACTACAACAATATCGTCATCGATGGAAACACCATACCCATTGCCAAAAGTGTAAAAACCCTCGGTTTCTACCTTGACACCAGTACCAATCTTTCTAAACAATTCAACATGAATGCCTCAGCTGCGACCTACACAGGCAAGCTGATCAGGCCCTGCAGACCCTTTTTGTCCACCAACAGTTGCCTCACACTGTCCAGGGCCCTTATACAGTCGAAATTGGACTACTGTAACAGCCTATACTTAGGTGCAAATAAATCTATAATCAACAAATTGCAAGTCCTCCAAAATAACGCATTACGCGTGGCTCTAAATATTCTCAGACGAGAGCACATTTCTACTATTAGAAAATTGTGTAAATAGCTTTCCATACAACAAGAAAATCGACCTAAAAACCATATGCCTCACATACAAAGCTCTGAACCACCCATCCATACCTCACTAATAAATTCACCCCCAAATCTAGATCCACCAATACCTTATGCCTGGTGCTGCCCAGATTCACCTTAAAAAGAGCCGATGGAACCAGCTTCCTAGTTCTAGCCTCCCAACTCTGGAACACTTTACCACTGGACATCAAATCTATCTCAACCTTTCAATCATTCAGAAACCATGTCATCACATGGATAATAAACAAGAACTGATATTACCTCATCGTACCCTTGACACCTCACATACTCTCATTAGCCTTTCACTCCATCTATCTACACGCCTCAATTCTGCTGCTTTTTGTACCTAATGTTTACACACTACATAACCTGTCTACACTGTATATTCTGTATAAATTGTAAAATATATGTATAATTGTATAACTGTATCCTGTACCCTGCCACTTAAGCGCCCTTTTACCCCTGGGTCTGGCACGCTATATAAATAAACAAACAAACCAGGTGTAGTTTAAAAAACAGTACAAGGATTTTTTGCATACTGCAGTGATCTTTTATCAGCTGTTCATCTGAGCCCCAGTATTTCCCGGATCATGTGGGCGTGTTCACGGTGGCGCTGCAGGAGCACCTGAACTTGCGAACAGGAAGACACCATACGGGACACAAACGAGCAGCAATTAGTTAAGATGGGGGAAGAAAGCAAGAACCCAAAGATCCCCCCCAGTTTACTTACACATATAGAATCATGTTTGAAATGGGGACTCTGTGCCTTTAGATGTTATTTGTATTTTGTATTGATTAGCCTCTCGCCAAATCGCTTTATAACAAGTTAGAACAGAAAAAACAGCACATCAAATAATGTTCATATGTAAAGAGACAGGCTAGTTAGAAAGCAGAGACAGTAAGAGATGGGCTTTTAGGCAGAATTGAAAGATATGAAAAGGTGGGAGAAGTATGGATGTCAGGAGGGAGATCTTTCCATTATTTAGGAGCCAGAAGGGAGGGATGAGCAGAACCACAAGGGAGTTGTGAGGGGTCAGAAATGTGAGGCGGACAAGTAGTTAGAGTTTTTTCACAAGTAGCCATTTTATCAAATAAATAAGGGTGGGATGAATGCCTCACTGTCCCTGACCTTATGAGGATTTCCCTGCCTGTCCAACTAAGAGTAAAGGAAAACACTCTAAAAGGTACCTGTCCCTCACACTCATACACACAACAAATCATACAAGTATCATATGGCCGGTAAAACTCAATAACATAACAGTAATATTCAAACAAACTTTGTACACATGTATCCTTGTAACCAGGGTCAGATTCCCTCCCCAGGATAGATTCTGGATTTTCCAAAATAAAGTTCAACTCAAGAAAGTTCTTTTCAATATATAACAAAGTTCTCTCCACTCCACAAATCTTTCACTTGACACTTGAACAGTCTTATTCTTCAACAAAATATATTGCTCTTCAAAATGCTTATCAAAATTCCACAGTTCTTGCTTGATAAACCTAAAGACTTTCAGGGTTATCACGAGTTTGCCGGTAACCCTTAAATGCGCCAGTAACGCTATTACTGCCACATTTAAGGGTCTGCCAAATCACAGGTTTGGCAGGATTTACCCCCAGCTCTGGGCTGGGGGTAAATCCACCGCGAATTTGCCGATTTTAGGCGCAATTAATGTGCGGTAATACTGCCAACGGTAGTCGCGCCGAAATTTCCCCAATGGGAATAGGGAATTCCTGAATGAGCCCAATGGGGAATGGGGAATTCACGTTCCGCCAAACCTGTGATCCGGTGCTAATAGTGCCAGACCCGTTGGCGGTAACGCAATTAGCAGGGGCGGTATCCCAGCGGGAGTACCACCAGGATACCGCCCCACTCGTGATGAGGCCCTTTGTCTTTGCACTTCGTCAGTTTTCAGTATAATCTCTCTTCTTTGCAAAACACAAATATTTCCACTATCTTCTTCTTAAATAATAAAGTTTTGTCAGGATGATTTTTCAATAGTTCAGTAAAACACATTAGTGGCCTTCCCACTTTCTTGCCACAACGACTGTCTACAACTTTGCAGTACTTCATTTGTATTCTTCTGGTCAACTAACCTGCCAGGACTAACCACTAATAGTCCCTTTCTTGGTGTACTCGCCGGCCAGCACAAATCTCTGACCACTACTACAAGTAGTCTGTGGTGAGGCTGCTTCACGCTTTCCACACTTCAATCCTCAATGTGGAAAAAGTAGAAATTCAACAACTGCTTCATGAATAAATCACAATATATTGCCAATGTTTCTCACTTTGATTCATTTGCCCCAGTCAATGCAGATTATCTTCCTCTCCCCCTTGATGTTGGTCACAAGGAGGGCTCCTGTTCTGCCATACTTGATTTTCTTGAATTGCCCTTCTTTGGCTTTGACAATGGTGGTTATAATGTTCCTCAACTTGATTTCTCTTAACATAAGAGTTGCATCTACTTCGACAATGGTGGATACAATGTTCTTTAATTCTATCTCGTTTAACATAAAAGTTATGCTTAATTGGCTTCCATTCAATATTTCGATATTCAACACTTTTAGCAGGAGTAAGCAGTCTGTTTAGCAGGACCCCGGGGTTCCCTGACAGAGGAAAACTCGCTGGCCTTTCCATGTGCCTCCAATAGATTTGCTGCTCCTTCTCCCTTTGACGTACTCGCACAGGCATCTGACCGCTCTGATAACATTTCCCGCGCTGGCGCCGCCTGTAGCTGTTGCAAGGGGTGTTGCTAGGTCTGGAAAAGATCTGGGGCTGCGCTAATGCCAGGACTGTCGGAACTGGGGGCTAGCTAAAGTCTTTTGGTTGTAGTCCCTGAGCTTCTATCTGGGGCTACAACCAAAAGACCTGGGGATATAGCGCCCTAAACCCACCCCCTCCCCCCCCTAGCAACACCCCTGGCTGGAGCTTTCTCTGCTCCTGCCACCCTCCGGTGAACGCCACACACAGCAGTCGCACGAAGGAGCACCACGAGAGCTCCTCTCTCCCTTGGGACAGCCAACATCTATATTGCTTCCCGCTCAGCGTACTCTGCATCCCATAGGGCTTCCGACTTCTGCTACTTTCATGACACAGCGTCCCGCTTCCAATCTAGCGGCGGTTCCATCTTGTTCCACCTGCCTCAGCTGCTTCAACTGCTGCTTCCACGGCTTTTCCCACGGCTTCCTCCATAATGGCCAGCACCTGAGTGGGTTTTAAATGGTTAAAAGTCCCGCTCAGATGTGGGTCATTAAAACAATTAGACTGCACATTATAGTTATGCACCTCTGGGCCCTTCATCCCAGTACCTAGAGCATTAGGGGACTTGAAGTCCCGAATGCTCTTGTTCCGTTTTAAATAATGTAATTCTCTCTGATTGAATGATTCATAAAGTGTATCTTTAAGAGAAGGTGTAATGGAATGGATGGTCGAGTCTTGATTTTACAATTTAAACCAAAGATGGAATTAGAACTGTCAGAAGTGGCAGTACTAGTTACATGGTGCCTACATGGATCATTCCCACATTTACCATAGGGGTTTTCAGAACTGACCACTTGAGCAAGAGGGAAGGGAAGCCTTACTATGACAACAAGCCACTAGGTATTCCGGTATTAAAGAATCCTCACCCTCAGAAGAAGATGAATACCACGTCATTCCTAAGAGAGTCAACCCATTCCCTTGGGGACCTTCCATTCCCAGGCGATCCACCCGGCTAATACCACCCCTCCAGGGTTAGGATCAGGTAGTGGCTGCCTTCCCCTGGCCACCTGGGAGGAGACTTTAGGCAGGGATTCTGTGAGGGCTCTGCATGATTCATCACAGAGCACACAGGGGAGCAGGGGGGATTGAGAGTAGTAAGAAGGTGAAGATGTTGGGACCAGAGAGATAATGCAGGAACATAAGAGGAAATAAGGGACGAGAGATATAAGGGAGCAAGTCTATGAAAGCATTTGAACACAATACACAAAAAAATGAAAACAGTCGGGAGTCAAAAGGAAGAAGAGAGATTGAGAGAAGAGAGTGCCTGAGAGAAGAGCAAGGAGGTCATTGAAAAAGAAGACAGAATTGAAAATAGATCGAAGAGGGGTACAATGAGATGATGGAAGACCTATAAACAGGGCAAAACAATAGACATGTCTAGATCAGATAGAAAAAAAAGGATATTACCTTGGAGGCATAGAAGGACCAAAAGGGGCGAATATTGAGTAAGTTGGAGAGATGAAAGACAGATGCGTGCAGTGAAAGAGATATGTTGAGAGAAGGAGAGCACAGAATAAAAAATAACACCTAAGTTGTGGGCAGTAGGAGATGGTGAAATAGAAGATGGAGGAAAGGAGATAGGAGAAATAGAATGTGGGGGAGAAGGAGATGGTGGAGGAAAAGCGAGAATATCAGATTTAGATCATCAAAGACATGCATTTGGAGGCAATAACAATCAAAGAAAAGACCACAGGAAAGGGCACCTTATTTGCTGGGCCTGATAGTCTTTTTCACAAATGATTAACAGAAGAAGCAACGGACAACGTATAGGAGAAAGCACTGGCATTGATGGGAGGCCCACACACATAGCACTAATGGCCAGTCCTATGACCTTTCAGTGAGTGGGGACATGCACAGTCCTAAAAGAAAAAGAGGCAAAAGGGAGTGGTGGGCCCAAGGTACAAAGAGTAAGTAGAGAACGAACTGGCTGCCTTGATCAGTCGCAAGAACAAACGTGGTGCCCATACACCTGCCAAATGGTGCAATGGAAATTATCTTACCATAACAGAACAAACAGTATAGAATGTCACAGGGGTAGCTATGGCACCAGCTGAGGTGTGGGAAGGGTTGGTCCCCTTTGGGACGGAATGCGCAGAGATTCGAGAGGGCAGTCAATAGAGAGTGGGCCAAGGTCAGCATGGGCACAGTAAAGATATGGCTTCTATGTTGGGTAACTGTGGACATTGGGGAGGGGCTGCATGCCAAACACCAGGGAGAAATGTGGGGGGAGTGTGGAGGAGGTTTAAGCATTGGCCAGATGTGGCATGATGGACAATGGAAATGAAGGGCTAAAGGAGCTACCACAATAACTGTTGGTGAAGGGTTGGTCTATTAGGCAAAGTGAAACATTGGTCAAAGGTTTCGCTATGGACTTTGAGGTTAATTACAAAAGTCTGCTTCAGGAGAGGTGTGCAGGAAACAAGCATGTCCAAGGCTATCCAGATGTGTCCTCAGGAGAAGAAAAAATGGAGAGGGGCCTGGTTGCTGGCCCTTTCTCTCAGCCCCCTATAATGAATCTACTCGTTTCCGGCTCTGGGGCGATACCCTAGAAAGAGGTAGGCAAATTCAGGCTAGTAGATCATCTCTTATACCTTTAAAAGGTAATTCAGTCAACAACTGGCTGGCTAGTATGGGGGCGTCAGTAAATTACATATCATTCGACAAAGCAGTGAGCTTAAAAGGTAAGGCCGCAAAGTGGGTAATACTGGCCAAAATGGACATTGAGGCTGCTTTTAGGCTGTCACATGTCCATCCCCCCAGTAGTTTTTACGCACTGCTTTTTTAACACATGAATAGGATTTACGTTGATAGATGCATGCCAATGGGTTGCAGGTTTCTATGTTCTTACATCCCCAGTTTCTTTTTCCCGCTGAGTTTTTTGCTGAATATTTCCAGCCCAAAAAACTCTCAAATGTTTTCCATATATTTGGGGGGGTTCCCCCAATCCTCCCTTCCCTATTATCTAGTCCCTATTTCCCATACCCCCTACCACTTATATCCCCTTCCCCCCCCCAAAGTTGTTGATTTTCACCTGAAACTTTTCGCCAAAAAACTCAGTGGAAAAAAAAGGGTGGCGTTGTAATAACATTGTACCAGGTTGCAGTTATGAGACAATTAGATCGTTTCTGGAGTGGGCATTACACGGCATGCAAGAAAAACACATTTGGATGTTTTACGATGTGTGGGAGAAGAGGATCGAGTCCGTCCCTCCTTGCTAGATAAGTTTACAAAACTAGCTGACAAACTGGGCGTGCCTTTGGCAGCTGAGAGAAATGTACGGTCTATGGACAAGAATCATATATCTTCCTGATAGATCTGACAAGGTGATGTATTCAGGTTGAGACAGTCGGAGGCAGTGCTCCAGATAATATTTTGAAGTGGGAGTAGGTTACTACCTAGTTTTTAAAGTTTGGATGAAAATTATTTTATGGAGTAAAAAGTAAGTCGAGTAAAAATATATTTTTTATTTTTTAAATATAAAACTGAAATGTTTTGTAGTAAATATTTCTTTGCAACTAGTTATGCATGCACATTAAAAGATACATTTTGCTTTTTCAGATCAGGCAATAATAATGGGAGTTTATTCCTGTGGCACTACTCATAAAGACATATCCATGGTGCATGTAAAAATAATTTCCATGGCGCTGTGTGGGTGAAAGCATAGGAACAGGTACCTTAAGTGCCTATACATTATTGTTGAGAGTATTTTTACTCCCCATTTTTCTTTTTGGGAGTATTTGCTTATTTTTCGGGAGTAATCCCCTTATCTGTAGGGCAGGGAAAAGGGGCTGGCTTTCACTGAATGCATTGGAAAGGTTCTGCCACATTAAAGGAGATGTGCTGGTTAGACTCAATTTTGCAGCCAGGGCCATCACCCAGCGTGTGCTACAAGTGTGTTAGAAGGTTTTCATTTTGGGCGATTGCAAGAGGGAATAAATGGAGGACATAAAGATGCTGCTCCAATTTCTTGAGGGACTTGAATGGCGTATGTATTTGGCAATCCCCTTGGGTACCATGCTGTCAGGTCAGATTGTTTGCGGATGCGTCAGGGAGGCATGGATTCAGCTCTATTTTGGTAAATTCATGGTATAGGGTAAACTGGCCCTGCAGGTGGGACAGGAGGGATTAGAGCAAAAACACATTTTCTGGAAATGCTCCCTGTGTTGGCAGCCCTGCAAGTGGCCCGAATCGCTTTCGAACGCGTGCCTTATCATTTGGTCTGACGAGCCCTCAGAATGACATCAGTGGGCCAAATTAGACAATTGGTGAGGTTAGGTTGTTAATTGAATACAGAATGGAGGGCTAGGGGTGTGCCTGGTGTACATAACACTGCAGCAGAGGCACTCTACATTTTGCAGATATCACCACTCGTTTCAACAGCAGGCTATGAGATTGGGTGGTATGGACATAAGAATACGCCAACTTGCAGAACTAAGGGACAGACTGCTTACAGGAGAGGACAATTGTACTGTGGGCTAAGGATGATGGGAAGTCTAAAAGCTGTGTTTTGGGTCACTTAACATCCAGAGCATTTCAAGCTTAGATCGCAGGGGCACGGCAACCACACTAAGAGTTTTTAAATAAGGGCAGACTTGAGAGGTTGGCATAGGGGCAATTCTGTAGCTAAAGATGACTAGCAGCAGATGGACTGAGCCACTTACGTTGTTGCTAGATCTACTGGGTCGGGTATGACCTTCCCCAGAAGACACTTTTTCAAGCATGCTTCGGGATAGCTTTCTTTGCTGAATTATGCATCAACAAACTGGTACCAGGTTTTCGGTTGGACCTAGTGTGTAGGACACACAGAAGAGACAATGTCACCACGAGTGATGGATTATTATGACTGATGATTAGGAGTTCAAAGTCTGACCAGAAAGGTGTAGTTTGGTGTGCAGTTCAGGAGATTTGCTGAAGTGGCTTACTGCCTGTTAGTTTCAGTGCTCGCTTACCTGGCTTTGAGGCTACGGTCTGACAGTTACCTTTTATTGCATAGTAATGGGTCTCCCTTGACCCAGTTCCAGTTTGGGAGAGTCCTGGAGAGAACTATTGACCATTACTTGCAGAGTTCCGCAGGGTTCTTCCCCGTCACCGGTGCTTTTTAATCTCTATATCTGCGCTCTACTAAAAATGTTTGCATAATTCAATCTGCAGTACCATTCATACGCGGATGATACGCTTAGGTCAACCCAAGACAACCGGTAGAGGCAGTGGATAGTATACCGAGATGTGCAGAGCTTATTCGAGCATGGATGTTGGATAATAAGCTCCAACTCAACCCTAAGAAGACAGAGATAATTGTCTTTGGCTCCAAGAAGAAATTAGAAACCACCTTTCAATTGGTTCCATGCCCCACGATATTTGGAAGCATCTCAAAATATACAGAATCGGCATGTTAATCTGATGGTTAGATCAGGTTATTTCCATTTGAAAATGCTGCAACCATTTCTTCGCATTCTCCCAGAAGGGGATCGAGGAACGGTTGTGGGCTCACTTGTCAATGCCAGGCTGGATTATTGCAATGACCTCCTGGCAGGATGTCCTAAATATCAGCTGCATTGCCTTGCAGTAGCACAGAATGCAGCAGTACGTGCAGTTTTTCCCTACCATGGAAAAAGTCATTTTCAGAATTTAGAAAGAAACTGGCTTCCTGTCCATCTACAGATCCAGTTTAAGCTTCTACGTTTGGTCTTCAAATGTATACATGGCCTTGCAGCCTCCTACCCAACTGCTAATTTTCAAACCTACACGCCCAGTAGATCCTTGCGGTCTATGACACAAAATCAACTGGTGGTTCCTACCTCCAAATCTGTCCACTGGAGTGATAGAAGGTTTTCGGTTGCCGGCCCTCAGGCATGGAACGCCCTACTGGTTCACCTACAGAAGACAGAATCCCGGATTATATTCAGAAAACAGCTCAAAACTTTTTTGTTTGAGTAGGATCTTCCTGAATGGCAAGTAAACGGTTCAATGTACTAAATTTTAGTTCTGCGCCTAGATGCGGCTTGCCGCTTGGGTCCCTCCACGGGATGTGTGCTATACAAATTCTAAATCAAATCAAATCAGTCAAATCAAACTACTGCAAGACCTGGCGTATCAGAAGCGAGATACGCTTTGCATTAGTTTAGACCTTGTGTGGCGATGACAGATGATGGCAAGGGCTAAGCTGTTGGGAAACTAAAGGAGATTGGTATGCCATAGTCAGATAGGTTCAAGCTCTTTACATACATCACAGAGTCAGGAATGCTAAAGGGCAGCGACAAACCTCAATGGGGACTTGGACAGTGAACTAGAGACACTACTGTTCGAGTCGGGAATCTGGATGTGCTGCTGAGCAGGGCATTAGGGAGATTTCGGGCCTGGCATTGGTTGAGAGACACTGCTACCGGTGGAGGCAGACTTCAATAATAATTTAGTATTTATATAGCGCTACGAACCCTCGGGTATCTGAGCGCTGCTTATTATTACCCACGGTGTGTGGTGCTCATTTATCGACCTCGGAAGGATGAAAGGCTGAGTGTGGCCCTGTCGGGATTCGAACCTGCGTCAGCAGGCTCTGCACGGATGTCAAAGCGAGCACTCCTACTCGCTGTGCTATCGTAACACAATGACAGTGTTTAGGTGTAGGCTGATTTACCCAGTTACCTTTGTGTGCCTCAGGGGATGTAGGTGGGAGAAGACACGCAAGTGTGGGACGGAGAGTGATGCAGGCGGGGGAGGGAATAAAAAGACAAAAAAAACAGCCAGTAAGTACATTGCTCAGATCAGAGTCATGGAGGCAGATATACAAGTGATTCTAGCGGGTGGTAGAGGTATTATTGGCTTCTTCAGTTGTGGTAATTAACAATTTGACTGAATTAATTTCCTCAGAGCGTAACACAGTGCGTGTTACTGGCCATTATTTCATTGCAAGAGCTGCCTGAAAAGCAAAAGAAAGTGGAACAACAGGTATTAGCCAAATTGTTTGTTTATACTTGATCGAATGGTACATTTGACCGAATTCGGCCAGTACCATTCAATCCGATTATAAAACATTTCAAACATATGGAGCAGAGGTTGCGGGGGTGTGCATTGTTTCCTCAACATGGGAAGCAGGGGACTCAGAACAAAAAAAAAAAAAAGAAAAAAAAAAAAAAAAAAAAAAAAAAAGGGACCTGCGGCGTCAGATCCAAGGGACAGGTCTGATGCTGCAGAGGACGTGGAGGCGAGCAAACAGGTAAGTAGGGGAGGGGGCGGGGCGGGCGCATTTGGGTTTCTCATTAATGGGGATTGGAGTGGTTTGTTCGTCTGATAACTGTTTAATGCAAAGAGATTTATTGCGGACAGTGAACAACCAAACCCCAATCCGAACAACATGAGCTTGGACAATAAAAGGATACTTTGGTTCGGGAATGGGGGTATTTTAAGGGGCAAATTGCATGAGTTTCTTAGAAAGTAGGCAGATAGGGCTGGTCGGAAATCTTTGTGATACACTTGGGGGTTGGGGAGTTCATGTCTGCCCAGCATGGGTAGGAAGGCTTTGTTGCAAGCAATGAGGGGGGCGCGCTGGTCCTCTAGGGCAATAGCTTGGGGGAGGGAAAGAGACATTCTGTGGTCTGAGGTGTTTGCTAGACAAAGCTGGAGAGAGGCTGGATCTAACAAAGGAGTAGTGTAGTCCAAGATACAAAATACAAAAAGGACATCATCCTGGCCAAACAAGAAACATATAACAATAGGATTACCCAAGCCAATTCTAGCATGAAGCAGCTCTTTTCCATCCTAAAATAACTGGAAACACCTATCGCTGTACAGGATGACTCTATCAAAGATAAAACCTGGTGCACTGACATACAGCTGGCTCTCACCACTAAAGTATCCAACCTCCAAACTAAAATTGCACTAAAGAAAGCCTCATTACCAGCCAAGACCCAAATCCCCGGGGACAAAATCCTTACACCCAAACTCAATGAATGTACCCAATTCAGCTTCTCTAAGGTCACAGTAACTGAAGTAGAGAAAACTATTCTGGCTCTCAAACCATCTAATTGCAAAGGAGACCTATGCCTAGCACAATTGATCAAGGACGCTGCTGGAGATCTAGCTCCCTTTATCACAAAACTCATCAATGCCTCCTTTACCACAGGCACCATTCCACGTAACCTAAAGGAATCCTGGGTACTCCCCCTATTGAAAAAACAAACACTGGACCCTAACATTCCCACAAACTACAGGACCATCACCACGGTGCCCTTCCTACTAAAAATACTAGACAAGGTAGCTTACACCCAAATTCAGAACTTCCTTGAGGTGAACCAGCTCCTGGGCGTCCGCCAATCCGGCTTCCGACCTTTACATGGCACAGAGACTGCCCTTATTGACTTGAAGGCCCAAATAGACTCACTCAGAGACAAGGGCAAAGTAGCTCTCCTCCTCCTACTAGACCCCTCAGCCGCCTTTGACCTGGTGGACCATAAAGTCCTATGCAATCACCTGGACTTGGCGGCCCACTTCTCAGGAGAGGCTATAGTCTGGATACAATCATTCCTCAGTGACAGGACCATGAGGGTATTCTCCCCTTCAGCGGCAGCAGACCCGATACCCATCACCTGCGGAGTGCCCCAGGGATCATGCGTCTCGCCAACACTCTACATCTTCACCAAGCCACTCTTTGACGATCTTGATAATCTGGGTATCACCTACACGAACTATGCAGATGATACCCAGATTCTCCTACCACGTACCGGGGATTATGGGGAAGATCTGGCTTTGGTGAACAGAGTCTATAGCATCATTCAAGCATGGATGGCCAACCACGGCCTCTGCTTGAACGATGACATGACAAAACAGAGCTTATCATCCTGGGCACTGCTGCCCATATCTCTAAACTCAACCGAAACTATTCAGCATTTATCATCGATGGGAACACTATTAAGGTCGCTAAAGAAGTAAAAACTCTAGGTTTTTACCTTGACTCGACTCTCTCCTTTACCAAACAGGTGAATTCACTGGCCTCATCCACGGCCTATACATGCAAATTAATACGAGCCGGTAAACAATTGTTATCAGAAGACAGCTGTCTTATCCTAGCTAGAGCCCTCATCTTATCAAAATTAGACTATTGCAACTCCCTCTTTATAGGGACTGCCAAACAAATAATCAACAGAATACAAGTGCTCCACAACAATGCACTCAGAGCGGCCCTAAGCATCCCGAGAAGAGCACATATCTCTGAAATAAGACGCAATCATAAATGGCTCTCTACCCAAGAAAAAATCAACCTTAAAACCGCATCCCTCATCCATAAATGCCTAAACAACAAAGCCCCCCAATACCTTATAGAACGATTTACTAGAAAAAACCCTACTATACTCACCAGAACAGTCAGCCCTAATTCCCTTTTAGTGCCCAGATTTAAACTAACCACAATCGGAGGTTCCAGCTTCCCTGTCAAGGCAGCTCTACTGTGGAACTCCCTACCCCAGGCACTTAGATCTGACCTAACATTCAACAAATTCAGAACAAACACTATAAATTGGCTACCGAAAATGCCATATAACGGTCACTCTCCCACCCACCACTACATGCATTTCACCCGTTATAGACTGACCTGTTACTATGCAAACGTTAGCTATAAATTGAATGTGTGGCTGCGCATTTTCTGTATTGTACATGCCTCACCATGTGGAGCCAAAATCTCCTGTTTTTCTGTCATATGTTGTAACCATAACCTTTCTGCATCTAAGTTGTAAACCTGCTTGTCTTATGCGCCCTGCTACTCGAGGGTCCGGCGCGCACAACAAATAAATAAACAAACAAACAAGAGACGTCTGAATGTGAAAATGCAAACATTTGAAGGGGTATGGGCACGTTTACATTAGGCACCAACGGAGGGTTATGGGCTACTTTGCAACAGACAATGTCCACCTATCCGAGGTGGAGCTGGGTAGGCTACTGGTGAGCATAGGGACTCTCTGGAGGCATGCAGGTGCTTTTAGGTGCAGCACGACAGGTAGTGGCACAGGCCATAGCTTAAGGCCGCTGGGGGATGGTTTGCAGTGGTGATGTGCAGAAGGGGGCATGGTTGGAAGAAGGAAGTAGGGGATGACACACCGCTATCCGACAGGCTACCAGTCACTGGGATCTTTAGGTGGATATGGTAAGTAGGGCGGATCATTGGAAGCTCATCACACCATACTTCATAACAAGTTTGGTTTGAAGGGTCATACTACTATGGGTGTGGGGTGCGAAGTGCTGGCAGAATTTCCTTCAATGTTATTCGGTTATAGGGGCATAGGACACAACTGAGGAAGGGTGGCTGGTTTGGGATCCGGGGGATGGAGAGTGAGAATAAGAAGTGGTGCGTTGCACCAGTTCAACAAAGATATGGATACATTTTGGTTGATCTTCAATAAGCTTGGAGTTGCATAACGGGCTATTTTCTGTGTCTTCCCAAACGTGTACTGATATCTTGTGTTGGTTCAGTGCCATATCATCACGTTGGGGAGCTAAGCGGAGGCAAAGATGGGGGGCTGGCGTTCGGGAGGGTGTGGGACCTATCCATTGGCGTTAGCCACCAGAGGGCCATGGTGGAGTTGCATGGTGCACCCAGCAATAAAGGAGCCACAAAGGTGCTGCGCAGTCACTAACTCAGACAACGGCGCTCAGGGCCACAAGAACTCAAGGATTCCATGGAATGTTTCAGGGTGCAAGGGTGATATGGAACTCTGTCCAACCCCAGACGTGTGGGAGGGAAGAAAAGCAAAAAAGTCAATATGTGGCCATGTGAAGTATCTTGGAAGTAAAGTGCAGAGAATAGGACAATTCTGAAAGGAGACTTTAAAAGTGACTTGTAGATGTTATGTTTCTTATATAGCGCATGGTCGCCCGAGGGCAGCAGGGCGCTGAAAGTAGAGAGGAATGGTTAGGGTGTTACTTACTGGGGGCCAGTTAGCACACTGCCCAGTACAGAATCCCGATGCGCTGACGTATTTTACAGCTCACCTCGAAGATGGCTCCAGCCAAATAAAGCAGCTGCAGCCTACGTTTAGCCACACAAACAATTTGCTGGAGTCGTTTATTAACGGTGAGGTGGTGGGCGGAGTGGGGGGCTGCGGGGGTGAACTAATGAGCCTGAATGGGTTGGTTGCATGCTTTTTTGCCATGGGGTTGCTAAACGGGTTAAGTATAGTGGTGTTGCTAGAGGGACACGCGTAGGTAATTGCTGCTTTGCTGCACAATGCTCGCCTAAAAAAGAGGGATATAGCCAAAACGACAGGTTCCCGCGCCCGACATAGGAGGGCCCCTCGGCGGGGGCCCCCCTTAGTGCCGATTCCCGCAGGAGGCACGGCGGGCAGGGGGGTCGGGGTGGTGGCGGGGGGGCCAAGCATTTCCCCACCCAGGAGGAGCTGGGGGGGGTGACGTCATCTCTAGCGCACAGGCCAGCGCGCCCCAGCCAGCGACGCTATAAAAAAGCCCAGGGAATTGTAGGGGGCCTCTTTCTGCGGACTCCCAGCCATGTTGGTTGCTGGCGTTCCAGCTCCTGGTCGTGTGGATTCGATTCCTGCTCCGGTTTCGTGTGAAGGGAGTTCGAGGTTCGCGTGAGGAAGGAGCCGCGGTTCGAGTCGGGCAGGAGAGTCGCAGTGCTGATAAGGAGATAGGAGGTACGAGAATGAGGAAGGCCAGTTTCATAGCTCAATTGGTTATAGGGGTAGGAGACGTGCTGCTTCCGTGCATCGGCTCTAGAATAAATGCTTAACTGTGGGGCCCGAGGGTGTTTAGAATAGAACACAGTAGGAGTCGGAAAGTTAGGCAGCTGGGGCCGGAGTGGTTAAGGAAGGAATGCAGAGAGGTGGAGCGAGTGTGCGTGCGGCTGCCGCGGCGCACAGGCAGGTACAGGCCTAAATAGTGAGGGGGCAACCTGGCATGGGGCGAGCTGGTACATTGTTTAGCTACCGGATGGCAACACAGAAGATTACGGGGACGGGGGCCTGTAGCACGCGGGTCAAAGTGGAAACGATTTCTCGGGACGCATCATTAATTTCTCGGGTCGCGCCGCCGTATGTAGGTTAGTGTGGGGGAAGGGCACCATGTTGGCCCGCTGGCCTGCAGGGGCCAAGCTGGGGGTGCACTCAGGTGAAGGAATAAGGCTAAGCACTCCTGGAGCCACGCTTACTTGCGCTCTGAGTCCCCCACAAAAGCTGCACAACCATATTATGTTAACAAATGCCCAATACATGGGTCATATGTGTTTTCCGTGTCCACCCTTCCCGACACCCGGCTGAGCAATTGTGTGTTAACAAAGTCGCTGGTGATTTAGGTTCCAAGCGGCACGGAGCCAGGCCAACTAACACGCCAGTAAGAAGTTAGAATGGGAACACTCACGGAGGCACGGGTAGCGCTGGTGAGAGGTGGGGGGGCGAATTATGCCGCAGTTAATGCAAATGAGCAGGGGGGCATAGGAAGAGAATTGGGCCACTTGGTGGTGGGGCTTTGAAGCACGATGCACAAGAGGTGCTGGCAATGGTCGAGGGGCACGGGAGCAAGATGTTTTGAGGGGCGGAGTCAGGAGGTGTTATTACCGTTACTGCAAGGGGACATGCGGTTGCATGCAATATGTAAGAGACTCCGAAGGGCGGGGTCTGATAATCGAATGGGACAGTTTGCCTATTATTAGTGCTAAGATGCAAGGTCAACAAGAGTTATGCTTGAGGAGGTCAGGTGCTAATGTCGGGATGGTATTATGAGACTCCGAAAGGCGTTGGAGGAGTTGTCGGCACGCTCAGGGTAGTGCAAGATTGATGGAGAGGCAGGAGGGGAAGAATGGGCAGGACGCAGCAAAGAGGCCAATCTAGGTAAGCGAAGAAACCATCATTCGTGCACGAAGGTATGGTGCGGATGAGGAGTCGGGCCGTGGGGAAGGGAGGGGTAAGAGGGTGAAGGGGGGGCAGAGCTGAGACATGTTGGGGCATGGAAGCAGGCCCCCCGTATGTACGCGAGGCTGCCAGCTAGGTGGGGTTGGGTGGTATGTAGGGTAATTGCCATATGTCTAACTGGGTGTGGAAAACAAAACGCATTAGGCGGTGCTGCAATGTGGAAAACTAGGAATGGGGGGCTTGGCTGGTAATTGAAAGGCAGGGTGCGTATGATTTTAAATAGGGCGAACACGGTTTGGGGCTGTAAACGGTGTAAATGGCGTTCAGTGCTGGGTGGGGTGGGGAGGGTTCTCACTTTCAGTGCGTTCTGATGGAGAATAGTCACTATATGTTATTGTGGCTCTGCTTTGTTCATTGCTAGGTGAAATGTTTTGGTGAAGGTCACTCTATTGCAATCTCTAGTCCAGGTTTTTAAAGATAGCCAATGATGAATCAGGCAATTACGCACTGCACGAAACTGAGACCCAGTTAAGATAATAACATTCGAGAAGTGCACATGCGTCAAGTGCAATACACGTGTTGAACAGAGTAATTTCCAAACAGGTTTTCCTGGTAACAGCATTTTAGCGTACAATGCCCCGAGCATCCAGGTTACTTCAGTGTTGTGCAGCACTGGGGTTATTGATAAATTTAAGGATATGCAGGTTTGGTTGGATGGGGGCATAGGGTCGTTAGGTTTGGGTTCGGGGCGTTAGAGGGGCAGCAGCGAGGCCTCGCAGCAGGTTAAGAGGAAGGGGGTGGGCAGGCCTCACAAGAAATGGGCATGTCGACAGCTGTCTGGATCGGGGGCAGAGGGGCTCAGTAGCGTACAGGAGTTAACATGATGGGCCTTAGCCACAAGGGAAAAGGCTAGCGTGCCTACGAGGGTAATGTAATCGGGTGGGCATCGCAATACGGTATGAGGCAGCACTCGGGAACCCGGGAGAGGGGGGGTGCGAGGGTGCGGTAATTTCAAGTGGTGGCAGGGTCATGGGGCTCTGGTTACTAAATTTGGGATATGCAGCATGTAAAAAGCGGCATGGGGCGGGGATGCACATGGAATGTCAACCAGGTAAAATAGGTACTTTGTTGTGGGTTTGCAATGGGAACAGGTTTATGCATTTTGCGTTAGCTAGGTCTGATACGGATGGGGGTCCTGATGAGCGTGTTGGGGCAAGTGGGGTAAGGCCTTGGATGAGGGTTGCTCAGTGGATTGGAACGGGGAAGTGGCCGGTGGTGTTCGATGGGCTTCAGGTTGGGGATGCCGGGGGGTTGGGGGGTCATGGCATTTCCTTTCTGGCGCATTGCAGCACACAGGGGTTTGCTAATAATTTGGATGGATGCATTTTTCCGCCCAGCGAACAACCGGTTGCCCGCCCATCCCTCATTGCGAGCCGTTGACAGGTTAAGGGGTCACAAGTAGGCAATAGCACCGCTGCGCAGGTTGTGTTGGGAGGGTGTGAGACAGGGACCGCTGATAAGGAGGCTTGACACCGCCTTAAAGGACCAAGTCGGCATGGCACAACTGTGGCCTTTACATTACTGAAGATACACAGATGCGATGGTAGGGAGCGAAGTCAGCAAGGGGGGGTGGTAGGTAGGATTGCGAGTAGGAAGTTACAGTGCACAGGCCTGTAATGTTCAATAGGGATGGGGGTGATGATGGGCTTGCAACGAATTTAATGACAGGACTAGCAGGCGGGCAGTCTCGCTTACAGGTCCACTACAGGGGGGGAGATGTGCCGCCAGCGTTGGGCAGGTTATTGCACATGGTTGCCAATACTCTTTGGCTGCGTGGCCCATTCACGTGCAGTTGGCGCACGTTTAAGGTGTCGCCAGGTGGAGAGTACAAGCAACGTTCGAGGTCCAAGGCTGGGAGTTGCAGACAGGATGAAAGGGTCGTGTGATGCTGACAATGGGAACTGTAAGGGATACAATGCTTATAATTGTTGCCAAAGCACCAATGCTAGGACAAGGGCTAGCGTGCAAGGTTCACGTGAGGTGGGAATGAGTCGCACAGCGACCCTCGAGACAAATCACAGAATAAACCAATTGGACGATATACCCCGGCATTAGAGGGCACGTAGCCTATGCATCCAGCCCAAGGGGGGGGACAGAAGCAGGGGAGGGAAGTTAGGGCACTGGGTTAGGAAGCCAAGCCCTTCAACTACTCGTGAAATACTTACTATCTTGGGGGCCGTAAACTGCTCTATGTAGAGTCCACGATTCTGATAATGGCAATGTCACTTAGACTAAACCAACCACAGAAATTAATTGCAGTCAAGGTTATCATTCCAAGATGGGCACACTGGTAGGCTCATAGGTTACTCTTTCAAATGCCTATAGGATAGTTGGGAAAGGTGTCCAACGGCAATAGAGTTTTCCTGTATGCTTAGCATCCAAGAACAGAGCATTTCAGGATTACGGGGCCAGGAGCAACAGGCACGCATAGGAAGCATAACGACACGGAGCAATACAGGTGCAATCCGTGGGCACGACCATAGAAGCTGCTGGGTTTCAGCACGCCTCATCTTAGTATCAGACAGGACGAAGGTGCAGCAAGCATACTCTGGCCAAAGTGCACAGGGTGCAAGGTTAACATTTACCAGGTCCTTGCATAGTTTAGCTATGGGCAAACGGAAGCATTGCGGGCTTGGCCGCAAGGGCAAGCCTCCCTGCTCTGGACGGGGTAAGTTATGGAGTGTCACGGGCGCAATCTTTGCCCCGGGCTGTAGAAGTGGGATGGCCAATAGCGCGGGTCAAGCTATGGGGGAAGGTAGGGTGCTCAATCCGGATCCCCCTCTCTCTCTTGCAGGAGGGGGTGCTCTGGCGGGCGTATGAAGGGGGGGAAAAAGGGAGGTGGGCGACAGGAGGGGCTGACAACGCGCACAGTGTCAGGGGGGTTGAAAGGAAAGGGGAGTGGGCGTTGGTAGAGCATACACGGGGGGGGGGGTGGAAGAATTTGCAGGATTCCCTGTTATTGAAAGGTTAAGACATAGAAAAAAACAGTCAATTAATTAATAGTAATTTAGGCCATTGCTTAGCCAGATGGAACAACAAAAGTAATCCAAATGCTTACATTTGAGGGCCCACAAGGAAGGGGGGGGGGCAAACGAAAAAACCCCACTAAAAAAGGCCATTAGTTGGCCCGAAACGCTCCCTCCTGAAGCACTTGGGAGGGGGCCTCTGCTAAGGAAGCAGAACGGAACGGTCAAGGGAAGACCTAATTTCGGCACGCCGCTGTCAGGTCAGTTGGCCCTCCTGCAATGGAGTACGGAACAAGCGATCAAGCAAACAGGAAGAACGCCAGCAGGAAAGGCCTCAACACTATTCATCACGCCACCGGTTTTGTCCGGAGGGCCGCCATGTCTGTTGTGAACGGAATGAATGGGGGTAAAAGAACATTGTTGGATCATAGCTGGGGATTGGGGCAGCTCAGGCGACCAGGTGCATGAGGGGGAACTCACTGCGGCCGGTGGCCCGCTGTGAGTCGTGGCTGAGGCACCGGTCGCAGCGACAGGTCTCTTGCAGACAAGCCCAGCGGATGTTACCTGGTGTTCCCGTAGAAAGTACTGGCGGATACCACAAGGGGAACTGCACAGCCATCAGTTTATTATGAACGGCGCCCAGGAGTATTAGACTCAGGGGAGGCCCATGTTAATGGGGAGGGTTAGGGGGCTTGGAAGACCTTCCAACTCCAAAAGTGGGTGGGGGAAATGGGAAGTGCATCGTTGGAAACAAAAAATGGAAAGAAACAATGAAGTCAGCAAGAGGGGGGGTGAATTGAAAGATTTCACAGTAAACGGGGCTCCGGCAAGTGGGTTGGAAACTGAGCGGAAGGGGGGCCCATGGGAGATTAGGGATTGGTAAGGGGGGGCCCAAGAGAAGGGGGGGGGCATTCGAGATTGGCAGCTCAAGCAGTTGTAAAAGAAACACGAGGGAGGGGGGGCCTTGGAATGCGGGGGGTAGGGGCCAGGAGGAGCAGGGGGGATAATTGGGGAGGACCCCTCTTTAGCTAAACGCAGGGGAAGAGGATGGGGATAAGAAGGTCGCTGGGCTCTGGGGGGGGTAGGTAGGTTAACAAAGATTAACAAGCCACCCAGGAGAAAGGGGAAGATGGAATCCCGGGGAAAGGGAGCAAAAGGGGGAAAAGGAGACCTGGATGCATCCTTTAGAAGGAGCCTAAGCGGAAATGGAGAACGGAAAGAAAGTAATACATGGAATGAAAATTGCACTTAAATAGCGTTGGGGAAAGAAAATGAAAGAAAATTGCAAAAGTAAAGAAATGGCCAAAGGATAGAGAGGGAATGTTGAGGAAGGGACTGGGCGCCTGCGTGGGGTCCCCCAAGGACCCGAAGGGGCGGGGGGGGGGAAGTTGCTTGCTCTCAGCGCAGAATCCTGAGTTTAAAACGGAACACCTGTAAGCCAACTCCTGACTTCGTTGTAATAAAGTTTGCTGTGGCAATTTTTCTCCCACTCATCCAACTGGTCCTGCCTCTCATTTGGGTTGTAAGGGGGTTGGGCTCTGTGGGAGGAGGGTAGCAGGGAAGGAGTGTGAGGCTGAATGAGAGCCGGTGGGGGGGCATTGGGATCAACAAGGGCTGTCGCCGTGCCACCCCACTGAGGGTGTCGGCGCTAAAATTAAGCCAGCATAAACCACACAGAACATTAAACTAGCACACGGGGGTAAAAAGCAGATTCCTAGTCTTTCCAGAAATCGGCTGGGGGAAGCCTCACAATTGGAAAAAGAACAAAAAGCAATTAAGAGAAAATCAGCCGAATGAGATAAAAAAGGGTGATGGTCACGACGCTTCCGGCTGAACAATTCCTGTGGGCAATGGTGCTGAAGCGTCCAGCACACACACCAAATTCACAATGAGGCGCCGCTTGCTGTGTTTGAATGTTAGCTTGACCCCGTGCATTTTTCCTCCGTGCATCGACCACGGGTCGGCTCATTGGTTATTTCAGTTACAGCAGACGTGCCGACAGCTGAACCAGAGCCAGTGCTAACTGCGAGCATCCCGGAGCAGATGGGCAGGCATTCAGCCGGGCACAAAGGACAACAGTCTACCCTGAAACAAAACAAAACACAAAGTTTGGCGTGGGGGCGGGGGTCCGTCTCATTCAACTTTCGCCGTGCCTCCTCCCGCCTCCGCATGGCCTGATCGCTGCGATTGGGATGAATAGAAGAGCAAACAATAAACGCCCCTTCTACGGTGTAGGCCGAACTCGGTTTGAAGCACTAGGGTCAAAGAGCGACAGCTGTGATGCGTGTTAGACAGGGCCTGGAAGAGATGGAAAGATATGTAATGCTATGGATCAGAGCTGGATAAACTAGCAGGCAAGTGATCGTTCATTACGGCGGATTAAAGCTGCAAGTTCGCAATGTAATATTAATGCAAAATGTTAAATACAGCAACGATGGAAATACATATTTAAGGCCGTCCATGAAAACATCCACAGTTGCTGCTCCAGAGGTTTTACAGTCTATGGCCGCTTGGTTTTGTGCCTTCTCTTCTGCCAACAAGGAAGGGAAAACAAGTAAATCCTGTATACGAGAACGCACCGTGCAGGGGACACGCCACTGTACTGCTTACAGAGTTCACAGGGCTGCCTTTTAAGCTTCACTGGAACCATCACAAGAAGAGTGAGATTTATTAATGTTATAAAATCAGGTGTGCCGCCCATCTAAAGCGAAACACGGCCAAACTTGTTTAGGCAGCCAGCGCTGGAAATGAAGTGCATTTCCTCGGTTACCGAATCAGGGGAAACAAAACGCCAAGACGTACAGCATGGCCATGCAAGTGTCGTCACGTTTGGATCGCCGTCCCTGCAACAAACAGGTCAGCCTTGAGATCCATCAGAGGGGTGCGCTGCTGCCCGCACTGCGGAGGCGCCCCTTCATAGAGATCTGTTTTTAGGAGGGCAGTATATTGCTAGGTGACCGTGCGCATGCAAAGGGAAGGGGCTACCTGTGAGGCCTAGGCGCCAAACAAAAGGAGCTGTGGCCACAGTAAGTGCATTTGGGTTGTACCGAATAGTAGATTTAAGTATTCGGCTGAACAGAGAATATTTGAACAAGTTTTCAGCCAGAGCCGAATACAGAGCTGAATAGTTTCCTTTTTAATAAAGTTATGTAGACAAGAAAAACACTTTGTAAATTAAAAAAAGCACACCTTAAAATATGTGCATCCATTCTATTATGTATTGTACTTACAAGATTTGTGGGGCTAAACGAGGTAATTAAGGGTGCTTGGGCTAAATAAGGCACTGGGCCTCATTACGAGGCAGGCGCTCCCGGAAGGGTGCCGGTACGGGACGCCCTATTACGAGGTTCCCTTTGCGGGACCCGGTAAGGACGCCTGGTAAAACCAGGCGTCCTTAGCAGATCCCGCGAGGGGACCAGGGAGCTAATAACGGGCTCGTTATTAACGGGCCCGTTATTAGCTCCCTCCCCATTTCCATTGAGCCCTATGGGGTCTCAAATGGGAATGGGGATGGGGATGGGTTTTTCCAATGAGGACTTACCGGGTCCTCCAAGGTTGGAATAGCCCGGTAAGTCCTCATTGGAGGAACCCGGTACTGGAACCCGGTATGGAGGCAGCCATGCCCGTAATGAGGCCCACTGTAGCGCTATATATAAAAGACAGAGTAGTGGCTGATTCCGGCACTGATTAGGCTGGCCCCCAGCCTAAATATTTAACAGAATTAAACATGGTGTGCCATCATTATCTAATGCACTTCTTACAAAATATCACTAACTGGTATTCAATGTTATCGTCACAGTCAGTAGCCCAGTTACTTGTGTATTGCCCATTTTAATTGACAAAATCAATACATACGTTACAAGAATCAATAAATTGATTGCTATAAATGACCAAATCAATGTGTTAGTTGCTATAATTTGCCAACACGTGTTTCCTTTTCAAGCAAAACTTAATTTAGCAACCCTCAAAATCCCTAATAGGTCCTGCTTCAAAAATTATTGAAAGTTGTCCTCCGATTCTGTAAACCTTGTCACTGAGCTTTCGCGCCTCTTAACCATTGTCTGCCTCATATTCCCCAATTCCTCACATATTTCTTTGCTACTTTTAGCAGTGTCCATAGTTAATGATAGCAGTAAGTGAGTATTCTCAATGTCTGCTATTGTCGGAGTACTCGCAGGCATGCGTGTTTCTTTTGAATCAAAAACCTTAATTTTATGGTGAAAATATACTTTAATGATAGTTTCCTCACAAATTTGTAAAGATCAATTTGGAATGCTATTAAGTATGTCCCTACAGTAGGTGCAAATGAAAAGTCCTCTATTCAATACAGACCTTTCACTATCGGTGCAAGTCCTAGCCGACAAATTAATGACCAAATCCTGTGTTCATTCTTAATTAAATCGTGTCCTTGCACACGATTGGGTGGAGTCTTTTTGTTAAAGCGTGCCCTCTGCACAGGTTGGGTGATATTGCATGTATATTTGTTTTATATAAAGTGCTTAAGCGCAAGTGCTATATAATAACACATCAGTATCGTTTGGCCTTGGACGTCTGCTTGCATTAACAGTAATTTGGTAATATGGGCCTACAGAGACTGATATTAACAATACATATGGTGATCCATTCTTATATGAAATGTATATCACATAGTACTATTGTAAGCATATTTTTCTTGTAGTGTACTTAGGAACAATGCTATGTGGTGCCACTTCCTGTTTTGTCAAGGGGTGAAAGGTTGTGTTCCATCGCTTCCTCTGATGTCACTTCGATGTGGGGTCAAATGACATAACTTCCTGTGAAGTCATCAGAGGTCAAGGGTTGTGTGATGTCACTTCCGCTACCCCTGGCATTTTGGTGAAATGACGTCCCTGCTCTCACGTGTTCATATACAGATCTATTTTAGCTAAACTTTGATGAAAGCAAAGTAGAAGACATTGCTTGCATTCTGGTGTAGAATAGATTCTGAAGATTGTACACTGAAAACTTGAAGATATACCCAGTACATGGAAAATAAAAACCTTCAAAAAGACTATGAATTTACATCAGCGTACCAAGAAGTAACCATTAATAAAAGCACAAAATAAAATATCACAAACTTCATCTTCATTACATTACCCATCTGCTGATCCATTTAAATTTGAGAACAGCAATTGTTAAGCAAATGTCACTGTTAATCTGTTTTAATTGTCACCACTTATACCATGTATGTACTTACTTTACCAATAGCTATGTGATGCACTAGCTCAACTCAATTCCTGATGCAAATCGCAGTGTAATCGCCATAAGAGACTTTCAGGGTAATTCATAGAAATTCGCACAAAAGTGGCGCACGCGGCTGTCGCACAGCGTGCCCGCGCGAATGTCTGCGCCAGCCGCGTGCGCTAAAATCGATTTCCGCGCACAGCGTATTCATGGATTTTCGCATCCAAAACCAGCCGTGGCGCAGCGACCCTGCAGCAGCGCCAGTTACGCCCCTAAGAACGCCCTCGCGCAAGGAAAAGCCTTTAAAATCCCCAAATAATCGCAAAGGGCTGCGCCAACCCTGGACCAGTTCACAGGGCTGGCAAACAGCAAACGCCAAGCGGGGAACGTGTATTTCAGTGGTTCGCGGGAAGTTCCACACGCGATTGTCCTGTGTACGTGTGCATCAGGGGTGCGCGGGAAGTATCACAAGCGATTCCATCAGGGTACGTGTATTCCAGGGGTGTGCGGTAAGTATCACACGCAAAAACAGCAGGGTACGTGTATTCCAGGGGTGCACAGGAAGTATCACACGCAAAAGCAGCAGGGTACGTGTATCTCAGGGGTGCGCGGGAAGTATCACACGCGATTCCATCAGGGTACGTGTATTTCAGGGGTGCGCGGGAAGTATCACACGCGATTCCATCAGGGTACGTGTATTACAGGGGTGCGCGGGGAGCACCACACGTGAATTGCACGTGTGGGTCCTCCCAGGTGTTCCCTCTACACCCTCCACGGCCCCTGCAGGTGGCCCACACCACAGGGGCCTACCCTGCACATGTCCTGCAGGCACCCCATCCACCATGGCCATGCCCCCAGCCAACCCACATGTCACCTTGCACTACTGCCCACCAACGCATGTCCCCCTGCACCCCCAGCCACCAGGGGCAGCCTCCACCAGGCCCCCACCCATGTCCAACTCATGTCTCCCATCACCCCCACCCCCCAGCAGTGCAGGGGCAGCCTCCACCAGGCCCCCACTCATGTCCAACTCATGTCTCCCATCACCCCCACCCCCCAGCAGTGCAGGGGCAGCCTCCACCAGGCCCCCACTCATGTCCAACTCATGTCTCCCTGCACCCCCACCCCCCAGCCACCAAGGGCAGCCTCCACCAGGCCCCCACTCATGTCCCCTATCACCCCCACCCACCAGTGGCAGCCTCCACCAGGCCCCCACCCATGTCTACCACCACCGCCACCCCCCAGCAGTGCAGGGGCAGCCTCCACCAGGCTCCCACTCATGTCTCCCATCACCCCCACCCCCAGCAGTGCAGGGGCAGCCTCCACCAGGCCCCCACTCATGTCTCCCATCACCCCCACCCACCAGCAGTGCAGGGGCAGCCTCCACCAGGCCCCCACTCATGTCTCCCATCACCCCCACCCACCAGCAGTGCAGGGGCAGCCTCCACCAGGCCCCCACCCATGCCTCCTGAAGTGGGAAAATGGAAAAACAGGCTCCCATCTTCCCCCTCTCGCGCCTGGCCTAAAGGTTCACGGCCCAAGCACCCGCCACGAGAAGAGTTTGCCCATCTACCAGACGACCAGATACCCTGGTACAGGAACATAAGGATGTGTCCATCTGCCTGCCCAGCAGCCCGCCCTGCCCATGCCGATGCCTGCGGCATGGATCAACTAGACTAAAACCTATACGTCGTTAGAGATGCCATGACGACCTAGCCAACGGATAGCACACCTGTGCCAATATACACACTGGACACTCCCGCACCAATCTACACGAAGAATATACTCAGTGCTATGACGTAGGCGAGAGACATACTCACGGACGTGCATCTTTATTATTTTCCACATAGGCTCTCAAAATGCAGAAACGCAAGACGCACCATGAACTCATCTAAAGAGATTGCTTACGCTTCTTCTAAACCTAGGTGCCATAATGAGAATTATAACGAAGACACGATACTGGTCATAAGACAATATGAGACTATAACCTAAAGCGCCTGTGCACCAAACGGTTCCACCTATACACCAGGCCTAAGTAGGCCGCAAGCAAAAGCTCCCGTGGACGTTAATAGAACAAGAGTCAGGTTGCTGATCCTGCAGAATGAGCCTGGCGAAAGCAGACAGCCAAGGTCATAATGTTGCAAACCCACATTCCAAAAGCAGACCATCAAGGGCACGATGTTGCAACCTCGCACGCCGTGCACCAACATTAAAGTCGCACCTGCAAATTAAACCAGGCACACAGTGGAAAAACAATATTAATTGTGCAGAATTCTGCCTCAAACACGGTCCCACCTCACGTGACCAAGCCGAACCTGACAAGATGCCAAGCCCAGGAGGAAGGAGGCGTCTGGATCCCTCGTTACAAGACACAGGCAGATACACTTGAAAGGATCAATGGACATCTGCGACAGTGGGAGTAGTCGGCCGTCCAGCTCATGAATAAGTCTTCACATTGTCTGCATGTACCCATAGTGAAACATTGTTGCAAATTGCAGGTACACCGAGAGCTGGGAACAGCGATGGTCGCAGGCTGGGAAGCTCACGGGCGCACCAATCGGAACATGGGGCTCTTATCACTGACGCCATTAACATTAACCAATCATTAGGAGTCTTCATGTAACAATTCTCATGTATCTAATTGTAGGGACAACCCAGATATATCACCTGACTAACCCTTGTCCACTCATATTATTCTCTATACGTATGCTATACTAACCCTACCACTCGAGCAACCAATTAAGAGTGGCGATATGTTTTTTTGTTAACTTTCTAAAGTGACGCAAGTAGCGCGTCATACTACAGTAAAAAGGGCCTGCGAGCCCCACGATTGTGTGTGTGTGTCAGGTCAGACGCGTATGATCCTTGACCCATCCCTGCCGTTTGTGTTTAATAAACAGCAGAGTCACCTTGCTTCTTGTGTGTGTCTCATACTCTATCTCTTTTGGGATATACGGGAGGAGTTGGGGCCTCCCTGCCCGGAGGTCTGCGGACGGCCCGGCCGACCCCGGCAGAATTTCCCCCCGACAAGTTGGAGGCACTGCTGAGATCTGTTTAAGATCGGCATTTTTATTTTTTACTTTTTCCAGGCACTCCAGTTGCGAGGAGGCCCGGCGGCGCGGCCCCCTCTGCCGTCGCCCCCTTCTGAGGACTACAGGACCATCGCGGAACTGCGAGAAGACCGGACAGCGCAATCCGGATATTGGCCCTCGGGAGCCGGTTGAGAAGTATCCCGCCCACGGTTGGCGAGTGTCCAGACGTGGTCCAGACGAGGGGAGGTGACGAGCCGCTCGGAGGGGTGTGCGCAGTCAAGCGGCCCCGCATCAAGAGAACTTGGTGAGCATGCCACGCACAACAAACAATGTGAAATTGTGAGGGAGGGGGGAGGAATTAAATACGGGAGGCGGGAGGTGTTGCACAGGTGAACGGCGAAGGTTTGACAATTTAGTGTTAAAAATAGAATGAATGGTAGTTGAACAAGCGCGAGAGCAGTTGGCTACGTAACGCGAGAGAAGGGGGCGGAGCACGAAAACATCACGTGCGGCCGCTCGTAGACACCGATTGACCTAGGTCGCGACTACGTGTAAGGGTGTGTGTGTGTGTGGTTTCCTACGATTTGGCATTTATTGATCAATGAGTAGATGAGGATCCCTATTGTTCGAGCAAGACACTCGATAGGTAGATGACGTTTCCCTGTAGGCGGTAGCTAGTTAGTTGCCCAATACGGAAGATAATTGGCTGGTTAAGCCCTCCTGTCGAGGGGCGTATCACACGCGAGGCGACGCAGCGTGCGCAGTCCGATTATATTATTGATTTGATTACCTTGTTCCAGGAGTGACAGGAAGACAGCTGTGGGGTTAACGGGGGTAGATTGCAGGTGTATTTTGGATTTAAAGAATATATGAAGAACTTACCAGTAGCTCTAAGAGATCGGTGACGTCACCAGTAGGGTTTTCATAGGATATCGCAAGCACGAGGCATCTTCGTTTTGAGAGTGGTGGGGAAGAGAACTGTGGTAAGGGAGTGGAAACGGAGATAAACGGTAAACGAGTTGATCAAGGAAAGGCGAAACGGGGAACGTGGCTGCGCACGGAGAACGCCGGCCACGGCAAGTGTAGAAGGGGGAGGAGCACGTGAAAACAGGACGACTGTATAAGAACGTAATAAGGGGTACGCAGCCTCAGGGGGCTACGTACGCCTCGGCCGCAGGGGGCCGTAAGGGTGTTGTATAAAGGAAGAAAGGCAGAGGAAAATCTACAAATGTAACATACTATAATTTTCCTTAAGCGGACTATCGTAAGTCCCCAAACTTACGGGGCCAGGTAACGATATAAGGCTGCATATTGTAAACTATTAGTGGGACAAACTGATACCAGATTAGGGAAGGGTAGCAAGTGGAGCGCTACTATGTCATACGGAACAGGATCGGGAGGGTGGGGGAACACCCTCACCACGCCACTACAATACATATGCACAACACTGCCACCCCATAGGGAGAAACTGATTAAGTATAGCATAGAATGGACCCAGGGGACGGATAACAAAATGCTAACACCGTGGCCGCCTAACGGTAGCTTTGATCCATATGCCCAACATTCACTATTAAATCATCTGCACAATACATATAAAGGGAAGAAGTTGGCAGACCACGTGGAGGTGTTTAACTTATGGAGGATGTTCCAGGGGTCCCGACCAGGACCAAATGGAATATTCACTATGGGGGAAATACCAGAAGAAACAGAGATTAAGGAGGAAGGAGAGGATGGGAAACAGGGGAATGAAGACCCAAAGAACACGGGAAACAGAGGTGAGGGAGGAGAAAAGAATAATAAAGCAGATGAAATAAAAAAGGAACCGAGCAATGATATACCCCTAGCAACGGGAGTAAAAACAGAGGAAGGGGGGTTGTACCCTTTAAGAGAATTGGGAGAAATAGAAAGAGGACAGTTAAGGGCGGCTGAGGGATACTCGAACCCGGCATACAGCCCTCCACCATATGTGGCTCATAGGAAAATGCCAGCAGGGGAGGGGAGGACTGGAGAAGACCAGACTGTGGAAATAGGAAATGATGAATGGGTAGCTGCACAGATACTATTAAAATTACGAGGTTCATTAACAGGAGAAGAGAAGGAGGTAGTAAAGAAAACAGACGAGGATAATGCCAGAGAGAGTGAATTGAGGGGGGAAGAGCTGTTAAGACAAAAAGAAGAGATTTTGGAGGAACGATTAGCAAAATTAAGGGATGAACAGAATGAATTGATCAAGCAGCTTGAGAGGGAGGAGAGAGAGAGAGCGAGGAAAAGGAAAGAAGGTAAGAACGAATTGGAAAAAATAAGGGAACGAACTGAGAAGCAAAGGAGAGAAGCTGACAGGGTAAAAGCAGCAGCAGAAAGGGTATCAAGAGTAGTACTGCGGGAAAAGAAAAGGGAAGAAGAAGAAAAAGAAAAAGAAATGGCAATATGGAGGAGGAGGTTACTATCAGAATCAACTAAGAAATACAAAGAAGGGAGGGTGATGGAGAGCATAGTAGAAAAAGAAAGGGCGAAATGGGAAAGGAAGAAAGAGGATGAAAGACTATTAGAACAGATGAGAAGTGAAGTGATGGAGGAATTGAAAAGGAAAAGGGAGGAAAATAGTAAGGAGATGGAGGAAAGGTATGAAGGAGAAAGAGGAGATAGGGGAAGGGAGAGTGGAACATGGGGGGATGTATATGATGACACAGAAGTAGCAACAACATCAGCACAAAGGGGAGCGGTTGATAAAGGAGAAAGAGGAGAACTGGACCTAATAGATTTACAAACAGTAACGATCAAGGGGAAAAAGACCGAGTGGGGGGTGCCGTTTATGACTAGCTTTTGTAGTGAGGAAGAAGGAGCGGAAAATGAAGGAAGAAACAGTGAAAGGGAAAGCTTAGATAAACTATACATCACCCGGACCAACCTAGACTCACCATGGATCAATAGGAGAAAGGATGAGATGGAGAGAAGTGAGGAGGGAAAGAAAGGAATAGAGGAAAGACAGGCACATGAGGCCGCAACATCCCCATCCCCATCACGCCCTCCCCTATCGCACCCTACATGCTCAACCACCTCACGTTCGTTACGCAAAATAAAACTAGCGCCCTTCACCGACGAACTGACACCCTATACATGGCGGCTTAGAGACCTCCCTAGTCGCAGGCAGGAAAGAGGTATAAACATGCCCACATTAAATACAGAGAAAGATGGAAGAAGGGGAAAAGATGAAGAAAGAGGTATGAGCAGGGGAAATACAAACGAAAGTGCAAATGTGGAAGAAAGGGAAGAGGAGGAAGGGTCTGAGGACTCAATATTATGGAACACAAAGGGTGAAACGAAACATAATTTAATGCCACTTTTGGAGAGAGGTGGGGTTAGACCACAGTATGTTCCTTGGAAGCATACCGATAAAGAAAATATAAAATGTAGGCTCCCATCATTAAGTGGAGGTGCGGGTAAATGGATATATGAAATGGAAAAACACACCGCAGGACAGAAGCTGGCAGTAGGAGATGTAAAGGGCCTTTTAATATCAATATTAGGGGATAGAGCGGATGACATCTGGAAGAGAGCGGGATTTCATGGGGTAACAATAACAAATACATCGCACGATGGGGCACCGTTCGCAAACTGCAGACACGCACTATGGCAGGCACTGAGGGTACAGTACCCAGACACATCAGATATAGGAGCAATTACATCCCGCAAGATGCATGAGAACGAAGATCCTGTTGATTATATCCAGGAAATCCAAGAGAAGTGGCGCATGGAAACTAGAGAACAATGGGATAAAACACCAGCAATATTTTACCATATACTGGTACAAGGGCTCCCAGAAGGAGTTCAGAAACAACTAAAGAAAGTAGTGGGAATGGAAGCAAAACCATGGCCCGAAATACAACTGACTATAGTGCATCATTGTAGGACATGGCAAGGAAAAATGAAACAAAAGGAAGAGGACAGGAAAACGGAAGAGGCTAAATTAGTACAGAAAAAGCTTACTAAATACACAATGGAAGGGGCACTAATAACTACACCTACAACAATGACCCAAAGCCCCACACAAGTAGTGGCTGCACAAGATTCCTCCCAAATACCACCTTCACAGACTATAACACAACAGGTGCCGCCACTCCAACCATACACGCCCAACATGGGAGGAGGATACCCAATGCCAGGAGCTGGGTATTATAATTATAACAGGGGGAGAGGAGGAATTATGAGGGGGAGAGGGTACGGATATGGCACCCAACCGCAGGTGGGAGGACTTAGAAATTCCTACCCCACAGGGCAACCAGTATACCAGGACAACACAGGGAGCTTTCCATGGCAGAATAGGGAACCACCGGTGTGTTGGAGCTGTGGACTATTGGGGCACATGTCACGCACGTGTAGAGTTAGACCAGGAACACCATCATGGAGTGATCAGGGACAACCAAGGCCCGCACAGGTACAGCAGGGCATACCACAACAGCAAATGTTGCAACAAGGAAATGAACAACAACAACAACAATTAACACATCAACAGCCCCAAACACTGCCACAACAACAGGTAGCGATGACACAACAACCACAAATACCACAAACACAACTGGGTAGGGTGACGGTTTCGGGACACAACCTTTATACAGGAAATGGCCAGTCGTTGTACCCCCAATAGGACAGCCCACAGACGGCCTTGGTGTGTCCCATCCTGTCAGTAACACCTAATAGTGCGGAGGAACCACGCATAGAGGTAACGATAGGTGACAAAAAATTATCATTCCTTGTTGACACCGGGGCGACCCTGTCTTGCATAAGGGAAGGTAAATTTAAGATGTCAGGCGTGACCATGAACACCCAAGGATTCTCTGGGGCTAGAGGGTTGGTTCCCTTTACTGATAACATTCCCTTATCTATTGGAGATTACGATCTGTCAGTTCCCCTTTTATATTATAGTGCCTCACCAGTAAATATACTGGGGAGAGATATAATGAACAGGTTGAATATGACGATCTCCTTTACTGAGGACGGCATAATTTGCTCTACTCCGGGGATTAACATGCTCACGGCACGACAGATTATGCAAGCATACTGTGGACAGACAGCGATTAGGGCGGAGCCAGTAGATGGTGAACTCTTCCAGTATGGAACGGACATGGCAATTGCATGGATGCCAGGGATAGAAGGGAAAATATGGAGAAGGCCAGCAGCCTATCTGTTCAGACCAGAAACACCTGTTAATGAACCAGAAGGGAAGGTGGTTTCAATGGATATTGAGAGCATTATTGCAACAGCTGATTATATTGCTGTACATGCCCAAGACAGAGAAAGAAGAGCATGGAGGGCAGTGATAGCATTAGCAGAAGGATGTAGGCTCACCCAGGTGTCAGATGAGGAGCTGTTTTCAGATGAAAAGGAGGAAGGTGAAATGGTGTTTATGATGAGTGTGGAAATATGGCTAAGAGTGGCCTACAAACAAGTAGCACAGAAAATTGCAATGGCACTTGAGGCACCCGCATGCACCCCGGTCCCTTTCTTTAAGGACGATATGTCAAAAGTACCCAAATCATTGTGGACTACTGGCCCCTATGACGTGGGCTGCATAAAAAGTATAGGGGGAGTAAAAATAAAATTGAAAAAAGGTGCAATACTCCCCAGAGTAAAACAGTACCCACTATCAAAAGAGGCAGATGAGGGCATATATGAAACCATAACGGCCCTTATAAATAATGGTATATTGGTCCCCTCAGAATCACCATGTAATACGGCTGTGTACCCAGTGCGCAAGGCTAAAGGGGGGTCTTGGCGCTTTATACAGGATCTCAGGCCCTTGAACAACATAGTAGAAGCGGAATATCCCGTAGCTGCAAACCCGGCCACAATCTTGTGTGGCATTCCAGCAGAAGCATCACGATTTACAGTGATCGACCTTAAAAATGCTTTTTCCTCAATACCATTACACCCAGACTCACAAGATCTGACAAGCTTCACTTACAGAAACACTAAGTGGAAGCACACCAGATTGCCACAAGGATATTGTGAATCACCTTCAATTTTCAATAGAGTGATACAGATGGATTTGGGTAACATTGAAGTAGAAAGCACGGTGTTGCAGTATGTGGATGACATAATAATTTGCAGTAAAAACGAAAAAACATGCAGAGAGGACTCCTTAAAGATGTTGACAATATTGGCTGACAAAGGTTACAAGGTAGACATGGAAAAGATACAGTACTGTCAAGAACAGGTACTTTACATTGGTCAGCTTATATCCCAACATGGAAGAAAGATCGCACCACAAAGAGCACAAGCTATTTCGACCACTCCAATGCCACAAACTGTAAGGGAACTGCAGCAGTTCCTGGGGCTCTGCAACTAGTGTAGAGCTTGGGTATTTGATTACAGTTCGTACATAGGACCCCTGCTTGAGGCGTTACGGGAAGCTTATAAAGGGGAGAAAAAAACTGGGGTGGACGATGGAAATGAAAGAAGCTTTTGATGAATTAAAAGATGCGATATCAACTGCTCCGGGACTGGCATCCCCAGACTATGAGCGGCAATTTTTTATATTTTCACATTGCAACTCAGCAGTAATGAAAGCAGTGTTGGCTCAAAAAACAAGCATGGGCTACAAACCAGTAGCATTTTACAGTGGCCACTTAGATCCTGTAATGTTAGGCCACTTCCCCTGCGAACAAGGTCTCGCCGCAGCTGCTTTTGCGGTGGAAAAAGCATCAGCAATCACCATGGGGTGCCCGACTACACTTTTTGTGGAATATGCACTTTTTGCGATATTAAATAAACCTAAATCCACCCTAACCACGCAAAGAGCATCAGGTTATGAGATCATTCTATCCAGAGCCGAACTATCAATTGTTAGATGCAGCACGGTCAACCCTGCAAGGTTCCTAGCAGAAGCAATTGAGGAGGGAGATTATGCCCATGACTGTACACAAATAACGGAAATGTACTCATGTACTAGAAAAGTTGAGGAAAACGCACTAGAGGGGGGTGAGCTCTTATTTATTGATGGGTCATCAACTATCGATCAGAGGGATGGTGTGAGGAGAACTGGGGCTGCGGTGGTAAAAATGATGGAGGTACCGGTGTGTGTGGCAATGAAATGTGTACAATTACCAGAGCATTACTCCGCTCAAGCAGCTGAACTGGTCGCACTGATCTTGGCGTTGAAGGAAAGCTTTGACAAACGGGTGACCATATATTCCGACAGCGCATATGTTACATCCACTGTCCACTCAGGGCTGTCGAAATGGAGAAGAAGAGGGTTTAGGAGAGCTGATGGCACTCCAGTGCAACATGCCCTCTTATTGGCTGAACTAATTGAAGTAATTAATGACCCCCAAGAATTAGCTTTAGTGAAATGCACCGCACACACCAATGGTGAGGACCACGTCTCGAAGGGAAACGCAGCAGCGGACGCACATGCGAAGTATGCTGCATACTTTGGTGAGATATGGAACCCCCCAGAGTCACAGAGAGGGAGAGGGAGGGGAATGGCTAAGGAAATGTTGATAAGAGAAGGGTACACCCATCTCCCAGCCACACAGATTATGGAGTTACAAGCGGCTGCACCAATGGCCGAAAAAGAAATATGGGTAAAAAGAGGATGTACAATGTCCCCAACCGACGCACTATGGCGCCAGGGTGGCACTGGAAAGGTTGTAATACCATTGGCACTTTTGAACACCGCCCTGAACCAACTACATCATCCAGCCCACACAGGAAAGGAAGTAATTGCAGCACGAATTAGGGAAGACTGGTTCTGCCCCGAGTTAAATTCGCATGTGTCAAATTTTATCAGTAATTGTCTCACATGTCAACAGTTTACGGCCGGCCACACTCTAAAGGTGATAAGAGGTACTATACCCCGGCCAGAGGGACCTTTCCGGCATCTCCATATTGACTATGTTGATATGATCAATATATGTCAAGGAAATAGGTATATGATTGTAGTAGTATGCCCATTTTCTAGGTGGATTGAGGCAGGGCCTTGTTCACACCCAGATGCATTTAGAGCAGCTAAATTCCTAGTGAGGGAGGTCTTCCCCAGGTGGGGAGTGTGCGAGGTGTTAAGGTCAGACAATGGCCCACATTTCGCAAACGAGATGTTTCAGCACATTACATCACTGCTGAACATTAAACATAAATTTGCATGTGCATACCACCAACAGGCCAACAGTGTATGTGAACGCCTGAATGGCCTATTAAAGGAGGCAATTGCAAAGATACAACAAACAACAAAGAGGAGTTGGTTATATTGTCTTCCATTAGCCTTATTTGAGCTAAGGAATAGGCCAGGGTCCGACCACCACCTCACTCCCCATGAGGTGGTTACCGGACGCCAAATGCGCCTTCCCCTAACGCCAACGTCAAGAGCATTTACCGACCACGAAAGCACTGAAAGTGTTCTTGGTAATGAAATGTACCAATATGTGTCTTCTTTGATTACTAGTGTAGTGTTTGTGTCTCAACAGCTCGAGCGCACACGGGGCGGGTCTAAAAGAAGCCAACAAGAAGACGCGGATAAAGAACTGAAAAAGGAAGGACTGTGTAAGATTGCTAAAGGTGACCACGTACTACTTCGCAACTTCAATAGGAAGTGGAACAGCCCACGCTTTACTGGTCCCCATCTGGTAGAGGAGGTATCAACAAGAGCAGTAAAGCTACAGGACAAGCGTGCCTGGAACCACCTACACGACGTAAAGATCTACAAACTACAGACCCGCCCCAGCGCCACCGACAGGTCCATTGAGAGAACAGCAACAACATCGACAACGGAGGAAGAAAGTTCTACCACAGCCAGCGGCCCAAGTATTCCCATGCCTTGTCACTCCCCAGACTCCCCAGAGACAATAACTGAAGAAGAAAGGGGTGGTCCCCATACAGCCCACCCCATGATCACACGCTCAAAGAGTAAAAGCCACGCCCACCAGTTGAGCCCAAAAACCCCCTGCCCACCATCCACTGACCCCTGTCCCCATTACAGTAGTAACTGAACTGAAGGACATTGCCTTACACAAATACACATGTAAACACGTGAATGCTCTCTTTTCTTTTCTCTCGCACATGCAGGAACCGCGTATTATTGTACTGCTAAGAAAGTAGATAACTAACAAATTCACTGCCCAGGAGTAGATGGTACCCTCAGACGATAATTACCCAGAAGAATTGTCACACCAATTTGTATATGAAATAAAAAGGCCAACGTACCTGAAAAGGAAAAGGGTACGTGTCTACTACACAGCGTTCCTTTTGGCCATAGAATACTCGATGCCCCACCTCCACCCATACTTGCCTGCCCTAAGAGATAGATCGCTTAGATTAGCGTGGGAACAGCTCTTCGCCTGGGCACTGAATGACTATTTGATAGGGAGAGCTTAAAAAACAACAACTAACATTTAATAACCAGCATATTGAGAATTTTCAGGCGGGCAACTATAACGTCGCAAGAATACGCTGCCGGACTGCAGCAAGGTAAGAGCAAAATGCCGGTGAAATTAGCATATGTACTAAAAGTAATAGGGATTTTGATAATCACCGGGTTCGTAGCTGCCTCTGTATGGCAGTACAGCTGTGCTATCAATATTATTGCTGTACCCAAACCTAACACACCCCCATCCCCAGCTGCAACAGGTGTTACGTCAGGTGATATTAGTAAAATTGCGCACAAGCAAAATAGAGTTCAACGCAGCACATACTCAGATAATAAAGGTATTGACAATTATATACAAGATTCAGCACACGTCTCAAACAACATATGGTATCAACACATGACCCGCATTGGTAAGCAGACAACAGAAGACAGCTGCTACGTTTGCTCATTAATACCATACGCCATGAGCGCTTCTCGAACATTTGTTGCCACAGAAATAGACGAAAAAACAGCACAATGCATAATATACTTGGCACTGTTCCAAACGAAAGGAAGATTTCAAGGGACAGTGGTGCATATGACGTGGAAAACACGAGACTCATACCCATACGAAAACAACTTCCTCAAGACTTATTTGAGTTACCACAAGAGCAGTTTACATGCTGAAGCATTCAGATACATAACAAGTGGTCCTGCAAAAGGAGAAACAAAGAAAGTAACACTGCAGTATTTATCATGTGATTGGTACGCCACTGAAGTTCCTGGTAAACTAGGATGCTGGGATGCTGGGAGAGGCCACTGGTGACGATAACGGGGAAAGTGTACTTGGACAACAAATGGGAGATAGGAGTGGTTGGCAGCAACATGGTAACAAAAGAAACTATTTCAACTATCGATGCACACAACCACAGATGTTGGACGACTTGGATCAAATACGTGCCTATGCTCACATGGATAGAAACGGATGAAGACCCGATAACAATACTGCCGCTGACTGCGCCTAAAGTATGCTACCAACATAAAGGAGAGGTGGACGTAGGATACAACACCAATTGTGGAAGCGTGATGGAGTTACCTTAGGGGGGAGCAGGAACAGCAGGGATAATGGACCATTACTGGGCCTGTGGAGAAAAGGCATATCATACACTGCCCCCTCTGTGGAATGGTGTATGCACAATGGTGCACGTCAATGTACCATCACTAGTGGTACCCCAGAAGCATGTGAATGTGGCGAACTTTCCCAAAATGGATGAAGGGGACAAGAGAAATAAGAGATCTGCACCACCTCAGGAGGAGCCAGGGAACAGGACCAGCGGCAATGATACTGTCCTAAATAGACGGAAAAGACAAGGAGAACCTCTGACAGGAAATTACCTATGGGGAAGGTCGGAAACGGCACTCACTTCAATCCCGCCAGAACACAGACTATTCAGCAGAGCAGCAATGTTCTTCTCCTCAATAATCCATCCGGGACTACAGGCTTACGCAAACGCAAAATGGCTCCAGATAACTAGATGGGAACTTATGATGACCATCAATTCTACAGTAAACGGATTCAACGCGATAAAAGAGGAGCTGCGAGCAATAAGGATGGTAGCACTGCAGAACAGATATGTATTGGACCTCCTCACTGCCATGGAAGGAGGAGTTTGCGCAAAGATAGGACAATCATGCTGCACATTCATTCCTGCCAACGATGCTGACAACGGTACACTGACAGAAGCAGTTTCACAATTGGCCCAGTTGCACTCCAAAATGGTGGATGAAAGTAAAGGTGTGAAAAAGGATGAGAGCTGGTTTTCGCTATTATGGTCATGGATGCCATCTTGGCTGTCAGATGGACTGAAAATTATAGTTGGTTGTATTATTTTGGCTGGAGCTACACTGATCATAATAAGATTTTGGAAAGCCCGGAAGGCACGCACCACTGACGAGTTGCTTGAAATGGTCGGTATGCACCCACTGATGCCAGCAGATGACGGCCAACACACAGGCATAATCATACAAGAGAGAGAGAAATTGCGCAACCAGATCATCACCAACCACCTGGACCCACCATCGGTGAAGGTCGAGAACCCAAGAAACCCCAGGAGTTACATAGGGAAATGGGTATACTGTACTCCTGGAGGAACCTGTGAATATATGTATTGGTCATTTGAAGATCATGTTAACCATTATGGACATTTAGGAGGAATAACTAAAATATGGAGAGTAAGAGGAGATAACGAAAAGGATATGTTTGTGGTCGACAAGTCGACCAGAGGGGGGACTGAAGTGGGAAAATGGAAAAACAGGCTCCCATCTTCCCCCTCTCGCGCCTGGCCTAAAGGTTCACGGCCCAAGCACCCGCCACGAGAAGAGTTTGCCCATCTACCAGACGACCAGATACCCTGGTACAGGAACATAAGGATGTGTCCATCTGCCTGCCCAGCAGCCCGCCCTGCCCATGCCAATGCCTGCGGCATGGATCAACTAGACTAAAACCTATACGTCGTTAGAGATGCCATGACGACCTAGCCAACGGATAGCACACCTGTGCCAATATACACACTGGACACTCCCGCACCAATCTACACGAAGAATATACTCAGTGCTATGACGTAGGCGACAGACATACTCACGGACGTGCATCTTTATTATTTTCCACATAGGCTCGCAAAATGCAGAAACGCAAGACGCACCATGAACTCATCTAAAGAGCTTGCTTACGCTTCTTCTAAACCTAGGTGCCATAATGAGAATTATAACGAAGACACGATACTGGTCATAAGACAATATGAGACTATAACCTAAAGTGCCTGTGCACCAAACGGTTCCACCTATACACCAGGCCTAAGTAGGCCGCAAGCAAGAGCTCCCGTGGACGTTAATAGAACAAGAGTCAGGTTGCTGATCCTGCAGAATGAGCCTGGCGAAAGTAGACAGCCAAGGTTGTAATGTTGCAAACCCACATTCCAAAAGCAGACCATCAAGGGCACGATGTTGCAACCTCGCACGCCGTGCACCAACATTAAAGTCGCACCTGCAAATTAAACCAGGCACACAGTGGAAAAACAATATTAATTGTGCAGAATTCTGCCTCAAACACGGTCCCACCTCACGTGACCAAGCCGAACCTGACAAGATGCCAAGCCCAGGAGGAAGGAGGCGTCTGGATCCCTCGTTACAAGACACAGGCAGATACACTTGAAAGGATCAATGGACATCTGCGACAGTGGGAGTAGTCGGCCGTCCAGCTCATGAATAAGTCTTCACATTGTCTGCATGTACCCATAGTGAAACATTGTTGCAAATTGCAGGTACACCGAGAGCTGGGAACAGCGATGGTCCCAGGCTGGGAAGCTCACGGGCGCACCAATCGGAACATGGGGCTCTTATCACTGACGCCATTAACATTAACCAATCATTAGGAGTCTTCATGTAACAATTCTCATGTATCTAATTGTAGGGACAACCCAGATATATCACCTGACTAACCCTTGTCCACTCATATTATTCTCTATACGTATGCTATACTAACCCTACCACTCGAGCAACCAATTAAGAGTGGCGATAGGTTTTTTTGTTAACTTTCTAAAGTGACGCAAGTAGCGCGTCATACTACAGTAAAAAGGGCCTGCGAGCCCCACGATTGTGTGTGTCAGGTCAGACGCGTATGATCCTTGACCCATCCCTGCCGTTTGTGTTTAATAAACAGCAGAGTCACCTTGCTTCTTGTGTGTGTCTCATACTCTATCTCTTTTGGGATATACGGGAGGAGTTGGGGCCTCCCTGCCCGGAGGTCTGCGGACGGCCCGGCCGACCCCGGCAGAATTTCCCCCCCGACACTCCCATCACCCCCACCCCCCAGCAGTGCAGGGGCAGCCTCCACCAGGCCCCCACTCATGTCTTCCATCACCCCCACCCCCCAGCAGTGCAGGGGCAGCCTCCACCAGGCCTCCACTCATGTCTCCCATCACCCCCACCCCCCAGCCACCAGGGGCAGCCTCCACCAGGCCCCCACTCATGTCTCCCATCACCCCCACCCCCCAGCAGTGCAGGGGCAGCCTCCACCAGGCCCCCACTCATGTCTCCCATCACCCCCACCCCCCAGCAGTGCAGGGGCAGCCTCCACCAGGCCCCCACTCATGTCTCCCATCACCCCCACCCCCCAGCAGTGCAGGGGCAGCCTCCACCAGGCCCTCACTCACGTCTCCCAACCAACATGTCACCACAATGTAGATCCCTGCATCCACCCACTTAGAAATTGCAAAAATATGACAGAAGCCCAATTGCAAGTTTTGAAATGAACACATGTCCCTCACATACACCCAATGGGTGTCAGTGAATGTCAAAACCCATATCATGATATGCATGAAACCAATGAGATGATACTACACCTTGAACTTATGTATTAAAAGCAACATAAATTGAATCAAAAATAAACAAACAATAATAGAAATTGAACAAAAAAAAAACAGCAGGCCCGTGAAAAAATGCTAAACCACAAATCATAATGCAAAGGAAAGGTGTCCAAAGTCACAAATTAAAATCGAAAACCATTCCTCCATGGCGAAATCATAATAAAAATTGAAAATCCAAAAGTCAACTATGTACAGATAAACAATACAGGGTCCATGATCCCAACCGAAGAAATGAAACCTATCTAATAACACTACCTAAAAAAAATAACTATATACAAAAATGTGGCCCATTGTCCAAAAGGTCCAAAAATAAAGCCAAACCAAAGGAAACCTAACACTAACTATATAACTATTTACAAGGGCAGTGGGCTAGTCCGACGGCTCACTTCGGGATGTTCCGGACCAGGGCATCATCGAACTCCTGCTCAATGTCCCGGAGGCGCTCCTCCTCCATGGCCCCGAGGGTCCGCAGGGCCGTCCACATGTTCCCCCCAAACTCCCTGCGGATTGCCTCGAGGCACTCGGCACGCCTCAGGGCCCTCTGCATGGAGTTCTCCGCCCTGACCATCGTGAGCCGTGCCTCTTCCGCCCGCTGCCACTCCGCATCTATGGCGTGGCCCAACCGCTGCCACACGGAAGACACTTCCCGTCTTGGGTCCTCCTGCCCTCCGGCCGGTGCCTGCCCCTCCGATGTGGAAGGCCCCGAGCCATCATGGCTCCCACCACGTTGCTGCTGCTGCTGCTGCACCTCTGTCCGTGCACTGCCTCCTGCTGCCTGCACATCCTCCGCCGGCTGGGGTGCAGTTGTTGATGTGGCCACCCCTGCTGGACGTCCGACTCCCGACTGTGGCAGGGATGCCTCCTCCACCAGCCTGGCTGCACCGTCAGAGGCAGCTCCACAGGGCACCCAGGTGACTGATGGCACGGAGGATAACTGGCGCATAGGGGGTTCAGTTGAGGAGGGGGTCGTAGCAAGCCCCATCAAACGGAGGAATCCGGCCTGGGTGACCTGTCCCAGTAGGCCGACGCGGTCAACAAGCCATTCGAGATGACGTGCAGTCTCCTCATGAAAAGACTGCAGGTCACCTTGCATGGCCCGTTGACGCAACGCCACACCAGTCAGGACAGGCTCAACCCGGACCCGGATAGCCACGTCCGCAGGCAGAGGAAGGCCAGTTGTCGTGAGCTCATCCCCTGCCTGAAAACGGGTCTGGACGTAGGCATCCCTGCTGGTGCAAGATGATGCAGTGACAGGATCAGGGACAGGATTGCATACAGGCACCTCCGCGGCGACCTGTGCTGCCTCCTGTCCCTGGTCCTGCACTGCACCAATAGCACCAGTGGAATCCCCACCTCCAGACCCCGTCTCTGTTGCTTGCACGGCCTCCTCCTCCACCAAACGCCCCACCAACCTGTATGACTCCGTGCCATCTTCCCCCGTTGTGCCCTGTGGGGTCCCAGCTGCCCCTTCTGCTGCCGAGGAGTCCAACTCCGACCTCCGCCTCTTGGACCTCCCCCCGGCAGCTGCGGCCTGGGACGTGGCAACGGACTCCTGACTCCCCGACGAGATCACAACCTGGGAGAGGAGCCGGGCCTTGCGTCTCCGGCTGGCGGTGCGATCCCCGCCGCTGTGCTCCACAGCACCTTCTCCACCCTCTTCATCAGTTGACGCTGCAGACAGGGAGAAATTAAACACAGGCATCAGGGCACTGTACAATGGACACATACACACATGACAGTTGCACATGAGTGGCATTGGCAAACCTCAGACATGGCATCACAATCGGCAACACACATGTCATTTCAACTTGCACACATGAGCCATACCACAGCCACATCCCAACTGCCAGCACCATCCATACACATACAACAGCATGAGCAGGCAAAGGTGAGCCAGACATCACATGCAACACAGGGAGTGCACTACACATGCACGCACACCACCACACTTGCATGCATGTGTACACCTCAGCCAACTGTCGCAGTGTTCCGATGGGCATCCATGTCACATCTGCCAATCAGGCTTCCACATCCCGCTGTCACATGCATCCATGTTGCATCACTGTTGCACCCTTGTCAAATACACACACATGCACACAGTGCCGATACATGCAGCTGAAAACAACATACATGCGTGACATCACCAACATGCCCACTTACATACACATTCATCCAAACATGTGTGCCCACACAACTGCATTTGGCATGCAAGCCTACACACACAAGCACCATCCATGTCTCACACATGACAGCCCTCGCATGTGTTAGCCTCACAGCCCTGTACACCCCCATCCATACTCGGCCCCATACAAACAGATGTGCAACCGGCACACTACTGGCACATCACCACACGCACAGCTTACAATCATGATGCATGTACACTTACCGCTCGACTCCAGACGGGTCTGCCTCTCAAGGACCTGGACGTGGAGCGCTGGGGATATGCGTTCAAGGACCCTCATCTGATCTTCCGACAAGTGGCCCCCGGCGCCCCTTAGCATCCGCTGCCTTCAAGAGGCGCCGGGCCTTGTTCAGGGTCCTGGATCTGAAGTCCTCCCAGCGCTTCTCGACATGTTGGAAGTCGCAGACTGCCACCCCCTCCGCGTTGATGGCAGTCACGATGTCCGTCCAGATCCAAGTCCGTCCTTCCTTGTCAGCGCGCACACTTCCGTAGAGGGCATCATACTGCCCCAGGACTTGCTCCACCAGGACACCAACTTCCCTGGCACTGAAGCTGGTGCCCCTCTGCCTCTCTGGCCGGGGGTTGTCAGTGGTGCCAGATGTTGCAGTGCCCGACATGACAACCCCAGAGGCAGGAGTGGGTGGGCAACTGGGTCCTGGGGCTGGGCTGTGGAGCGATGGCATCCCAGTCGGGAGTCTTCGGTTCCAGCAGGGGTGGTCACAGCAACAGCACCCCTGGCTGATGTGCAGGCAGCAAATGGCAGGGCACGTGGGCAGCAGGCAGTCAGGCAGCAGCAGATGGCAGGTGGGAGCGTGCTCAGGGCTCTGGGGGGCAGTAATTCGGGCTTCTGGGCAGGAGCGTGGTCTTCCGTGTGCTTATGCGTGGCCAGCTTGATACGGAGTGATTTGGCACGTGAAAATCCTGCATGTCTGCGTGTGAATCGAGGAAAGGCCCTTAGCGCGTCTGCACGTCAGCACGCATATGCGATTTCATTGGACCAAAGGCCCTTAGCGCGTAAGCGCGTCTGTGACGTGACGCACGTGGGTGTTTCCCTCATTACACGTGATGACAGAGCACACGTGGATTTCCACCAATCGCGTGTGGAACTTCCTGCGCACCCCAGAAATACACGTACCCAGGCCAATCGCGTGTACGCTCACTTCCCTCCGATTACACGCGATGACACTCGGACGTGCAGTTTTACCACGTGTGCTCGCATATGCGATTTCATTGGCCCAAAGGCCACCATGCGCAGCTGTGACGTCACGTGCATGGCCATAGAGAATGGCGCGTGTAAAAATGAAGAGATACACGTCCGAGGGTCAAAGCGCGTAATTGGTGGAAATTTTCTCATCGCGTATGCGCGTCTGTGACGTGGGTATAAAAGGTACGTGTAGAACGCCATTTCCTTGTACGTGCTTTTCGTGGAGAGCGAGTGGGTGAATTCTGTACTTCTTGTCGGTTCACACGCGATTTAATTCACAGCGTTTCCAGTTCGTACTCCCCGTTACCTCTGACAGCTTTTTCTCTTTTCCCTGGGCCCGTTTTACTCAAACAGCGTTCCCTTCTACTGTTGTCTGTCTCCTCAGACAGCGTACAATTCTTCTTTTGGCGGGGGTGTTGCCAACGCGCACACGCGCATATTTTTCACGCTTTTGTTCCTGGCAGACGGTGAGTCGCGCACGTATTTAACATCTGTGCTTGCCCCGTGTGTCGCGTACCCCTTCAGAGGTCATTCTAGGGAGCGTGTGACACGCATACGTTCATTCTTGTGTTTCTGGGTGCCACAGCGTAGTGCAGGTTTATTTTTCCACGCACGTGGTCTAGGAGGGGTTGCGTGCACCTTACTTCGCTTTTTTGGGGTGCCTGTGCGTTGCGTGACCCGTCATCTTTCCCCAGGGGTGACATACAGCCTTGCTAGAGCACTAGGGTACGATTACCATCTGGTACCCAACCACTTTGACCCCCAATTGCCCAGGACAATAGTTCACATCGACTCCCATACGCACAATAACATCAGTGCCATGGCTGGGAGGCGACCAAGCCGTAAGGGTGGCAAAGGTGGCCGAGCCCCAAGTGGTGGCCATGGTGGATCCAGTAGGGGACGTGGCCGTGACTTGCAGGGTGCCCCTAGCCCCCCCATGTGTGGAGGAGCAGTCAGGGACACCCATGCCCCCCCACCCTGGTTGAGGTTACCATGGCTGACACCATCCATGCTCAGCCCTTGTTGGACCAGCCCACTATGGAACCAGACCTGGCACAGGGCGACTCCATGGCTGACTTCCAGGTCAGCAGGTCTAGGCCACGTGCGCCGGTGAACGTTGGTGTCATCAGTGGATCAGGGGCAGCTAGGTCATCTGCTGCCCCGCGTAGGCAGGCTGGGGAGGCTGCAGGGGCAGCTGCGGCTCCATCCACCCCACCTCTCACACACCCATCCAGGACAGTGTCGGTCCAAGTCCATCATGCTGACATTCCCCCTGACACCATGACACTTGAGCTAATGCCTGCACCAACACCCATGCTGAGTGTGCAATCCCACGCTCCTGCCCCTAGTGTCCAGAGCGGCGTAGGACACTCAGGATCCCCACCACCTTCCAAGCGGAAGAGGAAGAGTGCTCGTCCAGTAGAGGCTGATGCCCCAGACACGGCTACACAGTCCGGCCCGTCAAGGAAGCCCAGCTTCAATGAGGCCGAACTGAATGCACTTGTAGAGCATGTGTCCGCACATGACCGCGAAATGGTGATTGTTGCAGGATCCAAGACCACACCTGCACAACGTCAGGCATACTGGCAGACCATTGCGGACATCATAAGTGCCCTTGGAATCGCGAGGCGCACAGCTAATGAATGCTACAAGCGCTGGAATGACCTGAAGCGCAGGGCAAAGAATAAGCTGGCCTCAAGTCATGCCGCAACTCTAGTGACTGGAGGTGGGTCTCCAGCAGACGACATAGAACTCACTCCACATGAGCAGGTTGCTGGGACCTACATCACGGAGGAACAGATCCAAGGCGTGGGAGAACTAGCAGATTACGAGGCATTGTCCGGTGAGTGCACATGCATGTGTGTGTCATCCATGTGCATGGTGTGTGTGGGAGGGCTTCTGTTTGGGTGCCAGGGGAGGGTGTGTGTGCCTGAGCGGTTCGGCTCACCCATGTGCCTCTTCCTATACATTCTTGGCACCAGCATTTGGGTATAGCAGCATCTCTTCAGCCAACATTAGACATCCAGCCCAACACCACACCAGTTGCCCTTGGAGTGTCATCCTGCCACAACACTGTTGCTTATTTGCCTCTGTTTATTCAGGCACATTGTTTGCATACCACCACTTTTACTCGGGATTTCTCAGTCCTATTGTCACGTCTGACATGGCTATGGTACAGTGGACTGGCTCAGTTTCCTGGACATGATTAGTTTAGACATGTCTCTGTGCTATAGGACCATTTTTGACTGGCAGCTGCAGGTTAAACATTTGAACCATTACAATGAAAAAAATCAATTATATGAGCAAACTGGACTGAATGAACAATTGGTGACCTCCTCTCCCTCTTCACTTCATGGCTAGGGTACATGCCATCTGTTTGATGGCATGTGTATTTGACCTGCCAATCACTGGCCAATGTGTGATGCCACTGCTAGGCAGCATGCAGAAAATGTGTTCATCTTCTATCTGCCTCCCCATTACACGCAGTGACGGTGCATGCCTGGGAGTGTTTTAGTCATGTGGGACATGTGTCAATCAAGTACTGTTTCTGTAGCCTCTCAGCCCCAATTGTGTGCCATAGTGCTAATGCCTGTTTCCATTTGTTTTCTTTTATGTCTTTGCAGGGGAAGACGCACTTGATACTGCTGGGTTGTGGAGATGGTGCAGACCCAGGAGGGGTCTGAGGGCCGACCGACCACCAGTGAGGGACGTGGTGTGGTGGTGGGTGAGAACCCACAACTGCTGCAGGTCGTGCTCTCAAGGGGTGTCTCTGGCTGCACCTCCCCCGAGCTGTATTCAGGTGTCGATTCGGATGATGAGACCTACGTGCCGTCGCAGGCGAGTGTTCCTGGGACGGATTCTGTTCTGTCCGACCCACCTGCAACAGGGTTAGAACCCTCAATGTGGATGTCAGTGTTGGCAGGTACGCCTTTGGTGGTTACGGATGCAGGGTCACACTCCGCGACATCTGATCCTGTTCCTGGGCCAGCAGATCAGAGGGGGGATGCAGTCCTGCAGCCTCAGGCAGTGCCGGCACAGCAAGGCGCAGTTCGCCTTGCTCCAGACAGGTGTGGTGCCCGCCGACGTGGTGGCCGTACGCCACCTGGCAATACCGCATGGGAGAAATCCATTTACGGTATGGCAACCCAACAGGCAGCATCATCAGAGATGATGGCTCAGACCATGGATAGGGTGGCCACTTCCATTGTCCCCCCCCGAAAGGCTGATGGAGCGACTACAGCAGGCAACCGACTCCATCTGCCAGTCACACAGGGAGGACATGTTGGCGTCCGACAGGGACAGGCGGGCGGCACTGGCGACTCTGCAGGAAGCCATCTCCATAGAGTCCCAGGGCCACAGGGAAGCCCTGAGGCTGGAACTCCTTCACCTCAGGACGACTCTTGTTGAGCTTGAGGCTTCAACAAACCGAAGGACAGAACAGCAGCTGGAGCGTCTCACCCGTACGCTCTCAGCTGAGATGCAGGCAACTAGGGCGGAGGTCCGGGCATCCCGCGAGTTGTTGCATGGGGACCTCCGCACACTTATCCTCCAGAACGAGACCTACCACACCCGCATGATTGCAGCCATGGAGGAACAGACTAGGGCTTTGCGTGGGCTGCCTCCCATAGTGCCACCACCTCCTGATGCAGCTGCAGAGGGTGAGGATAGCGACAGCAGTGATACTCCCACAATAGGGTAGCCGTGTAGGCCATGAGCCCATGGAGGTGTTTTTATATTTATATATTTTGGGACAGTGTGTTGCCTTGTGTGGCTCCCGTGGGCATACGCTGCATTGTGGCTGGGCACATGCAGGCTTGTCATGGATTTGGTTCAGATGCTTGGGTTTTTGTCACACACACCCATCCTGCTTCCCGTTTCCATGGGCTTGCAAAGGGTGTGCCCAAGTGACATTGACGTACATGGTGACATTGGACTCCCATGAGCTGTGTGGGCAGTCTGTAGTCAATACTGTGTATACATTCATAGTGCATATTGTTGTTGTATTGTACACTGCATGGTGTATTGATATGTGCCTCTGCATCCATCTCATCCTCCATATTTGCAGGTCCATTCCTCAGGTCTTCACAATGCGGTCCACCTTGGAACTGGAGTCCATGTTATAAGCAGTGCACCTACACTCTTGCGCTAACACTGTATACTTGGAAGTGTTCGGAGGGCTGTCATCATCAGGTGGTGAGGCTAGCTAATTTTTAAGTCTGTAATGTCATGTTTAAGGTAGGTTGGAGGTTGTGTAAGTGATTGGTATTCTTGGTAAGTATTTGGTAATGTGGGTTGTAGGTCCTGCATTACTGTGAGCATTTCATGTGTGGACATGTTTCCATTAGGGACACTGTAGCTGGTGACACTTGGGGCATGTTGTGGGGATTCATTTCTTTCCTCTCACATTGCATGACATGCCATGGTGTGTTGTGTGGCCGTGCCGGGGAGGGGGTGGGTGACATGGCACTGTTTTCATGTAGTATTTTGCGAGTGGGTATTCATTTCTGCAGCATGGAAGTGTCTTTTCATGACACTGCATTGGTGGTGTTTGTGTAGGTAGGGATGCACACATTGTGACACTTCCACATGAACAATCTCAGGCTGCTATGGTTCTGACAGTTCACAGTCCCTTTGTTCGTCTTAATTGTCAGGTCGAGTCATCATTGCTTATCAGATGGTATGTGCCAGGCCTGTGTGCTCTCCACTGGGGTGTGAATTCTATGAGAAGTAATTAGCCACCAGCTGTGTACGGGCTGCCTCACCCAGTGCCCTCTCCCCTCCCATGCGCAGCGGCCGTGCATGTGGTTGGGGATGTGGGGGCACCACCATGTCCACAGCCAGGCCACGGCGTGTTGCAACATTGTGCAGGACACATGCTGCCACTATGATCCTGCACACTACTGGGGGCGCATATAACAGCTGCCCGCCAGAATGGTCAAGGGAGCGAAAGCGTGACTTGAGCACTCCGAATGTGCGCTCCACTATGCCCCGGGTTGCAATATGGGCTATGTTGTATCTTACCTCTGGAGGCATGATGGGGTTCCGAATTGGCTTCATCATGTGGGTGCTCAGAGGGTAGGCACTGTCCCCTGGTGAGGAGGTGATGGGTATCATTAGTGGGGTAGTGACATAACTCTGCATCTGACATGCATGCATGTGCAGTGGCATTCATACTCACCAAGCAGCCATGTATCGCCATGCCGCCCAGCTTCTAGGTCCCAGCTTAGGGTAGACATTCGGTAAATGAAGCTGTCGTGGGTGGACCCTGGATAGTTGGCATATACTGAGGTGATGATTCCCTTAGCATTACATACTACCTGCACGTTGATGGAATGCCAGTGCTTGCGGTTCCTATAGATGTGCTCAGATGCCCTGGGGGGACGTAGTGCCACATGGGTGCAGTCAATGGCACCTAGCACTTTTGGGAATTGTGCCACACCGTAGAAATCGAGGGTGGCAGCCTGCCTTTCTGCAGGTGTCCTGGACAGGTATATGTGCCTACGGACTGATGGGCGTGCAGTGATGATGTTCAAGACCTGGTGTAGGCAGCATGACTGCGTGGCCTGTGACACCCCACCCACTATGGCACTTGTTCGCTGAAATGATCCTGTGGCCAAGAAGTGCAGTACATTGAGGACCTTCTCCAGGGGGCTGAGTGCTTGGGAGCACAGGGTGGGTGATGTGAGGTCATCCTCCCACTCACTGACCAGGTCCAGAATTATGTGTGGGGGAAACCTGTACCTCCCATACACCTGGTCATCAGGCATCCCAAAAAGGCTGGTTCTGGGAGGGAAAATTCAGGCCCTCACTATCAACCCACGCCACTGCTGCTAGGAATGGTATATTCATCCTGGCGTATGAGCTGGTTTGTTGTTTGCGCGCACTTTTATACTGCGCGGGTCGACGTACGCCTGCTTCAGGCTGGCGTACGTAACTCAGGATTGGACCATTTATTTTTTGGCACATCGTAGGCGAACGTGTGAATCTTCGCGCCCACCCCATGAATACACGTAGCATGCTCTCCCAGGCCCAGTCGCGGGTAAATATTTCCATCCAACCCTGGAATACATGTACCCCTCTCTCACAGGCCCAGTAGCGTGTGGAACTTCCCTCGCACCCCGAAGTACACGTACCCAGGCCAATCGCGTGTGGGACTTCCCGCGCACCCCGAAGTACGCGTACCCAGGCCAATCGCGTGTGGAACTTCCCGCGCACCCCGAAGTACACGTACCCAGGCCAATCGCGTGTGGGACTTCCCGCGCACCCCGAAGTACACGTACCCATGCAAATCACACGGCTGGGGGTGGGGGTGCAGGGGACATGTGTGGGAGCCTGGTGGAGGCTGCCCCTGGTGGCTGGGGGGTGGGGGTGGTGGTAGACATGGGTGGGGGCCTGGTGGAGGCTGCCCCTGCACTGCTGGGGGGGTGGGGGTGCAGGGTGACATGGGTGGGGGCCTGGTGGAGGCTGCCCCTGCACTGCTGGGGGGTGGGGGAGGTGGTAGACATGAGTGGGGGCTTGGTGGAGGCTGCCCCTGCACTGCTGGGGGGTGGGGGTGGTGGTAGACATGAGTGGGGGCCTGGTGGAGGCTGCCCCTGCACTGCTGGGGGGTGGGGGTGATGGGGGACATGGGTGGGGGCCTGGTGGAGGCTGCCCCTGGTGGCTGGGGGTGGTGGTAGACATGGGTGGGGGCCTGGTGGAGGCTGCCCCTGCACTGCTGGGGGGTGGTGGTAGACATGAGTGGGGGCCTGGTGGAGGCTGCCCCTGCACTGCTGGGGGGTGGGGGTGGTGGTAGACATGAGTGGGGGCCTGGTGGAGGCTGCCCCTGCACTGCTGGAGGGTGGGGGTGATGGGGGACATGAGTGGGGGCCTGGTGGAGGCTGCCCTTGGTGGCTGGGGGGTGGGGGTGCAGGGGGACATGTTTGGGAGCCTGGTGGAGGCTGCCCCTGCACTGCTGGGGGGTGGTGGTAGACATGAGTGGGGGCCTGGTGGAGGCTGCCCCTGTACTGCTGGGGGGTGGGGGTGATGGGAGACATGAGTGGGGGCCTGGTGGAGGCTGCCCCTGCACTGCTGGGGGGTGGGGGTGATGGGGGACATGAGTGGGGGCCTGGTGGAGGCTGCCCCTGGGGGCTGGGGGTGCAGGGGGACATGTGTGGGAGCCTGGTGGAGGCTGCCCCTGGTGGCTGGGGGTGGGGGTGGTGGTAGACATGGGTGGGGGCCTGGTGGAGGCTGCCCCTGCACTGCTGGGGGGTGGGGGTGGTGGTAGACATGGGTGGGGGCCTGGTGGAGGCTGCCCCTGGTGGCTGGGGGGTGGGGGTGGTGGTAGACATGGGTGGGGGCATGGTGGAGGCTGCCCCTGCACTGCTGGGGGGTGGGGGTGGTGGTAGACATGAGTGGGGGCCTGGTGGAGGCTGCCCCTGGTGGCTGGGGGGTGGGGGTGGTGGTAGACATGGGTGGGGGCCTGGTGGAGGCTGCCCCTGCACTGCTGGGGGGTGGGGGTGATGGTAGACATGGGTGGGGGCCTGGTGGAGGCTGCCCCTGGTGGCTGGGGGGTGGGGGTGGTGGTAGACACGAGTGGGGGCCTGGTGGAGGCAGCCCCTGCACTGCTGGGGGGTGGGGGTGATGGGGGACATGAGTGGGGGCCTGGTGGAGGCTGCCCCTGGTGGCTGGGGGGTGGGGGCGCATGGGGACATGTGTGGGAGCCTGGTGGAGGATGCCCATGGTGGCTGGGGGGTGGGGGTGGTGGTAGACATGGGTGGGGGCCTGGTGGAGGCTGCCCCTGCACTGCTGGGGGAGTGGGGGTGGCGGTAGACATGAGTGGGGGCCTGGTGGAGGCTGCCCCTGCACTGCTGGGGGGTGGGGTGATGGGGGACATGAGTGGGGGCCTGGTAGAGACTGCCCCTGCACTGCTGGGGGGTGGGGGGGGTGGTGGTAGACATGGGTGGGGGCCTGGTGGAGGCTGCCCCTGGTGGGTGGGGGGTGGGGGTGGTGGTAGACATGGGTGGGGGCCTGGTAGAGACTGCCCCTGCACTGCTGGGGGGTGGGGGGGTGGTGGTAGACATGGGTGGGGGCCTGGTGGAGGCTGCCCCTGCACTGCTGGGGGGTGGGGGTGGTGGTAGACACGAGTGGGGGCCTGGTGGAGGCTGCCCCTGCACTGCTGGGGGGGTGGGGGTGGTGGAAGACATGGGTGGGGGCCTGGTGGAGGCTACCCCTGGTGGCTGGGGGGTGGAGGTGCAGGGGGACATGTGTGGGAGCCTGGTGGAGGCTGCCCCTGCACTGCTGGGGGGTGGGGGTGGTGGTAGACATGAGTGGGGACCTGGTGGAGGCTGCCCCTGCACTGCTGGGGGGTGGGGGTGATGGGGGACATGAGTGGGGGCCTGGTGAAGGCTGTCCCTGGGGGGGCTGGAGGGTGGGGGTGCAGGGGGACATGTGTGGGAGCCTGGTGGAGGCTGCCCCTGCACTGCTGGGGGGTGGGGTGATGGGGGACATGAGTGAGGGCCTGGTGGAGGCTGCCCCTGGGGGCTGGGGGGTGGGGGTGCAGGGGGGCATGTGTGGGAGCCTGGTGGAGGCTGCCCCTGGTGGCTGGGGGTGGGGGTGGTGGTAGACATGGGTGGGGGCCTGGTGGAGGCTGCCCCTGGTGGCTGGGGGGTGGGGGTGGTGGTAGACATGGGTGGGGGCATGGTGGAGGCTGCCCCTGCACTGCTGGGGGGTGGGGTGGTGGTAGACATGAGTGGGGGCCTGGTGGAGGCTGCCCCTGGTGGCTGGGGGGTGGGGGTGGTGGTAGACATGGGTGGGGGCCTGGTGGAGGCTGCCCCTGCACTGCTGGGGGGTGGGGGTAATGGGAGACATGAGTGGGGGCCTGGTGGAGGCGAGTGGGGGCCTGGTGGAGGCTGCCCCTGCACTGCTGGGGGGTGGGGGTGATGGGGGACATGAGTGGGGGCCTGGAGGCTGCCCCTGGGGGGTGGGGGTGTAGGGGGACATGTGTGGGAGCCTGGTGGAGGCTGTCCCTGCACTGCTGGGGGCTGGGGGTGATGGGGGACATGAGGGGGGGCCTGGTGGAGGCTGCCCCTGGTGGCTGGGGGATGGGGGTGATGGGAGACATGAGTGGGGGCCTGGTGGAGGCTGCCCCTGCACTGCTGGGGGGTGGGGGTGATGGGGGACATGAGTGGGGGCCTGGTGGAGGCTGCCCCTGGGGGCTGGGGGTGCAGGGGGACATGTGTGGGAGCCTGGTGGAGGCTGCCCCTGGTGGCTGGGGGTGGGGGTGGTGGTAGACATGGGTGGGGGCCTGGTGGAGGCTGCCCCTGCACTGCTGGGGGGTGGGGGTGGTGGTAGACATGGGTGGGGGCCTGGTGGAGGCTGCCCCTGGTGGCTGGGGGGTGGGGGTGGTGGTAGACATGGGTGGGGGCATGGTGGAGGCTGCCCCTGCACTGCTGGGGGGTGGGGGTGGTGGTAGACATGAGTGGGGGCCTGGTGGAGGCTGCCCCTGGTGGCTGGGGGGTGGGGGTGGTGGTAGACATGGGTGGGGGCCTGGTGGAGGCTGCCCCTGCACTGCTGGGGGGTGGGGGTGATGGTAGACATGGGTGGGGGCCTGGTGGAGGCTGCCCCTGGTGGCTGGGGGGTGGGGGTGGTGGTAGACACGAGTGGGGGCCTGGTGGAGGCAGCCCCTGCACTGCTGGGGGGTGGGGGTGATGGGGGACATGAGTGGGGGCCTGGTGGAGGCTGCCCCTGGTGGCTGGGGGGTGGGGGCGCATGGGGACATGTGTGGGAGCCTGGTGGAGGATGCCCATGGTGGCTGGGGGGTGGGGGTGGTGGTAGACATGGGTGGGGGCCTGGTGGAGGCTGCCCCTGCACTGCTGGGGGAGTGGGGGTGGCGGTAGACATGAGTGGGGGCCTGGTGGAGGCTGCCCCTGCACTGCTGGGGGGTGGGGTGATGGGGGACATGAGTGGGGGCCTGGTAGAGACTGCCCCTGCACTGCTGGGGGGTGAGGGGGGTGGTGGTAGACATGGGTGGGGGCCTGGTGGAGGCTGCCCCTGGTGGGTGGGGGGTGGGGGTGGTGGTAGACATGGGTGGGGGCCTGGTAGAGACTGCCCCTGCACTGCTGGGGGGTGGGGGGGTGGTGGTAGACATGGGTGGGGGCCTGGTGGAGGCTGCCCCTGCACTGCTGGGGGGTGGGGGTGGTGGTAGACACGAGTGGGGGCCTGGTGGAGGCTGCCCCTGCACTGCTGGGGGGGTGGGGGTGGTGGAAGACATGGGTGGGGGCCTGGTGGAGGCTACCCCTGGTGGCTGGGGGGTGGAGGTGCAGGGGGACATGTGTGGGAGCCTGGTGGAGGCTGCCCCTGCACTGCTGGGGGGTGGGGGTGGTGGTAGACATGAGTGGGGACCTGGTGGAGGCTGCCCCTGCACTGCTGGGGGGTGGGGGTGATGGGGGACATGAGTGGGGGCCTGGTGAAGGCTGCCCCTGGGGGGGCTGGAGGGTGGGGGTGCAGGGGGACATGTGTGGGAGCCTGGTGGAGGCTGCCCCTGCACTGCTGGGGGGTGGGGTGATGGGGGACATGAGTGAGGGCCTGGTGGAGGCTGCCCCTGGGGGCTGGGGGGTGGGGGTGCAGGGGGGCATGTGTGGGAGCCTGGTGGAGGCTGCCCCTGGTGGCTGGGGGTGGGGGTGGTGGTAGACATGGGTGGGGGCCTGGTGGAGGCTGCCCCTGGTGGCTGGGGGGTGGGGGTGGTGGTAGACATGGGTGGGGGCATGGTGGAGGCTGCCCCTGCACTGCTGGGGGGTGGGGTGGTGGTAGACATGAGTGGGGGCCTGGTGGAGGCTGCCCCTGGTGGCTGGGGGGTGGGGGTGGTGGTAGACATGGGTGGGGGCCTGGTGGAGGCTGCCCCTGCACTGCTGGGGGGTGGGGGTAATGGGAGACATGAGTGGGGGCCTGGTGGAGGCGAGTGGGGGCCTGGTGGAGGCTGCCCCTGCACTGCTGGGGGGTGGGGGTGATGGGGACATGAGTGGGGGCCTGGAGGCTGCCCCTGGGGGGTGGGGGTGTAGGGGGACATGTGTGGGAGCCTGGTGGAGGCTGTCCCTGCACTGCTGGGGGCTGGGGGTGATGGGGGACATGAGGGGGGGCCTGGTGGAGGCTGCCCCTGGTGGCTGGGGGATGGGGGTGGTGGTAGACATGGGTGGGGACCTGGTGGAGGCTGCCCCTGGTGGCTGGGGGGTGGGGGTGGTGGTAGACATGAGTGGGGGCCTGGTGGAGGCTGCCCCTGGTGGCTGGGGGATGGGGGTGGTGGTAGACATGGGTGGGGACCTGGTGGAGGCTGCCCCTGCACTGCTGGGGGCTGGGGGTGATGGGAGACATGAGTGGGGGCCTGGTGGAGGCTGCCCCTGCACTGCTGGGGGGTGGGGGTGGTGGTAGACACGAGTGGGGGCCTGTTGGAGGCTGCCCCTGCACTGCTGGGGGGTGGGGGTGATGGGGGACATGAGTGGGGGCCTGGTGGAGGCTGCCCCTGGGGGGTGGGGGTGTAGGGGGACATGTGTGGGAGCCTGGTGGAGGCTGCCCCTGCACTGCTGGGGGGTGGGGGTGGTGGTAGACACGAGTGGGGGCCTGGTGGAGGCTGCCCCTGCACTGCTGGGGGGTGGGGGTGATGGGAGACACGAGTGGGGGCCTGGTGGAGGCTGCCCCTGCACTGCTGGGGGGTGGGGGTGATGGGGGGACATGAGTGGGGGCCTGGTGGAGGCTGCCCCTGGTGGCTGGGGGGTGGAGGTGGTGGTAGACATGGGTGGGGGCATGGTGGAGGCTGCCCCTGCACTGCTGGGGGGTGGGGTGGTGGTAGACATGAGTGGGGGCCTGGTGGAGGCTGCCCCTGGTGGCTGGGGGGTGGGGGTGGCGGTATAATGGGTGGGGGCCTGGTGGAGGCTGCCCCTGCACTGCTGGGGGGTGGGGGTGATGGGAGACATGAGTGGGGGGCTGGTGGAGGCTGCCCCTGGTGGCTGGGGGGTGGGGGTGTAGGGGGACATGTGTGGGAGCCTGGTGGAGGCTGCCCCTGATGGCTGGGGGGTGGTGGTAGACATGGGTGGGGGCCTGGTGGAGGCTGCCCCTGCACTGCTGGGGGGTGGGGTGATGGGAGACATGAGTGGGGGCCTGGTGGAAGCTGCCCCTGCACTGCTGGGGGGTGTGGGTGATGGGGGACATGAGTGGGGGCCTGGTGGAGGCTGCCCCTGGTGGCTGGGGGGTGGGGGTGCATGGGGACATCTGTGGGAGCCTGGTGGAGGATGCCCATGGTGGCTGGGGGGTGGGGGTGGTGGTAGACATGGGTGGGGGCCTGGTGGAGGCTGCCCCTGCACTGCTGGGGGGTGGGGGTGATGGGAGACATGAGTGGGGGCCTGGTAGAGGCTGCCCCTGCACTGCTGGGGGAGTGGGGGTGGCGGTAGACATGAGTGGGGGCCTGGTGGAGGCTGCCCCTGCACTGCTGGGGGGTGGGGTGATGGGGGACATGAGTGGGGGCCTGGTGGAGACTGCCCCTGGTGGCTGGGGGGTGGAGGTGGTGGTAGACATGGGTGGGGGCATGGTGGAGGCTGCCCCTGCACTGCTGGGGGGTGGGGTGGTGGTAGACATGAGTGGGGGCCTGGTGGAGGCTGCCCCTGGTGGCTGGGGGGTGGGGGTGGCGGTATAATGGGTGGGGGCCTGGTGGAGGCTGCCCCTGCACTGCTGGGGGGTGGGGGTGATGGGAGACATGAGTGGGGGGCTGTTGGAGGCTGCCCCTGGTGGCTGGGGGGTGGGGGTGTAGGGGGACATGTGTGGGAGCCTGGTGGAGGCTGCCCCTGATGGCTGGGGGGTGGGGGTGGTGGTAGACATGGGTGGGGGCCTGGTGGAGGCTGCCCCTGCACTGCTGGGGGGTGGGGTGATGGGAGACATGAGTGGGGGCCTGGTGGAGGCTGCCCCTGCACTGCTGGGGGGTGTGGGTGATGGGGGACATGAGTGGGGGCCTGGTGGAGGCTGCCCCTGGGGGGTGGGGGTGTAGGGGGACATGTGTGGGAGCCTGGTGGAGGCTGCCCCTGCACTGCTGGGGGGTGTGGGTGGTGGTAGACATGAGTGGGGGCCTGGTGGAGGCTGCCCCTGGTGGCTGGGGGATGGGGGTGGTGGTAGACATGGGTGGGGACCTGGTGGAGGCTGCCCCTGCACTGCTGGGGGCTGGGGGTGATGGGAGACATGAGTGGGGGCCTGGTGGAGGCTGCCCCTGCACTGCTGGGGGGTGGGGGTGGTGGTAGACACGAGTGGGGGCCTGGTGGAGGCTGCCCCTGGGGGGTGGGGGTGTAGGGGGACATGTGTGGGAGCCTGGTGGAGGCTGCCCCTGCACTGCTGGGGGGTGGGGGTGGTGGTAGACACGAGTGGGGGCCTGGTGGAGGCTGCCCCTGCACTGCTGGGGGGTGGGGGTGATGGGAGACACGAGTGGGGGCCTGGTGGAGGCTGCCCCTGCACTGCTGGGGGGTGGGGGTGATGGGGGGACATGAGTGGGGGCCTGGTGGAGGCTGCCCCTGGTGGCTGGGGGGTGGAGGTGGTGGTAGACATGGGTGGGGGCATGGTGGAGGCTGCCCCTGCACTGCTGGGGGGTGGGGTGGTGGTAGACATGAGTGGGGGCCTGGTGGAGGCTGCCCCTGGTGGCTGGGGGGTGGGGGTGGCGGTATAATGGGTGGGGGCCTGGTGGAGGCTGCCCCTGCACGGGTGGGGGTGATGGGAGACATGAGTGGGGGCCTGGTAGAGGCTGCCCCTGCACTGCTGGGGGAGTGGGGGTGGCGGTAGACATGAGTGGGGGCCTGGTGGAGGCTGCCCCTGCACTGCTGGGGGGTGGGGTGATGGGGGACATGAGTGGGGGCCTGGTGGAGACTGCCCCTGGTGGCTGGGGGGTGGAGGTGGTGGTAGACATGGGTGGGGGCATGGTGGAGGCTGCCCCTGCACTGCTGGGGGTGGGGTGGTGGTAGACATGAGTGGGGGCCTGGTGGAGGCTCCCCCTGGTGGCTGGGGGGTGGGGGTGGCGGTATAATGGGTGGGGGCCTGGTGGAGGCTGCCCCTGCACTGCTGGGGGGTGGGGGTGATGGGAGACATGAGTGGGGGGCTGTTGGAGGCTGCCCCTGGTGGCTGGGGGGTGGGGGTGTAGGGGGACATGTGTGGGAGCCTGGTGGAGGCTGCCCCTGATGGCTGGGGGGTGGGGTGGTGGTAGACATGGGTGGGGGCCTGGTGGAGGCTGCCCCTGCACTGCTGGGGGGTGGGGTGATGGGAGACATGAGTGGGGGCCTGGTGGAGGCTGCCCCTGCACTGCTGGGGGGTGTGGGTGATGGGGACATGAGTGGGGGCCTGGTGGAGGCTGCCCCTGGTGGCTGGGGGGTGCATGGGGACATCTGTGGGAGCCTGGTGGAGGATGCCCATGGTGGCTGGGGGGTGGGGGTGGTGGTAGACATGGGTGGGGGCCTGGTGGAGGCTGCCCCTGCACTGCTGGGGGGTGGGGGTGATGGGAGACATGAGTGGGGGCCTGGTAGAGGCTGCCCCTGCACTGCTGGGGGAGTGGGGGTGGCGGTAGACATGAGTGGGGGCCTGGTGGAGGCTGCCCCTGCACTGCTGGGGGGTGGGGTGATGGGGGACATGAGTGGGGGCCTGGTGGAGACTGCCCCTGCACTGCTGGGGGGTGGGGGTGGTGGTAGACATGGGTGGGGGCCTGGTGGAGGCTGCCCCTGGTGGCTGGGGGGTGGGGGTTGTGGTAGACATGGGTGGGGGCCTGGTGGAGTCTGCCCCTGCACTGCTGGGGGGTGGGGGTGATGGGGGACATGAGTGGGGGCCTGGTGGAGGCTGCCCCTGCACTGCTGGGGGGTGGGGGTGATGGAAGACATGGGTGGGGGCCTGGTGGAGGCTACCCCTGGTGGCTGGGGGGTGGAGGTGCAGGGGGACATGTGTGGGAGCCTGGTGGAGGCTGCCCCTGCACTGCTGGGGGGTGGGGGGGGGGGTGGTAGACATGAGTGGGGACCTGGTGGAGGCTGCCCCTGCACTGCTGGGGGGTGGGGGTGATGGGGGACATGAGTGGGGGCCTGGTGGAGGCTGCCCCTGCACTGCTGGGGGGTGGGGGTGATGGGAGACATGAGTGGGGGCCTGGTGGAGGCTGCCCCTGCACTGCTGGGGGGTGGGGTGATGGGGGACATGAGTGGGGGCCTGGTGGAGGCTGCCCCTGGGGGGTGGGGGTGCAGGGGGGCATGTGTGGGAGCCTGGTGGAGGCTGCCCCTGGTGGCTGGGGGTGGGGGTGGTGGTAGACATGGGTGGGGGCCTGGTGGAGGCTGCCCCTGGTGGCTGGGGGTGGTGGTAGACATGGGTGGGGGCATGGTGGAGGCTGCCCCTGCACTGCTGGGGGGTGGGGTGGTGGTAGACATGAGTGGGGGCCTGGTGGAGGCTGCCCCTGGTGGCTGGGGGGTGGGGGTGGTGGTAGACATGGGTGGGGGCCTGGTGGAGGCTGCCCCTGCACTGCTGGGGGGTGGGGGTGATGGGAGACATGAGTGGGGGCATGGTGGAGGCGAGTGGGGGCCTGGTGGAGGCTGCCCCTGCACTGCTGGGGGGTGGGGGTGATGGGGGACATGAGTGGGGGCCTGGAGGCTGCCCCTGGGGGTGGGGGTGTAGGGGGACATGTGTGGGAGCCTGGTGGAGGCTGCCCCTGCACTGCTGGGGGGTGGGGGTGATGGGGGACATGAGTGGGGGCCTGGTGGAGGCTGCCCCTGGTGGCTGGGGGTGGGGGTGGTGGTAGACATGGGTGGGGGCCTGGTGGAGGCTGCCCCTGGTGGCTGGGGGGTGGGGGTGGTGGTAGACATGGGTGGGGGCATGGTGGAGGCTGCCCCTGCACTGCTGGGGGGTGGGGTGGTGGTAGACATGAGTGGGGGCCTGGTGGAGGCTGCCCCTGGTGGCTGGGGGATGGGGGTGGTGGTAGACATGGGTGGGGACCTGGTGGAGGCTGCCCCTGCACTGCTGGGGGCTGGGGGTGATGGGAGACATGAGTGGGGGCCTGGTGGAGGCTGCCCCTGCACTGCTGGGGGGTGGGGGTGGTGGTAGACACGAGTGGGGGCCTGTTGGAGGCTGCCCCTGCACTGCTGGGGGGTGGGGGTGATGGGGGACATGAGTGGGGGCCTGGTGGAGGCTGCCCCTGGGGGGTGGGGGTGTAGGGGGACATGTGTGGGAGCCTGGTGGAGGCTGCCCCTGCACTGCTGGGGGGTGGGGGTGGTGGTAGACACGAGTGGGGGCCTGGTGGAGGCTGCCCCTGCACTGCTGGGGGGTGGGGGTGATGGGGGGACATGAGTGGGGGCCTGGTGGAGGCTGCCCCTGCACTGCTGGGGGGTGGGGTGATGGGAGACATGAGTGGGGGCCTGGTGGAGGCTGCCCCTGGTGGCTGGGGGGTGGAGGTGGTGGTAGACATGGGTGGGGGCATGGTGGAGGCTGCCCCTGCACTGCTGGGGGGTGGGGTGGTGGTATACATGAGTGGGGGCCTGGTGGAGGCTGCCCCTGGTGGCTGGGGGGTGGGGGTGGCGGTATAATGGGTGGGGGCCTGGTGGAGGCTGCCCCTGCACTGCTGGGGGGTGGGGGTGATGGGAGACATGAGTGGGGGGCTGGTGGAGGCTGCCCCTGGTGGCTGGGGGGTGGGGGTGTAGGGGGACATGTGTGGGAGCCTGGTGGAGGCTGCCCTGATGGCTGGGGGGTGGGGGTGGTGGTAGACATGGGTGGGGGCCTGGTGGAGGCTGCCCCTGCACTGCTGGGGGGTGGGGTGATGGGAGACATGAGTGTGGCCTGGTTGAGACTGCCCCTACAATGCTGGGGGGTGGGGGTGGTGGTAGACATGGGTGGGGGCCTGGTGGAGGCTGCCCCTGGTGGCTGGGGGGTGGGGGTAGACATGGGTGGGGGCCTGGTGGAGGCTGCCCCTACACTGCTGGGGGGTGGGGGTGGTGGTAGACATGGGTGGGGTCCTGGTGGAGGCTGCCCCTGCACTGCTGGGGGGTGGGGGTGGTGGTAGACATGGGTGGGGGCCTGGTGGAGGCTGCCCCTGGTCGCTGGGGGGTGGGGGTGCAGGGGGACATGTGTGGGAGCCTGGTGGAGGCTGCCCCTGCACTGCTGGGGGGTGGGGGGTGGGGGGTGGTGGTAGACATGAGTGGGGACCTGGTGGAGGCTGCCCCTACACTGCTGGGGGCTGGGGGTGATGGGGGACATGAGTGGGGGCCTGGTGGAGGCTGCCCCTGGGGGCTAGAGGGTGGAGGTGCAGGGGGACTTGTGTGGGAGCCTGGTGGAGGCTGCCCCTGCACTGCTGGGGGGTGGGGGTGGTGGTAGACATGGGTGGGGGCCTGGTGGAGGCTGCCCCTGCACTGCTGGGGGGTGGGGGTGGTGGTAGACATGGGTGGGGGCTTGGTGGAGGCTGCCCCTGCACTGCTGGGGAGTGGGGGTGCAGGGGGACATGTGTGGGAGCCTGGTGGAGGCTGCCCCTGGTGGCTGGAGGGTGGGGGTGCAGGGGGACATGTGTGGGAGCCTGGTGGAGGCTGCCCCTGGTGGCTGGGGGGTGGGGTGGTGGTAGACATGGGTGGGGGCCTGGTGGAGGCTGCCCCTGCACTGCTGGGGGGTGGGGGTGGTGGTAGACATGGGTGGGGCCTGGTGGATGCTGCCCCTGCATTGCTGGGGGGTAGGGGTGCAGGGGGACATGTGTGGGAGCCTGGTGGAGGCTGCCCCTGGTGGCTGGGGGGTGGGGGTGGTGGTAGACATGGGTGGGGGCCTGGTGGAGCTGCCCCTGCACTGCTGGGGGGTGGGGGGTGGGGGTGGTGGGGGCCTGGTGGAGGCTGCCCCTGCACTGCTGGGGGGTTGGGGTGCAAGGGGACATGTGTGGGGGCCTGGTGGAGGCTGCCCCTGGTGGCTGGGGGGTGGGGGTGCAGGGGGACATGTGTGGGAGCCTGGTGGAGGCTGCCCCTGCACTGCTGGGGGGTGGGGGTGATAGGGGACATGAGTGGGGGCCTGGTGGAGGCTGCCCATGGTGGCTGGGGGTGGGGCTTGGTGGTAGACATGGATGGGGGCCTGGTGGAGGCTGCCCCTGCACTGCTGGGGGGTGGGGGTGATAGGGGACATGAGTGGGGGCCTGGTGGAGGCTGCCCCTGGTGGCTGGGGGGTGGGGGTGATGGGAGACATGTGTTGGTGATCAGTAGTGCAAGGTGACATGTCGGTTGGCTGGGGGGCATGGCCATGGTGGATGGGTTGCCTGTGGGACATGAGCAGGGGTGCCGGGTAGTACCCTGTGGTGTGGGCTGCCTGCAGGGGCCGTGGAGGGTGTAGAGGGAACACCTGGGAGGACCCACATGGCCAAATCACGTGTAGCATTCCCCGGCACTACCGAAATACACGTACCCTGCTGAAATCGCGTGTGAATCTTCGCGCGCACCTCGGAATACACGTACCCAGGCCAATCGCGTGTGGAACTTCCCTCACACCCCATAGTACACGTACCCAGGCCAATCGTGTGTGGAACTTCCCGCGCACCCCAAAGTACAGGTACCCAAGCCAATCACGTGTGGAACTTCCCGCGCACCCCCACCTACCCAGGCCAATTGCATGTGGAACTTCCTGCGCACCCCGAAGTACAGGTACCCAAGCCAATCGCGTGTGGAACTTCCCGCGCACCCCGAAGTACACGTACCCAGGCCAATCGCGTGTGGAACTTCCCGCACACCCCGTAGTACACGTACCCAGGCTAATCGCGTGTGGAACTTCCCGCGCACCCCGAAGTACACGTACCCAGGCCAATCGCGTGTGGAACTTCCCGCGCACCCAGGAACACGCGCACACACTATTTTTCACACAGCGGGTCTCCGTGTTTGTCGGTGCCCCTTTGAACCTCATTTGTCCTAGAGGGCCACTGTATGGCCCATTCATCATGGCTGTATATGGGTGCTTTTTGTTAGCGCACATTTTGGCGCACATTTTTTTAAGTCGCAGGGGTGCTACCGCCTGCTTTCTTGTGGCGTACTTGTTTGGCTCTGTGCGCGTTTTTGACCGTGCGCTGGTTTGCCCTATTCGATTCTATGAATACGGGTTGTAGGCGAGCATGTGGGCGTTCCGCGACGCCAATATTTTCACACGTTTTTCCCTATTCCGAGTGTTACGCCCCGTGTTCCGCCTACTTTTGTGATGTGCGCCGCGCTATGTGCGATTTCGCAGTGGCCGTGGCGCACGCTGTTGGATGACCTGTGCACCAGCGTGCGCGGCGCACATTTTTAGCGCACATCCAATGTTTTTCTCGCGCACGGACTTCCATGAATCGCTGTGCGCTGGTTTCCCTGCGATTTTCGCACTTTTCCTGCGATTCGCACGTTTTGGCATCTCTGCGCGGGAATTTTCGGCGCACATTATTTCCATGAACCGACCCTTTAGTGGATACACCTGCAGGGACTGTTAAATTCACTCTAAACTTGCATAAGGATTCGTTAGAATTCTTAATGTGCTTACTAGATGTTCTGCAATTAACAGGTAAGATGGCTCAGCGGGTTAAGTGCTTGTTGCTGGGATCTGTGTTTGATCTGCAGGTTCAAAAACCCTGCATGGTCGACTCAGCCTTTCATCCTTCCAACGTCGATAAAGTGAGTAACAATTTCGATTGGGTACTGTATGCAAATATGTGCTATGTAAAGCGCTTTGGATCAAAGGATTATTGGGGAGAGAGAACGCATTCCTGTCAAAGAAATTCTGGACATTGCATACACTAGAAAACATGCATGCTGTCTCCACGAGCATGCTTCACATATAAATGTGGCAAATGAGCACTAGGTTTATAAACCTATACCAAATCATGCAAGTTTCATGTTAATCCATCCAGAGGTTTGTTTAGATCTGGCCAAAAAGTAGGTCAAAGAAATTAATCTCTCGGTTTGGATTACAGATTCGCTTCCTGATTCAGCATCAGTGGAAACCTCTTGATCAATCAGGAGGGCATGTGGTGTTTCGCAGAACTGATAGAAAGGAGCCGGTTGGTCAAATGTGAAATATGAGAAATGTCAAAATATTTTTAAATGTACTCCATGTTTGTCACCTCTCTTGAAATAGAAAAAAACCTACAACAGAGTGATTGGCGGTCAGAAGTAGGATACGTCTTCAAAAGGACCAAGAAAGGCCACTGTTTTTTTGGTAATGTCCGTGTACAACCCAAAGGTCTTCGGACAGCGTTGACAATAGCACGCTCAACATATTTTGTTAAAGAGAACATTACAATCGTTTTACACCTAAAACACTCACGAGTGTGAAGGGAGGAGGAAATAGGGTGGAATAGGTTTGGAAAGGGCAAACAAGTGTAGTTATATCTGTAGACAGACACCTGTCCTTGGAATCCTTTTTATATGTGTGAACACTTTACATGTAATGAAAAAACTTTACCCAGGCACAGAACATGCAGTTGTTTTAGTGTTGTTTGTGTCCACCGACAGTTTTTATGCCGAAAAAACCAGGAAACCTCAGGTGGCAGTTGATGGGTGTGTGATACGTCTGGTGGCAAGTCTGGACGATGAAGTAGAACCTCAGTGCCAGGGTAAAAGAGTTGGTGTGTTTTGCTGTTCTGGTAGTGGCAGGGTCAAATGGACACATGGGGCCTGATAGGTGTGCAGTAAGGTTAGTCACAGTTCAGTGACTGGACCTTGTAGAGTGGTTGGCAGGAATTATTGGGCAAGTAGTAGGTCTGATGGCTTTAAAGAGGTAAATAGGTCTTGCCATTGCCCAAATAAATCCAAGAGGGAAGTTCAAAAGATAATTGTTAGATACAATGCTGACTGGGCGCACCTGTTACCCCCTCCCCTTCCCACGCACTCGTCTGCGCACTTGCATGACCTATATGTACTAGACCTAGCAAGTTCGTTTGTCTGTCCCCCCCTTTGTCTCCCCTCCATAGCTTGGTTGCGCCCAAACCACCTCATGTACTTGCACTAGGTTAAATGCCATCAGCCCTAGTTCGCTAGTTATTTTTCTGTTAGATCATTCGGAAAATTCAAGGCCTAAGAATGACTACTGTATTCCCTTGCTCCCTTCAGCTTTTAAGCACTTGTGTATAAGCGCTGTACAAATAAACAATTAGATGCAATAATTGTACAGCAGATAGGTGAAATATTTCGAAAAAGGGTGCCATTGATGATAGAAGCATAAAAGTTGGGGCACATATACTACAGATGGAAAGGTTTTATTTTGGATGAGGCCATCACAGATTTCCCCACAACAATAATGGCAGACATTCAAAATGGCGACCTCAGAAAATGGTTAATCGGCTCTTCTGTATGTTATTTGATGCTGTTGCTTCCATATTAAATGTGATTTTCCGTGAATTAATGTTATAAAATGTGTGCAAAACATAAAATATTTCCTAAAAATGCATACACAAAACAAGGGTGTGAAAAAAAGAGTGGTGTAATATTTTTTTTTGACAAAAGTATGGCAATTTAAGGAGAAAAAAAAGATACAAATATGGAGAAAGTACATAAGCTGATGAATCCGTTCAAGCCTGATACTTCTAGACAAATCACAGAAACAGAGTGGAACAAGTGTTTCATCTGCAAATAAGACAATTCAGAGGTTCTTCTCGGTCCAGCAGAGACTAAACGAGATACAAAGGGAGCTGGTTATAAGACAATATCCAATCTGCTTGTAGGGTTTAGTAGTGTTGGGTGCTTACTAAGGGCAATTAATCTGCCACAGCTAGTTGAAGGTGGAGGTCTCAAGGCAACATTGGTACGACGTAAAGCTCTGCTTCAGAAATTATGTAGATTGCCGTTCAATAAAACAAAGCTGCAAAGAACAGCGAAAAGGAAGACATCACTAACTGATGATGCTGATAGTTTGATGAAATTCACCTGCCAAGAGTGTTCAAGAAAAAAAGTTCAGTGAATACAAAACCAATAGATTATTTGTGACACACCCACCCCAGCTGGAAGATCATTCTGTACAGCATCTACATTCGGCCATGATACTCACGTTCGTCACAGTGCTCCTACACTAGATGACAAACCCCTGCTGGCTAAACTGAGTGCAGGCAATCTTATTGCACAAGAGGCCATGTACCATATTCCATGCCTCGCATTATTATATAATAGAGCAAAAGACAAAAGAAAAACACAAGAAACTGAGATGGACCAAATTAACTATGATATGACATTTGCAGAACTTATATCACACAATGAAATTGCACCCATATTTAAACTTGTTGACCTATGCAATTTGTACAGCATGAGGACGAAACAACTTGGCACTGATCTTTCGGGATGCATACATTCCACGAAACTCTAAAACAGGAAACTTGCTTACTTTCCTGACATGGAAGCACATAAACAAGGCCATCGGATCTGCACTGAGCAAATTAATACGATGCAAATACTGACACTGTTTATCTTGCCAACGCAGAAAATATAGTGAGTAGAGGAGACATCTTTAAAAAAAGAACTATCACTTCAACGGATCATTTGGAAACAAGTACATGAAAGACTCTGTGCCAGCATCTCTGTTAGCACTGGTTGCTATGGTTATGCACGGCCCAAAAATTAAAGCACAGTTAAGTTCTTCAACAATTCCACAACCAATTCTCATTGTTGCACAGTTAACTAATGTACAACAGCTTGGTGAGACAGTGGTAGTACGAGTCTGAAAGAGACTTCAGGGACAAAATCGAAAACGGGAACGGCCTTTGCCGATTTACTTGGGTATTACAATCCATACAAGAACTCGCAAGCATGAACTTGTTGACACCTTGCACAAGCTTGTGTTAAAGCATATCATATGACCGTCTGCTGCACATCTCCTCAAGGGCCTCTTCAGAACATTTCCTCCATTGAAGGCTCCTGCCCCGGCGTGGGAGTTGAATGTGGTCCTGTCCAAACTGATGGGTGCTCCATTTGAGCCTATACATCAGACACCTTTGAAGTTCCTCTCGTGGAAGACCACCTTCCTGGTGGCGATCACCTGGGCCAGGCATATGCAAGCCTACATACTGGACTTTCCATCCAGCCAAGGTGGTTCTATGAACAGATCTGTCCTTTTTGCCAAAGGTCACATCTGACTTTCATTTAAATAAACCTTTGGTCTTACCAGTTCTCTTTACACACCCTTCTACACTGGCTGAAAGACTTCTCATCCTTTTGTCAACTTTGAACCTGTGGGGCATGGGAAGGCCCTGTCGAAGGTTCCATCTCCGGCGGTATGCATTGCCATCAAATGGCCAACATACTGCCAGGCCGATTGAGAGCCAATTCCACCAGAGCCATTGATTCGACAACAGCATTCCTCTATTGTGTTCCCCTGCTGGATGTCTGCAGCGCTGCTGCGTGAATGTCTACTCACACCGTCATGAGATTCTACTGTGTCGACAGGGATTCTAGGGAGGACTCATGTCGGACAAGCGGTGCTTCGCAACCTTGTGTTATAGGGGATGTTCTGTTGAGCCTTGCCACCTCCGGTGGTTGTGTATATTTACTGCTATGTAATCCTATTCATAACATGTGAATCCATGTAAGACCCCATGCTGGAGAAGGAAAAGGTTACTTACCTTAACTCTTGTTCTGCAGCATGGGCTTACATGGAATCAAATGCAAACCCTCCGTCCTGTCCCCCTATGACTTCTTGGTTCCTACTGACACCACTTTACGTGCGCGACCAAATCTGAAGATGGCCACAAGGAGTGGAGCTAAGGAGGGCAAATGTCATTGGCTGGGGCAGTATGACCGAAAAGTGACAGCAATAGGCTAAGAGACAAGCAGTTTATTTTAGCTGAAAGCTATACTGCTTTATATTACTGAGGATTCCCAGCTTGACGACGGGGAATATTCATAACATGTGAATATGATATGACATTTATAACCACATATACACAAGTACTTCAAATAGCGACAAGACAAGGGGTGGGGGGGGGGACAAAAACAACGATATTGCTAGGCCTTATGACATTCAGATCCCGCAAGTGCTGGGGGAGGGGAGAAGTGCCGGGGGGGAGGAGGGGCGGGGAGAGGATGGAGAAGTGCGAGACGAAGGAAACAGCAGACAGTGCAGCCAACAGGTGGCTAATAAGTGCTAGAGAGGGTCCTGTAGGGTTACAGATACAGATCACAAGTGCATGGGGTTCTAAGAGGTAGTGCAGGTTGCAACTGGGCAGGAAGGGACCAGGGCCCAAATTCAGAGGGTGGCCAGGTGACCAATGCAAGAATCAGAAGGGGAGATCAGGCAGAAGCAAAGAGGAAGGTCTTGAGGTGCTTCTGGAACCATAGATGGTTCTGCTCATGTTTCAGAGAGGCTGTTCCAGAGGGAGGCCAGAGCCCAAGAAAGAGATCTGCCCCCAGCTCTTTGCTTGGAGAAGCGACTGACCCTCAAAGAGTTGGAGGTGGAGGAATGGAGGGCTCGAGTAAGAAGATATTTAGGTAGAGTGAGTTGGAGGTATTGCAATACCAGGCCCCAGAAAGCCTGGTCGACAATGCAGAGGGTCTGAACTTTATCCTTGCCGCCACTGGGAGCCAATTAAGAGATTTCAGCACTGGAGAGATCCCTGGGCTTGAGGCCAAGGACAAGGCTTGCAGTCCTGTTCTGGATGAGTTGTAGAGGACGGAGAGTAAAGGTAGGTAGATTTAGAAAGAGGCTGTTGCAGTAGTCCAGCCTCGAGAGGACCAGAGCTCTGGAGACAGTGAGCTTCTAGGGGAAAGTGAGGAAAGGAAGAGTACTCGGAGGAGGTGCAGCTGGTAGTTTGACTTCTTATAGACGTCAGCGACGCGAGGAGAGAAGGAGAGAGGAGTTGAAGAGGAACCCGAGGTTCTTAGCCTCACAGGTAGGAGCTGGAAGAGGGCTCATGGTGGGCAGCCATAGAGTTAGAGGAAAGGAGGGAACTGGGGATTCGATGAGGAGGATCTCCGTTTTACTGGCATCAAGGCAGAGAGCAGTGTCAGAATCCATCTAAGACCCCATGCTGGAGAAATATAGTACATCCAGCAGTTGCAGACACATTGCTAAATACTGAAAAAATTGGAGTTGACAAGAAAAGGCTTATTAAATCAAAGTAAACGTATCGCAGACCCCATTAAGCAAATAACCTCCACCTCTTCCGCCGTCCTCCAGTTTGGGAAACGTCAAAGTAAAATAGTTACAAATAACATTGCTGGGGAATGACTGCTCACCATTTTCTAGACTCTACATTGCATCACAGATACGTAATGGAGATCTGGATGATTTCTTTACATACTAAAACTAAGCCTATCCTTCAGCACTGCTGAAGTTAGGGAGTCTAAGAACCGGAACAAAGTCTAATGTATTGGAAGAACTCACACCTGGAAAAAAAACCTACTGCCAAACCAACAGTTAAAATGGACATCCTTGACAGCACTGCAATTGTCAACATGCTGCGACCAGGATTTGCGAAAACATCAGAAGATTATGCCAGCAGTGTGTTCATATCATACATCAAATCTGAGCTTCAAAATGTTACAAGGCTAGATATCATCTGGGATGTGTACAGGCCTTACAGCTTGAAGAGTGACACAAGCAATATATTGGGAAAAGGTGTTCAGAAACGTGTTGAACCAAGAAATACACTTCCTAAAAATTGGCAGAATGTTCTCTCAGTTTATGAAAATAAGAATTAATTCTTCTTATTTCTTGGCAAAAACCTTAACAGCTATTGACATGAAGAAGCAGGTAATTACTACAAGTAGTACCAATGTTCTTTTTATAAATCGTCAAGATATTTTGGGATTGGCTCCATGCTCACAGGAAGAAGCAGACACTTGCGTCCTACTCCATTTATATGATGCTGTGCAGCAAGACGATAACAAGGCAGAAATACGCACTGTCGACACCGATGTTGTTGCTCTCACCATAACATCTGCACATCTGAACATTGAGGAACTATGGATTGCATTTGGAGCTGGGAAGAACTTTTGGTTCTTTGCCGCTCATGAGTTAGCAATAGCTATGGATCTCGTTCATTGTACTACCTTACCGATGTTTCACGCAAAAACTGGGTGTGGCACTCAGGTCTTTTTTGGAGGAAGAAGGGGACTGTATGGGACACATGAAATGCATACAGAGATGTCACCTCTGCTTTTTGTGGATTGGTTGACAGGCCTAGTCAGCAGGCAGTAGAGGAAACGCTGAAGCCATTCGAGAGATTTGTAGTTTTGCTATACGATGTATTAGCAGCGGCAAACATGTTGCCATTCGAGAGATTTGTAGTTTTGCTATACGATGTATTAGCAGCGGCAAACATGTTAATGAGGCAAGAAACACCCATTTACTCAGAAAGGTAGAGCAATTCACAATCTACCTCCCACGCAAGATGCGCTCATTCAGCATAAAAAAAGAGCCGACTACCATGCTGGTTACTGCAGGGCCAAAATGATGGTCGCAACAGCACAGCTTCCATTTCCAAGTGATTGGGTGTTACCACTGAAACCGGTCAGCTTTTTTTCAACTCTGTGTCTTGGCAGAAATATATTAAAACATAATTCTATAAAAGATCACAGTTTGTTCCTCCCAAGAAATAAAGAGAGGATCATGATGTTTTCACTATACTAGGATCGGAGTCTAGAAAACTTCCAAATACTCCTTGTTGTAGTACATAGGAGAATTCACCAAATTGCCATGACCCAGTCACCCTTTTTAAAAACACATACCATCGGTCTATGGTTTAAATTGCTCTGGCATTTACCAAGAACAATCGTTTTAAGAAAACCTGCTCCCCATAGAAACTGAATAAACGTATTTGATATTTCATTTGGAGAGCAGGTATTATATGGCAAAACAGGCAACAACAAAAAAGACAATCCAAAAGAATTGGCTTTCAGAATTCACAATAAGTAAATTCACCTGAATCAGAATGTGTGATCATTAGGATTAAGGTACGATTCGGGTGTTAGACTGACCTTTAGGTTCAACACATGGATACCCTCGGAAATATCCTAGACAACCCTATCAGAGGCTATGCAAGCTTGCAGGGAACTCTTACAATGTGGCTGCAAGAAAGGCTGCACACTACTGTACAAGTGTAGGAAGGCTGCACTACAGTGTACTACACTTTGCACTTGTGGCGCTCTTTGTACCGACTGAAGTAAGAGGGTAGGGGGGTTATTACCAATCTGTTTCAGGAATAGTATCAATATTCATTCAAAAATGAACAATAACATAAGAATCAGTAATATAAGACCACTGTATTTGCATTGCATAAATATCAATCAATAAATGTTTTATGGTTTTGTTTTTCTTCCCTTGACTAAACCAATGAATTTATATATTGGCTACCGCTGATCAGCGAGTGCAGGCCAGCCACCGGCCGCCTCGCCATTTCCAACTCTGGAGGCCAGGTGAGTGGAATGTGCACGGGACCGCTTTGGGCCCTTTAAAAAAATAATAATAAATATTGGCAGCAGCTGGGCGCGCGCTGCCTTGTCCCCTTCTCCCCCTCCCGACCAGCTTCCCTTGTTGCTTTCCCGCCTCCTACCGCCTCCCAATCCGCCCACCCCCCGTGATTGGCTACCTGATGGAGAAATCTGAAACCCCCAGGGCAGCCCTCTGCCCGGCAGCCCCTGTGGCTAAGGTCCCCAAGGCCAAGGGCGTCTCCGACATTGTCGGCTACAACATGTGTCTGCAGGTGTCCGCAGGGAACGCCAAGGAAGCCAGCAGCTAACAGACACCAACAACAGCTGTGAGTGTGGCATGGGTGGGGAGTGGAGCAATCCCTCTACTCCAGAAAACCCCTGCCACTCTATCTTACCTCCCAAGAACATAGAGTGCCATAATATTAGCATGTCCACACTTAGAAAGAATTGTGAACATTAGCCTGTGTCGCATCTAGATGGAATTGTGAATATTAGCATGTCCACACCTAGATAGAATTCTGAACATTAGCCTGCGTCGCATCTAGATAGGACTTTGATTGAAGGAAAGCATGCCCGCGCCTAGATGAAACTTGAATGTTAACATGTGCCACACTTAGAACTGTGAACATCAGCCGGCGCTGCATCTAGACAGGATTGTGAAGGCCAACAAGTGCCACACTTAGACAAAACTGTGAATGTTAGCATGCTAAAGGTCATGTAACCCACTAACTAATATAACCTCAAACTCTGCATACCTATCTCACCCAAAAACTCACACAACCATCTCTCGCACCACAAGCCGCACGCACTTCACAACACTGCAACAACACATAAGCCGGAGCAACATCACACGCGGACTGACACCGATCCAATACCTGCACTAAAGCTCAGCACCCGGTGTATACAGAGTTGAAGCTGCCAACAGAACACCACTCCTCTCACTATCCTACTCCCTCTTCACCTTACTAACCCATCCCACCTTAACGTTTGCAGATCCGCCAGAGCGCCTGGGGACCAATTCCGTTGGTGACGGTGCGCGGTACAAATACCTTTAACATTTAACATTTATACATTATGATGAAAAAAACACATTACTATTAGGCTTCATTTATACTTAACGTGTGCAATAGGCATTCTATGACCACAAGTAAATAGTTGAACAATGGATATCTACAAACATTAAGATACCTAAATGACAACTAGTCGTCATTTTTTAAGAAGGGCTGACAACTTTGTTCCAGGAAAAATCTGAGATGTCCTCATAGCCAAAAATGTTCATTAGGGTGTGGTCTAAAAGTATGTGCCAAAATTCATGGTTCCATCATCAAAGCCACAATTGTTTCAACTATCTGCAGTGCTATAACATTGTTACATACCAACTGGAGTTCGGGCTGGACTGCCCCTTTTGAGGTGGGGCCAAGCCTGATTTGCATATGGTCTTTCCCCTTCTGTAATGGCTTGGCAGGCGAAGAACGGTGGTCTGGAGGGTTGCCCAGAGCATTGCCAGTGGTTAAGATTAATTCTAAACCTTCCAGCCATCACCTCTTTGTTTTTGCTTTGTCACCCCGAGTGGGACGGGTATGCCCAGACGTGGGTCCCGTGCCTGCTGGGCCTAGAGACCCAAGCTACTCCTCACTGATGAGCCCCAACAAGGGCGAAACATGTTTGGGGATACTTGTGGTCTCGTGCAGAAGGGATGTGGCCTAGCAGTTCGGGCTGGACTGCCCCTTTTGGGGTGGGGCCAAGCCTGATTTGCATATGGTCTTTCCCCTTCTGTAATGGCTTGGCAGGCGAAGAACGGTGGTCTGGAGGGTTGCCCAGAGCATTGCCAGTGGTTAAGATTAATTCTAAACCTTCCAGCCATCACCTCTTTGTTTTTGCTTTGTATTCTCAACAATAACATGTACTAAGGGAAGAGGGTCTAAACACTTGAATGTATATTTGCTGTGATAAAGACCTTCGGTCGAAACACGTGTTGGCTTTCCTCGTGCGATCTCTGATTAAATCTAAATATACATTCAAGTGTCCTGACCCTTGATTTATTGGATTCAAACATGTGATTCTTCATTCCCGGATCCAGCGCCGATACACACAGGGTTTCTGCCATCCGTCTTCCTCTACATATGGGAATCTGTGAGCTTGTCCTTTTGAAACCCTGTAAACAGGCACCAGGAAAAACTGAGCAAACAAGATAACCAACCAAGCACAGGGACTGAGGGAACACTGCATGGAATTGGTTTGAATGCTAATGTTATATTTTTAAAGAAGAAAGTATTGAAGGGATTGCCTATGATATAACCATGCATTGTAGTTAAAGTTTTAAAATAGTTAGTTAGACAACTGTTGGGCGTATTCTAGCTGCAATGTTAAAAACAGTGAACACTGCCGGCATACATTTATCATGTTAAAGTTTATTGAACATTGCAGGTATTCTTTTAAAGTTTAAAGATTAGAGCAGGTAGTTTCAATCTGTATACCAATTCACTAAATGGCTATTTGCAGAGTGTCAGGCCCCATGAACCACATATCGTCAAGAGCTAAATTCCTATTCTTAGTTATGAAGATGGCACGGTTCCCTTAGCCTGCACTCCAGCCACATTAAACAAATTAGTGGTGGCATATGTGTGACAAATCAACTTACGGGGTCGACCATCTACAAGGTGGTTGTCACTCACCTAGTCTTTTTGAAATTTTAAATGAAATCGAATGATGGTAGATCAAACTCCAGAAAATGTGTGGGGCTAATCCGCACACATTTTCCTATGCTCACCGCATGACATACACTGTGTACCCTGGGTGGACACAGCCTACAGGCGCTGCCCCCAAACCCCAGTCATATTTAGTTGGAATATGACAGCCAAGAGTACATAAAGGCATCTCAGAAAGGAGGCAAGGCAAAACCTTCCTCCTGCCATGCACAACCTAATTAACTATCAAAGGCTCCATGGATCTGCCCTGTCCTATTGTTTAAGCACTGCAGAAGGTGGCAGCAATTAACATTTAACATACCAATAGAGTATACTTCAAACAGTCCCACATTGGACCTGGCTGCAGAGTTTAACAAAACAGACAGGAAACCCCAGCAACCTTCGATATGCACTGCGTCATCCCCACAGGGGGACCCCATTCAGAAGATACGAGTATGTGGTTTGGCGACATCCAAAAGTCTGGTCTAGCCGCAGCTTCAAGGGAAACCGGTCACTTTAATCAGGAACCACAGAGAGCTCAATTAAACTTAATTTCAAAAAAGGCCAGGCAAGCGCACGCCGCGTGTGGATGGTTGAATTCCTCAAAAGCCTCCCAGCCTCAACATGTGAACCAACACCCCACTGAGGGTCTGGTGCGACATCAAGGCGAAAGTACCGGCCGAGGCCATCTGCATTTCCATGCAGGGACCCAGGCTTGTGCTGGCTATCCATATCTAATCCATGTACAGTTATGGCCAACGCAGAAGCTTAGGGTTCTCCCCTTGCATGGCCATTAACCATTAAAGAGGTCGGTGGTCTGTCTGGATCGTAAAGTGTAACCCAAAGATGTAGCGATTCAGCTTTCTTATGGCTCAAACAAGCGCATTAGCCTCTTTGTCAATGACAGCACAGTTTCTTTTCCTTTTTGTCAATCGCCTGCCAATGTAGGTGACAGGTTGCTCTAGCCCCTGGTAGCGCAGCTGCGCCAACACTACTCCAATCCCAAAATCACAGGCATGTGTCTGGATAATTAATTCCTGACCATAGTCTTGCACTTTTAAGAACTGGGGCCCTGCACAATCCACCCTTGGAATCCTGAAAGGAGGTTTGACAGGCAGGGGTCCAAATTAACTTTTTTGGCATCTTCTTGGAAGTTACCTCATTCAAGGGCATTGCAATGGTCCCATACCCCTTGATGAACGACCAGCAGTACCCAGTGAGATCTAGAAAGGCTCTCACCTTGCGCCTGTGAGGTGGGAAGGTCCCAATTCTTCCTAGCCTGTACCTTCGCTGCAAGAGGTTATTTCTTGCCTCCACTGACCAGATGGTCTCTACGTAAATCACGGTGCTATGCGCCATCTGGCACTTTGTGGCCTTGATAGTCAGACCTGCATTCTGCAGCACCTAAAGCACTTGTTTCAGGTGGGATAAGTGATCCTCCCAGGTGTGGCTGAAGACAGCAAGGCTGTCTAAATAAGCGACACTGAGGTTTTCCAGACCACACAAAACCTGGTTAACCCGCCGCTGAAAAGTGGCAGGGGCATTCTTCAATCCTAAGGGCACACCACAGTGAACTGATAATGTCCTTCCGGGGTTGAGAATGTGGACCTCTCTCTCGCTCCATCTCTCAAGCCGACCTGCCAATACCCTGCCATGAGGTCAAAAGGTACTCATGAACTTGGTAGCGCTGAGCTTGTCAATGAGCCGAGGAATGGGTTGAGCATCTGTCTTTGTGACAGAATTGAGCCGCCTGTAGTCCACACAAAAGCGAACTTCAGTCTTCCCTCCACTGGTCTTTTTAGGGACCAGCACCACTGGGCTAGCCTAGGGGCTGTGGGATGGCTCCATCACTCCTAAGGACAGCATCTTGGAAACGTCCTTCTTGATTGTGTCCCTGACCAAATCCGACATCCTGTGAATTTTACTCGTCACCGGCTTACTGTCTCCAGTGTCCACACCATGGGTGCACCAATCTGCGTGACCCAGATTCAGCGAAAACATACCGGTAAACTGTCCCAGTAAATAGAGACAGTGGGCCTCATTATGAGTGTTACGGTAAGGCGACAACGGCGCCGGTAGTGCTACCAGTGCCGTTGTTACCTTGCTGCAACATTCCGAGTTCTGCTTGCGGGCCGCTCTGTATGCCTGGTCAGACCAGACGTGCAGAGCGGCACCCGCTAGCAGAACAGGAAGGTAGCAACGGTCCGTTATTAACGGAACCGTTGTTACCATCCTCCCCATTCCCATGGAGCCCTATAGGGGCTCAAATGGGAATGGGGACGTACCGGGTCCCGTGAATGGGAATTACCAGGCCTGCAAAGGTCGGGATGGCCCGGTAATTCCCATTTTCCGGGACCCGGACCCAAGTTTGGGGGTAGCCATGCCGGTAAAAACGGCATGGAAGCAGTGCGTCCACTCTTCCAGAGAAGCTTTCTGCCTTACCGCTCAGCTGCCCATCATTATAAACTATCTGCAAATGCATGATGGCATTTTCCAGAACTTTCTGGCTCTCAAAGGGCCTCATCAGGAGTTGGGTGGAGCAGTAAAATGTGACGGTAATGCTATTACCACCACATTTAACGCTCCGCCCAATCCAGAGTATGGTCCTGTTATGACCGGCTCTTGGTCATAGAGTTCACTCCAAGGGACACTCAGGATACACAGGCCAGGTACGCATAGTGGTTACTTTATTAGCTTCTTAAGTTACAGGATAAGATGTCAACAAGTCATTAGGAGATAAAGAGGAAAGGGACAGGAGCCCACTGGCTCCCACCACCCAGGCTCGCATAATCTAACTGCCTGGGTTAGAACCCATTCAACCCCAAACATTCTAATCTCACACTCCAGACTCACAGCCTACATTCTGATGGTGACATCAATCCTGGCTCAGCACACATGCAAGTATAAGAGCCAACCCTAACACCTCCTTTCCTACAACAAACAAACACACCTCAAACACACACTTAGAGAAAGCAACCCTAACACCTACTCCTCTTGCATAAAGAACAACACACACTTTCACAACAGCAAGACACACCTCACTCTCAGCAGAGTTCCGCTAACCCCAGAGATTGAACAAACAGGCGTCACTAACATCCTATGACAGTCCCAGCCGCCACAACTAACATTCCTAACCAATCAAAACATCACAAATCGCCTTCCGTTCCCGCCTGCCACAAAGGAACCTCGAACTGCCACTTTCGAGCACTAACCGCCCACCTCGGCAAACAAACCACAACACTACCAAGACCAACCAAACACAAAGCTCCTTCCGTTCCTCTCTGCCACAAAGGAACCTCAGACTGCCACTTCTGAGTACTAACTCCCAAAACCGGGAAAAACCAGGTACTGTCATAACTGCGCAAGATACTTACTAACAACCCAACAATCTACCTGGGTCACCAAGAAACCACCGTCACAACTCATGCCGCTGTCAAATCCATTCCAAAATTCAAGCAACACAGACACACCTAATCACCAGTCACTCACCTCATCACACCAATAAAGAAACGCAACCAGCTGTCACTAAACAACCACCACCAGCATAACGCTATAAATGTTGGCCAGACAAATGAGCCCTTCAAAACCAAATAAACACCCCAAAGTGAACACAGCTGCAGATGAAACGTTGCCAGGCTTCTGAAATTAATCAAGAGCGGACTCAAGAACAATTCCAAAAGTCACCTAAAGTTAAAAGAAAACACTAAATGCAATGTAACTTGCATCTCCAGAATTCCAAGCAATCCCTGGACCTTAACAACTCCAGGGTCACCAAAAACATCAAAGCTTCACACAGCTTCAAGTAAACTCCGCAGAGCTAGACACCTTCAAAAACAACATAGAAGCTTCACACAGCTTCAGGCACTAGCCCCTGCTAGATGCCTCTGGACTGCTCCGCAGAGCCACAATCCAAAACAACATAAAAGCTTCACTAGGTTTCATGTGAACTCCTCAGAGCCACCAATCATCACAAAAACACAGCTTTAAGTAAACTCCGCAGAGCTAGACACCTTCAAAACAACATAGAAGCTTCACACAGCTTCAGGCACCAGTCCCCTGCTAGATGCCTCTGGACTGCTCCGCAGAGCCACAATCCAAAACAACATAAAAGCTTCACTAGGTTTCATGTGAACTCCTCAGAGCCACCAATCATCACAAAAACACAGCTTTGCAAAGCTTATGGTACTAGTCTCCTACTAGGTACCTATGGACCCCTCAGAGTCACTAACCAATTAATCAAAGTTCCAACTAGGTTCTATACTAGCCTACCACTAGTAACATCACTAACCCCACAGGGCCTCTAAACACCAAACACCTCCAACTCCGCAGAGTCCCCTGACCAACCCTGGTCATGTACATCAATTAAAACATATTCCAAAAAAACAATAAAAAAAGATTTCAAAACCCAACACTGGTCATGCACCAACACTAAAACATTCACATACTGCTACAACACACACACAAACACAGGATGTTCAAAATACAGACAACCCCGGCATAGAATGTTAACTGCTAAGGAGCGCTGCAGTCACTCTGTGCGTGTATGGATGTGCAACCCATGATGACTGCCAAACAGAACATCACGCCTACAATGCCTCAAAAATGGTTATAGTAAGCATTGCAATGACATATCAATAATCACATTATAAATTGCAGATCTCATTTCCTAAAAGTCCATGTTGCCAAAGCATGGGCAACTCTAAATGCTGAAATGACTCAAAGATTGTGGTAACCATTAATGACCAACATCACTCTTATTGTGCTTTAAGATCACAAATCTCACACCACACACACACAAGCAAAACATAGTCTTAGGATGATCAGAACATTGAAACATAGTACATCCAAGTCACATTTTCTAAAAGTCCATGTCGCCATTAAACAGGTAACCTAATATGCTAAAATGCCTCAAAACGTTATACTAAGCATAATAGGATCAACACCCTTTGATTGTCCACCTCAATCAACCTCATATGTGCCACTCACACACAACCCCTGTCACAACACAAATGTGGAAACCAACTTTAAATGAGACCTAAACGTCCATGTTGCCAACTGGGGCCAACTCTAAAACCAACCTGCAATGCCTCAAAATGGTTACATCTAAAATAAAATGCATCTCCTATTCTAAGTGCAACATCATTCTCACTAATACTTCTCATGGTAATTCACTACTAATGCACAACAGTACTCTTCAGTCACTGCTTGCCACATCGTTGCTCAATCCATTATGACATTTTACTTTTAAATGAAACTCCAAAATGTCTTCTGCAAGCATAAACTAATCATCCCCAAAAACTACTATCATACCCAAACCCAAACAGTAACCATTTTCTCATTGCATGGTCCCCACCTCAGACCAAATCAGCATAGCGTCTATTCTCATTAAAACCTTTAGCCTCCAGGTGCATAAAAGGCACAATTACGCTTACTTGGCATGGAAATTACACTTCCCCTTTTTAAATAATGCTGGCATAGTCACTCAGGAAATGGTGGCACACTTGGGCAGCCTCATGCAACCCTGCCAATGTCTCCTCATGTACCAGGGGGCCTGCTCCTGGCAGACTCCAACAGGCCATCCTTGCCCCAGGCTCCATGGGGCAGGGTGCTTCTGACACCCCTGGGTGGCCGCCTGCAACAGCCCTGGGGGCTGACTAAAGAAGTACTTGGTGGCTGACTCAAACAGCCCTGAGTGCTTTCCATTTCTCCAGACTCTTGGACAGCCTCTAATGACTCCTGGCCTCAAACAGGGCACTCTCCATTCTTCCCAGGGGTCTCCTCTGACAGGCTGTCCCTTCCAGCCCTGGGTGCTTTCCATTTCTCCAGACTCTTGGACAGCCTCTAATGACTCCTGGCCTCAAACAGGGCACTCTACCTTCTTCCCAGGAGTCTCCTCTGACAGGCTGTCCCTTCCAGCCTGGTGGACTGGCTCAAACAGCCCTGGGTGGTGGGCGCAAACAGTCTATGGGGGGCAGTGGGCTCTCCCTCTCTCCTTTCATTCACTTGTCCTCTTGCCTGCACCCCCCGCAGCAGAGTCTCTTCTCCTCTCTCACATGACATCACACAGGTACCTGCATCTCCTTTTGCTTCACTTGGTGTCCACTCCAAGGTCCTCCTTCACCATACCTTGGGACCATCCTCGTCGCCAATTGTTATGACCGGCTCTTGGTCATAGAGTTCACTCCAAGGGACACTCAGGATACACAGGCCAGGTACGCATAGTGGTTACTTTATTAGCTTCTTAAGTTACAGGATAAGATGTCAACAAGTCATTAGGAGATAAAGAGGAAAGGGACAGGAGCCCACTGGCTCCCACCACCCAGGCTCACATAATCTAACTGCCTGGGTTAGAACCCATTCAACCCCAAACATTCTAATCTCACACTCCAGACTCACAGCCTACATTCTGATGGTGACATCAATCCTGGCTCAGCACACATGCAAGTATAAGAGCCAACCCTAACACCTCCTTTCCTACAACAAACAAACGCACCTCAAACACACACTTAGAGAAAGCAACCCTAACAGGTCCTAACTCAGTGCATTCACCTCCAGCTCGGAGCTAAAGGTGAATGTGCCAGCGGTATGGGCGTTTTCGGCAGTAATTACACCACCCGTCCTCATTGGGTCCAATGGAACCAATGCGAATGGGAACTTAAAGCCTCCCCCTCCCACCTCGCAACTCGGGATCCGGCGCAAATTGCACCGAACCAAGTTGCGGTAACGCTATTAGCGTTGGGCGGTACCCTGGCACAATTAGCACCGGGCTACTGTCCAACTCCCGATAGAGTCCAAAGTCTTTACCGGTGGACAGTTCCCATGGGCCCGCGGCCGGAGTGACTCATGGTAATCAGAAGAGGCAAAACTCTCCTTTCAAATGAAAGCGCGAAAATAGCTACATAACCTTTTTTTCAGGTTTGCAAGATTCCTCGCAACATTATCATATACCAGGTGGCACCTTCTTCACAACAGTCCTTGAAGCAATGCAGAAGACAAAACATGTTTTGCCAGTGGAATAATACAAACCATATTACAAGTTCACATCAAATGCAGTTTTCACTGAGGCCGGAAGAAAATGTACATTATGGCTCTCGAGGTCAGGTACCACTGCTACACGGCACTGGGTCGTTTCACCTCGCCAGCTCAACTCTACTATTGCCAAGGGCACTTACTCCTTCTGTCAAACCCACTGATGCTACACAAGGCCCATCAATATGCTGGCCGGGCTGTACCCACTGCCGGGGACAGCAGTGACACTAGCCATAGTGTTCATTTATACACACATGTTCTAAATAGAGATGAGTATTATTGCGAACTGGGACCTTTTCTGGAGTCCCGGTACCGTTCCCACTCAGTGTAACCAATCCACATTCGGCCACTCCTTAGACCAGTGGTAAGTCCACCTCTAGGAGACGCACACTAATGATGGACTCTTCCATGAGTACAACATTCACTATGGCTTGCTTGGGTAAGCTCTTGCAAGCAGGATCCCCTTTACTATGGCCCAGCTACTTCCACACGAAACAACTTTTGGTGGGTGGGAACAAAGGTCTACCAGTGTTAGGGTGCATGCGCTCTTCTTTTCAATGTGTACAGTAAGGTTTTGTGATTTCCCTTCATTCTTTAGGGGGCCTGACTTTCGAAGAGGAGTGTGTTGGACCTTTGTCCTTCCCATCCTTGTTTACTTTTTTGTCTGAAGATTTCTCTTACAGTTTGGGTATGGTTGCCGGAGCCTTTTTCTGGACTTTAGTACACAAACCTGTCAGCAGCCTTTGCAAGCTCCCTAGGGTCTACGATAGTCTTGTCTACAAGATGCTGCTGTAAGTCAACCTCACAATTCTTCAATACATGCTCACACGCAATCAAATTGTACATCCCTTTAAATGTTGTCAGCTTTGTTACCAGCCACTCACCCACTCAGATATTTCAACAACAAGTGTGTGAACGCTTCAAATGTCTGCCCACTTATCTTTCCGAGCTATCTGAAGCTCTTGAGATACTATTATGGAGTTTTACAGAACTTCCTGAGGTGGGCCGCCTTCATGCTCTCAAAAACAAGCATTTACTCGAGAGTTAACTAAAGAATTGCATCAGTATCTGGTGTCGGTAAGCAACTCATCAGGGCTGCACCCCACAGGATCTCATCCACCTCCTGTAGCTGAAAAGCCAGCTTGAGCACTTCAAATGTCCCTCCCCACTTCGTCAGCCTGCACTAACTCTCTGGGGATGTGCTGCTGGGGATTATCCTGGGCACTCTGGTTTGAGCCAATACTGCTGCTTTCACTAGAGGTGGATCTGTTGGCCGCCTCCTCTTCAAGCGCTAGCTTGCGCAATTCTATGGCAGCCCTGTCCCGCTCTATGGTGACCATGTACCTCTGTTTATGTTCCTATAATGCTAGTCTCCTCTCCTCCAGCAGGAGCTTTCTAGCCGCTACCTTATTAATAGCTGGAACAATTACTGGCCCACTTACTGACTGTGCTGAGGCCTGGGGCCTGCGGGATGCCGCACTACCCCTGGCCTCACTGACACTGGATGTTGAGAAACAACACTTATCCCTCTCCCCCCCCAGCGGGATGGTTGGTGAAAAACACTGCTCATGTGGTCTTCCTCGTCATCTTCCACTTCCCCCTCTGCCTCTGGAAGGTCTTTTCCTTTCAGGTACACTGGTTCCAGTCCATCTACCCAAGCTTGGAGGCCGGTCAGCAACTTAGGTTTATTAACCTTAGTGCTGTGGGGGGTGTGGGGGTTTTGGGGGTAGTCCCCTCTCTTGACATAGGACGCGCAGGACATCCTTGCTCATGATTTTCACGGTCTCCATGTCAAGATCCATTATTATTACAATACCTAGCAGTGTCTAAAAATTGCCTGCAACAGTACTTTTATCGGTGGGTGACTAAGCTGTGTGCACGGCTCTAACTAGATCTGACCGCTTGCCACCAATGTGATGATTCAACTTCCGGGGCACCGGTCAGTGCTCCAGATAAGGTAGGAGTATTTTCACACCCTATTTTTAAACTTTGAGAGTAAATGTGATTTCAAGAGAGTACAAATGACTTTTCTACTTTGCAAGAGAGTAAAAGGTACGTGACATCCAGCCAACGTTCACAAAAACTGTATGGAGCGGCAGCTTTCTGCACTGTGACACAATACACCTTTCATCATTTCTCTAAGGTCCGGCCATTTGATCTCTTCTGTATACATTTAAATGTTGAAAACACAAAAACCTAGCCAATTATATAGTAAAGCAAACATGAATTGTATTGTGCGTTTTGAGGTTCGATAGCAGAATTGCCTTTTGATGTTTGATGAAAGTCCTCATTTCCTGGAGCTATTACTATCTAACGGTATGCCAATGTTATGATACACCAGTGCAGAGAGACAAGGACTCCATGCTAAATTCTATATCTAATCACATGGTCAAATGGTTCTTTATATAGCGCTTTTGGCAAACCTCTGTACATAGAACATATTTGTCACAATGATCAAGTTGGTACTCCTTTATCGACCTCGAAAGGATGAAAGGCTGAGTTAGCCTTGCCGGGATTTGAACCTGCAACTGACAGATCACGCACAGATCGAAGCAACTTAGCTTTCCATCTTATTAATTATACAATCCTAAAATGCTAGGAAAATAAATATGCATAGTGCTTCCGTTTGCTCCATGAGCATCAACACAGCAGAAGCTGAATGGAAAGAAACCATTCCTTTTATCACAGTGTGCAGTTTCTTTTTTTTTCTAAAAGGCTTCAGAGAAATGCTTTCCGTTTCAGAGGCTTTTCTCCATGGCTTGCAATTACATCCATGTAGATAAAACTCAAAAGAAGCGTTCTTGTTTCTGGACTGCGCATGCGTGAGCCGCGCATGAGGAACTAGAAGAGCCAGTTCCCGGCGGCTGCGGCCAATATCCTGATATATCCTCATTTTCTGGATTCGTCTCAGGAAAGTAACCAGACGACACTGTGGCAGTAGCGCCTGGGCACGGTCAGCCGCTATCCCGGCAGAAATTGGAGCCCGGAAAGTAACAAACGGGCTGAAGACCGTTGAAGGGGCGATGGACGCCATCTTGCTAGGCAGTGCAGCGGCAGGCAGCCCGCCCGCCTACATGACATAACCCCCCGCAGTGTCCTAGATCTGAACCAGAGTGGTGGACACGAGAGCGGACCGCCGATCGGAGAGCAACTGCAGAGAGCGGAGGCACCCAGATACTGTGCCAGTGGCAGCCAGCGTAACCGCCTAGAGTCCCCTCCTCCTGCACAACCAGACCCGGCACCCATGAAGTACCCGGCAATGACAACCGTCGGCCCGGGAGACCTCCTCCCCCACTGCCGGTCCTGTGCACGGAGCACCAACAGCTCAAGGTGAGGCACCCCGCAGCTCAAGACCCACTCCCAGGCACCTGGGAGATACAGAGCCATAAACGCCCCCCACCCCCCATGCACAAAAAGCAAACCTCCTGGTCATTGCGGCCCAGGACCCAGGGGTGACGGCGGGAGAGTGGCCCAGGGCCCTGGGGTGACGGCGGGAGAGCGGCCCAGGGCCCCACGCTGAAGACACCGGCAAAGCCGCACTGCACCACAGCATAGGACAGAGGGGGACCAAAGCCTCAAGGGACAGAGGTAGGGCCCACACATGCGCCCACAAACATCTGCCTGAGCCCACGCACCAACATTTGCCCGGGCCCACGAGGGGGCAGTCTCTCTCCCCTATGCCGGCACTGGAACTAGACCATCGGCAGAACAGCAGGGAGAGACCACATACGCATTGACCTCCCCCCAGTCGCCCACATCACCAGAGGATGAATAGTGCCCCTCCTACAACGCACACAGCGGACCCCTAGTGCCCTGGACCCTAAGCTCAGCAGTCGGCGGGCGCCCCCATATTGCAGGCCCCCCTCTGCGCAGTGAACACAAAGGAGTGGGTAACAACAAGGGGTGGGCTCACGGACCTGGCCCAGACGCCATACCATTTGGACCCCAGGTACGACGGCACCACCAAGGACACCGGCACTGGCTCGCCTGAGGACCTGCCTCTCATGCCTTCTACCCAGAGGGAATGCAGTTGGCCACCCAGACAGCTCCAAGAACGGCCCAGCACTAACCAGGTGCTGCCAAAGAACCCCCGGGCCTTCATAGTACAAGCTCAAGGGACCAGCGTCCCACGAAACACCTCTTCCGGATACTACGTCTACGTTGCTGGTCTTCTGGACACCTGCCCAGCCCCTCCTCGTGGGACCTCTCTTGTCGGACCCCCGACATACAGAACTCACCAGAGCATAACACACCACGGTACGTTCAGAGGCGGGAAGGAGCCTACAGAGCTTGCAGTGCCCACCGCAGCGGGGGCACCGCCTAAGCCAAGGGCATCACCCCCCACAGGGACCTGATCAACCAACCTTTGGCTTACGCCCATCTAAGAAGTGCGGGCCCCCACAGAGAACACCGGTACCTGGACATCGGGCCTCCCACCCGCAAGGGACGCCCGAGGATCTTTTGAAGCAACCAACAAAGGACCGATCAACATACCATTTGATAACCCGTGACGCAATCTCCAGGACACCACAGGGTGCCCCCTGATATCAGACTCTTACACGGTCTGGACGGGATTGGTGGGAGGGGCCAGCTCCACACCCTACCAGGGACACATACACATTGAAGAGCGCCACTGGCATTGGTCCGGAGACAAACAGAGACCAGCTGACATTCGGCCCGACTCTGCAACAAGCACAATGGGTAAGGACAAGAGCAAACGACAGACCCTACAGAGCAAAATGGACCTCTTCACAGTCGGCATCCCCCCAAGCTCCACAACGCAACCACAGGACAGTGACGACCCAGGAGAAGGAGTTCAGGATGCTGCCATTTCTCTCATGGATATCATGAGGGTGATTGGCGACTCAAGGGCATCCCTTGAGCTAAAGATAGGGGGACTGTCTGCAGATGTCTCCTTCCTCCGCCAGGACCTCGACAAACTAGCATCCAGAGTCGGGCAATCGGAGCAAAGGCTATCCAACACGGAAAATTCACTCAGACAAAGGGAAAAACAACTTGCCGCGATCTCCAAGAAGGTGGATCAGCTCGAATACCGTGCAGAAGATAGTGAAAGAAGGGCGAGACGAAACAACCTAAGGATCCTCGGGATCCCTGAAAAAGAAGAGGTCCCCAGTGTAGAACTCTTCCTTGAGGACTGGCTCGCCCATATCTTTGCTCCCAAAAAGTTCTCTACGTTTTTCTCGATTGAACGGGCGCACAGAGTCCCCACCGAGTGGCCTGTCCCGGGTGCCCCACCACGGACAATTATTGCACGCCTCCTAAACTTTAGGGATAAAGACGCCATCCTTAAGATGGCCTGCACCATGGGGCCCATTACATACAATGGATGCCGCATTGGGTTCTACCCAGACTACACCAAGGAGGTCCCAAAGGCCCGCCAGTCCTTTGACACAGTAAAGAAAAAGTTGCATTCACTGTCCATCAAATATGCACTCTTTTTCCCGGCACTATTGAAATTTCACTACGATGGGACCACCCACTTGTTTAACACACCGAAGGAGGCATGGGAATGGTTGGAAGCTCAAATCCTTAATAACAACGGATCCCGAAGATCGCAACAGGGAATAACCTGACAGATCCCAAGGTCGGAGCAGACTTCACCTCGCCCACCCTCCCTGGACCTGGAATCCGTGGCTACACCACAACAGACTGGGGGAACTACAGACAACGAATGAACGCTGCTACACCCCGACTTCCGGTATGTGCCGTATGCACCAATGGGGAATGTTACCAGCGGCTGCTGCCTTTCGGAGGTGTTCTTCACTAACGCAGTTTGGGCTACCGCCCACAATGGATGAGGTTCAATCTGTTGGCACCCAGCTCATTGTTTTATATGTTTGGGTGACAGGTGCATCTGGTTGGGGGAGGAGGAGAGTACGGGGTGGGGCGGGTTTATGGGATGTAGTTGATAAGTACGAGGGGCTTAAGGCACAACCATCCACAGGGCATGACATCCCCCGCACTCAATGTGAAAGGCGCAGGAGCATCGCTCTTACAGTTCTGTATATTCTCTCGGCTATGGTTTATACTTTACAATTAAAAGTTCATCAGTTGGGGTTCAAACTATGCACATGCGAAACAGCAGCGGGGAGGGTAAAGAGCAGACACCGGGATCCGGAGTTGCCTGGGGCACCTAACACAGGGATAATTCTCAAGACACTAGATCCTTCCCAACCATGGCACAACAAGAGACACGCTGACATGACACAGATGGGACAGATCTCCCTACTGACCTGGAACGTCAACGGCCTGAGGTCTTGCATAAAGCGAAAGCTGGTACTCCAATACCTTAATCGATATTCCCCCGACATTGCCTTCATCACAGAAACCCATTTGCTGGACACCAGCTGCAGGTTCTTCAAGAGGTCCAACTACCCACACACATACCGGGCTAGGTTCTGTAGAGGCTCCAAAGGGTGCCATGATTCTTTTGCACAAACAAATTCCATTCCAGGCCAAGGAAGTGAGCGCAGACCCTCGGGGCAGGTTTGTGGTGGGCTTTGGGGACATCCGGGGAGAGATCTGGGGCCTAGTGGCAGCATACGCACCTCCCACACTAACAGCTGAACTCCTTAACGAGCTGCAAACTATAATGATGGAGGAACAGGCAGACTCCTGGGCGGTAGGCAGAGACTTTAATGAGGTCATGGAAGCTGCTCACGACAGAACTTATCGGGGCAATAGGGCTGGAGATACCCCGACCAAATTATTCACTTTTGTTGAAGCACTGGGGCTATTGGACACGTGGCAGGCACTGCACACTTCGGACACAGGATTCTCATTTTACTCTAATGCACACAGGTCCCTTTTACAGACTCGACTATGTCTTTATCCCCAGGAACCTGACCCACGACTACTATCTGCAGAAATCCTGGTGAGAGGGATATCGGACCACTCCCCCCTAATGATAAAACTAAAAGGCACACAACACAAGAGAGAACCCACCTGGTGCTTGAACACCTATTACATAGGCGTGCCCTAGATTGTGGAAGGACTCTCCAGTAAAACCTTGGAATATTTTAACCCAAATGAAAAATCAGTAGCTTGCCAGAGTACAAAGTGGGAAGTGTATAAAATGGTCCTGCGGACGGGGGGAGCAATATTCTTGGTGGCTGCTCACCGTAAGCGACACATCGAGGCGATCGCCAAGGCAGAGGCCCCGGTGGTCAGGCGGGAGGAGCAACTGCTGGAAGAAGGGACTCGCACTGCGCATGAGGCCCTAGTTACAGCGCAGGAGGTTTTGACGAACACTGCACTGGATAACGCTCAGGCGGCCCATTGGACGGAGCCAGATCTATGAACGGGGGGACAAAGCAAGCAAAACCCTAGCCTAGCTAGAGAGACAAGAAGGGACAGATGCGGGCCATTCAAGTCGACAGCGGAGAAACCTCTATAGGCGACTCAGATATCGCAGAGGCCTTCGCCAACTACTATGAACAACTGTACTCCCCGCCAGCGACACAGCCCACATCAGACACCCCGAACTTCCTAGATTTGATCACGATCCCTCAGCTCTCTAGACACCAGGCAGAACAGCTAGACACTGACATCACTGAAGAAGTGGGTGAAGCGTTGACACAGCTACAGACAGGGAAGACTCCCGGCCCTAACGGTTTTCCAGTAGAGGTATGGAAGCGGTTGGGCGGGACGCCAACGGGACACATGCACCACAACCGGACACATGCACTGCATGTTCCTCCGCAGTAGGGAACTAGGCAGCCTCCCCCTGGACCTCTGGAGAACTTGTATTGTGGTAATCCTCAAAGTGTGCTAATCCCCCAAGTGTGTAAACCACCAGACCGCTGTGCCTCATGTAGACCCATATCACTAATAAATGGGGAGGCAAAAATACTGGCCCGAGTGTTCGCTAACAGAATGCTTGGGGTAATCGAATCTCTGGTCCACCCAGACCAGTGCAGACTTATGCCAGGGAAATCTACACGAATGAACCTCCGCAGGTTCCAGATCGCCCTAGACCGAGCACCCGAGATCCCGGACCCATTGGCCCTCCTTGCGGTCGACTTCGAGAAGGCCTTTGATTCAGTGGGGTGGGAAACTCTATGGGAAATCATGAGGCGGTTGGGGTTCAGACAGACATTCACGTCATGAGTCAAACTCCTCTATGCTCTTCCCGAAGCATTTGTAAGGGTGAACGGGAGGTCGTCCAGGATGTTTCCACTGGGCCCGGGGACCAGTCAAGGCTGCCCCTTCTCACCTCTATTATTCCTTCTCGCAATCTAACCTCCTGCCCGATTGTGTCCCGAATCCTAGCGGAATATCAACACTTTGGGGGACTCCAAGAAAATATATAAAAAACTAAATTCTTCCCTATTCAGGGTGGCGATGAAGCAATCCCAGAACTCTGTCCATACCCCATCTCGGTATTGGGCTTCACCTATTTGGGCATACGGGTCAGTGCGACGCTGGACGTCTTCCCCAGGCTCAACCTACAACTGGTGGTGCAAAGGTTCATGAATGATGTTTCGCACTGGCAGTCTCTCCCACTATCACTATTGGGGAAGGCGGCATTGTTTAAGATGATGACGCTCCCAAGACTCTGATATGTCCACCGAAACGCTCCACTTCCCATCCCCATTGACACTTTTGTAACCATTGAAAGGACCCTATGCACACTACTCTGGGGTGGGAAACAACCCTGCACTGCGCTTAAAAACTCTCCAATGCTCAGTGTGGGAAGGCGGTATAAGACTACCAAATATCTCTTTCTACTATTGATCGGCGCAAAGAGGGGTAGTAAATGAATGGCTACATGGTGACCCAAGGCTCCCACACACCTGGTAATAAAGGAGCGCTGGCAGCTCTCCCTCCTCCCTCTGGATACTACATGATGATAGAAAGAAGCTGAGCGGGGTGCCAGGAGGGTCACTCCATATCCGTCGCATTTGGAAGGAGGCGCACAGGCACATAGGATGGGGCGGCAGACCAACACTGATCCAGCCCTTGTGGCATAACACCTATCTCCCCAAAATACAGAAGATGGGACACTTCAGAACATGGGAGAGGAAAGTGGTATCTACACTTGTAGACTTAGACTTTGAAACCCTGAATACGAATTACGGGTTGCAACCTATGGACCGCTTTAGCCATGCATAACTCGCACACACTATCACTGCCCAATTCCCGAGTCTTGCTGACATACCCGCCTGTTCCCCCCTAGAAACAAACACCCTCCTGGACCGCATACCATCTAAGGGGTTTCTGGTCTACGTTGTTAACCTCTGCAGCGATGCCCCATGTGGGCCTTTTTTGTAGTAGACTCCAATTGATACCACGATCTTCTGTGCTTACACAAATGAACAGTGCAGATCCATGGAGCCTTTGATAGTTAATTAGGCTGGCCATGGCAGGAGGAAGGTTTTGCCTTGCCTCTTCTGAGATGCCTTGATGTACTTTTGGCTGTCATATTCCAACTAAATAAGACAGGGGGGACGGCGCCTGTAGGCTTTGTGCACCCAGATTACACAGGTCTATGTGTAGGTCATGCAGTGAGCGTAGGGAAATGTGTGCGGATTAGCCCCACACATTTTCCGGCAGTTGATCTACCGTCATTCAATTTCATTTAGAATTTCAAATAAGCCCAGGCGAGCCCACACCCATGTGGATGGTCGAACCCGGAAGTTGATTCGTCACACATATCCCACCACTATTCGACTAACACAGCCTGCCCTCCTTCCTTACAGAGCCATGCGCAGCGATGCCAACATTATTGGCAGACGAGTGCTATACAAGACCACTTTACATTACATTTTGGGCCTTTAACATAATAGAACAACTTTTAAATGTTCACTCAGAATTGGCAATGAATTTTTAAGTGATTTCATTGGTATGCAACAGTTGTTTTGGTCTATTGTTTGGTACCAGCATAAAGCTGTACTTACAAAAGATTTGCTTAGAGATGCATGTAAAAGTACCTTTGTAAGCATAATAGCCTGGTTGAGTTACATGAGAAAGTATTTGCAAGAAGTAGGTTTAGAGAGTTGGTTCTCAAACCCTGATATCATCCCCCCAGGTGCTAAGAATCATATTAAGGGGATACTTTGTGATAATTGGGGATCAGATGAGAATATTCAGCAAGGGACATGGTCAGTGTGAGAATGAACCTACCTACGGCACCAAAAATCACACCAGTAGAGTGGGAAACTTAGATTGGTTCCCACCGGATTTATCATATTAGCCTAAATCAGGTGAGAAACCGCTCTATGGCGCATATGGGGGGGGGGGGTGCAGAGGCACAGAGATGTAAGCAGACCAAATGATAATACAGGTATATGCGGACAAGATTGCGTATTGCTCATGCACTTGGTTTTTTGCACTTTGAACAAAGATAGTCAATGTACAACGTTAATGCAGGTGTGGAAGAAATAGAAGGAATTATAAACAAGCTCAAATTCACATTTGAACTTTGCCGATACAGGGGAGAGATATGTTTCTTGTGCGTGTTGCATTTAATTATTACATGTGCTTTTGTGGATTGATATCCAAAATAAAGCAATTGTTTTTAGAACAAACTGATGCTCTTCCCAAAACTTTGGGGAAATGTGTTTTGTGGTTCGGGCTGTAGGCATGAAAGATTTGTTTTAATACAAAGCTTTTCAAACATTTTGGGACCCCTCTTATAACTTTTCCCCCACTTGACGAAATTTCAGGCACCTTTACAACAAGAAAACAAAATCAAAGCCTGGCCTACATTTTTTGGCACAGTTTTGAGTGGATTTGAACAACCCCAAAGTTATAAGCTTTCCAAAAGATTGCTCTTCCTATAGGATGGGCAGCTTAACCATAGCTACACCAGTGAGATCTCTCATGATGCCATAATTGATGTCATATGTGATATCAACAGTGATTTCATGAGGGTGCTTACATGCTGCGCAATGTGGACCTCAGGGGGTTTTGTGGCATTAAATTGGCACCTTAATGTCACATCAAGTAAACTTCTTTTCAGTGGATTTCAAGGTTTTTCTATTTATACTACCCACCACCTGCAATTCTGTCTTTTTTTTGGACAACATACCAGATGCCATATCATTTGTTATCAATATCGGTCATTGAGCTACGCAACATTAGGTTTATCACGTATTTCATCTTTTTTTTGTGTACACTATATTATTAATGGTGTCAAGGAAGAGCGAGGTGGGGGTTAGTTGGGGACTGTGATGAGAAAGAGTGACGTGGAGTTAGTGGGGGGACTGTGATGAAGAATGGTGAGGTTACTGTAGAACTATGATAAAGAATGAGGCAGTGGTAGTGGGGCACTGCAATGAGTAAGAGTGAGGTGGAGTTAGTGGGGTACTGAGATGAGGAAGAGTGAGGTGGGGTACTGTGACATGGTAAGAGTGAGGCAGAGGGAGTGGGGTACCGAGAGGAGGAAGAGTGAGGTGGGTAGTGGGGAACTGCGACAAGGAAGAGTGAGGTTGGGTACTGCGATGAGGGAGAGAGAGGTGGGTGAGTGGGGTACTGAGACGAGGAAGAGATGGTCTAGTCGGGGACTGAGATGAGGAAGAGTGAGGTGGGGCTGATGAAGAGTGAGGTGGGGAACTGTGACAAGGAAGAGCGAGGTGCTGTAGTTGGGGACTGGTTAAGGCTGGGGTCGTTGGGGACAGTGACAAACAAGAGTGAGATGGAGTAAGTGGTGGACTGTGACGATGTGGGACTGACGAGGAAGAGAGGTAGGGTACTGAGATGAGGAAGAGAGTTGGGGCAGTGTTGGACTGTGACGAGTAAAAGGGACTAACGAGGAAGAGTGAGGAGAGGTAGTTTGGGGACTGATGAAGAGTGAGGTGGGGTAGTTGGAAACTGGGATGAAGAAGAGTGATGTGGAGTTCGTGGGGGACTAACAAGGAAGAGTGAGGTGGGGCATAGTGATGAGGAAGAGTGGGGTGGAGTTAGTGGGGTACTGCGACGTAGAAGAGTAGATGGGGTAGTGGGGTGTTGCGACAAGGAAGAGTGAGGTGGGGTGCTGCAACAAGAAAGAGTGATGTGGGATACTGCAACGAGTCAGAGTGAGATGGAGTTAGTGAGGGACTGTGACAAAGAGGGAGGTGGAATTAGTGGGATCTGTGATGAAGAAAAGTGTAGTAGGGTACTAAGACGAGGAAGAGAGGTGGGACAGTGGGGTCTAGCGAGGAAGAGTGAGGTGGAGCACTTCGGACATACCTGACCCTTACAACAGTCTGCATGGCTCTTCCTCATCTCAGTACTAGAGTGGTGAAATGTCATGTTAGTCTGCACTACTCCTAGTCGCCTCTTCCTCGTCCCAGTACTATAATGGTTTGAATGAGGGGAAATGAGGGAAGATGGTTTACAAAAGCCTATAAAGGCTGGGGAAGGGTGAGCAGAGTCTCACAAGTAAAAGGGGGATACCATATATTGCCTGGGGAAAGCCTCTCCTCAATCCCCAAGGACCCTTCACCCAGGTGATCCTCCCTCGCATCTCCACTACAAGGGTCAGGATCCAAAAGTGATGGTTTTCCCTAGCCACCTGAGAGGTGAAAGTTGTGAAGAAGCAAGTGAGAATGCCCTCAGGTTTCTAACAATACACACACACACACACACACACACAAACGAGAAAACAGAGTGAGTGACATGGCAATGGGAATATCAGAAAATGTTCATAACAGCAATGCTATACAGCAATAGAGGCCCTTTAGATGTACATGTACGGCATCTGAAACTAAATTTCAGGTGAACAAACTAGGTGAGTAAACTTAGGATAGCTAAACATACTTTGTGAATTTGAGTAAATAGAGGTCGAAGAGAGGACACCAACAAAATGTAAAAAGTAACAGATTAAAACAACTGCAATGACAGGGATTATTCATCTATGGTACATGGTATTGCCAATCACAAACCAAACGTGTGATTTTCTTTAGGATTATTTGCAAGGGTTATTAAATACAATATTTACACATTCATCTTTTTCTATGTAGCACACCCCAATAATAGAATTATGAGTATTATGGAAGATAGCTGCACAATTAATTCAGTTTTGCATTGACGGCCATGAATTATATTGGTCCCTTTTTTAGGGTGTCTTCCCATAACCAGTATGTACTTTGAAAACAGCAGCAGGCGCTAACGCCAGAGGCCTCTGACCCACTAGAAGTTTATTGAACATGTGCACACCTTTCCAAAAACAAAAACACACACTGGTGTCCGAAACGTTCACATAATAAGTTTCAACTTGTATCCTTGCTCTTTCGCTGTTTTTGATACACGTAGTTATAGGCTTAGAAACCAGCTGTTAGACACTGCATCCTTCTTAACCACAGTAAACCTCAGATCCTCTTTTCAGTCATGGAACAGACCAAGATGATAATGATACCCCCGTTTGATAATCATTACGCAACAGGTTTTCTCAAAATTATACAGTACACAGAACCGGCCACCGCTGTGAAAAACATACCTGGTGAATCCACAATCTTTGAAAGTAGTTTAAACAAACGTTTATTGCAATTTCAAGAAAGAAGAGTAAATGCACATGTTTCCAACTAGTGTTTCCCCCACAATATGGCAACTCAATCAACCTGTGCCGAAAACGGGTAACATCAAACCAGCCCACTGTGACTCAACTCTTTGCTTTATATCAAAAAGCCTACAGAAACAAGCATCAAGACCTTACGCTTTACCCAAACTGAAATGGCAATTGTAAAAAGGTCCACAACTTTGGATGTTAGAACATGCAAAACTTTGATCACCTAAAATCAATGGTCGAGATCTCAAAGTGAACGATTCAGGAAAGACCCCAGTACAATAATCTTCTCCCAGAAATTCCATAAAACTCACTTTCTCTACAACATATTCTTTAACAGTGGTTAATGATGCGGTTCATAGTGGTGCACTACACATGCACTCTCAACTAACACATACATATTGTGAAGTTATTCATGAACACACATTTCACTGTATTGAACTCTACCGTTGCTGGGAAAACTGTAGACTTGAAAACAAAAACGCTTCACCGACGAAATGCAGAAACTGCCAAGCTCCTCATCTAGGACTTTGCCTTTGGTTTCTCCTTTTTGAGTACTTTTAAACCTCTTTGTGGCCTTCAGCATAACTGCTACAGTGATGCTGAAATCTCAATGAAGCAACTGACCGATTATTTTGGTCGGGCTATGAGGAAAGTTAGATTGGGTGGGTCTCTCTCCAAGCTACTCTCTGTACTTTGGGGTTATTGCTATTCTTAGAATTGCAGGACTATCGCTCAATAATGCCAGTGTCATCGGAGATGAATCCTGCACAGTCCTCACAGAAATCCTACCTAAAGTCTCCTCCCAGGTGGTCAGGGGAAGTCAGATGCTTCCTGATCCTGGGGTGGTATTAGCCGGGAGGATCACCCAGGAGGAGACGGGCTCCAGGGGAACAGGAGGACTCCGTTGGAGGAGATGCTGTATTTGTCTTCCTCAAATAAGGAAATATCACTAATACCAGAAAATGTAAGAACCACCTTTATTTTCCAAAATGAACTGGATTAGTATGGGTGAAAACAATCAGAACCAGTTATGCCTTGGTAAGAAAGCCCCTTTTAAAGTCAATAACATGCATAGAGATGAACTCCTGTGATCTCCAGGGAAATATTAAAGATGAGTCTTTAATTATTAACAAGCTAGATTGTGAAAATCATAATTCCCTTGTAAAGCCAAATTCTTCTCCTTGCAGAACTCCTTTACAGAATATAATTACGGCGATAAACTTGGCAATAATATTTCCATTAGAAAAGCTGATTTTCACATGTGAACTCCAGGTCCCACAATACCCAAAGTACTGGGAAGAAGAGGGCTGCAGAGTCACAAGACTGCAGGTTACAGTTTAATGGTGTTAATAACCCAGACCTGAGGGAGACAGAGGCACAAAAGGCCCCCTCATGGGCAGACCAAAGAGTAGCAGCGAGAGGTGGAGCAGCCGTGATTTCTCAGGAGCAGAGAATGCTTCTTTTTCAAGTGGCGTGGACTGTAGGGGACTGAACGAAGCAGGTTTCCGGGCCAGGCAAAGTAGCAGATACAGAAGACCTGGAAGCAGCGGAGCGAACGGACATGCATGCCAGACTCGGTGAGTTTACTACTGTGTTGTGACCCCGGAGCGCTCTGTGATCGCCTGCTGGCCAAGCCAGGGTGCCTTAAGTATGGAACTAATATAAAGAGAGTGAAGGGGCAAAGCAAACCACATTTTGAATACCGAACTGATGTAAAGCTTAATAATAATACGGTTGTATTTGGGGGTCAGAACGATTATCAACAACAAGTGAAGGCACTATTGCGAGAAACCAATACAAACAACTATTGCCAAACCCTGAAGACAATCATAACAAGACAAGTTAAAAGGAACAAACATTGTCAAAGCCAAGAGAGGGAAATTAAGAATCTAAGTGTTTGTGAATCAAATTGCATATGCGTCAACAAGGCTATCAGAGAAATTGACGTGAACCCACAAAGAGGTTTAAGAGTGAGAGGAAACCATTTTCAGCATTTGTTTAATGCAGACGTGGGGAAACAAGAGTGACAGAAGGGCTGTCCTTTCGAAGAGAATGTATCGAGGAGGAGTGGAGCATAACCTGCATTGCGTGTGGCAACCACAAGTGTGTAATAAACAGCACCAATGTGTTTCTCGTCTTCCCTGAAGAAATAATGGAGCTTGATGTTGTGAAGCAAAAGACTTTGCTAACTTGTTGGAAGCTAACCTTTACCACATAAGTACTTGTAGTTAGTAGTTTTATTCTGTCCTTGCAGGAGAGTACACCAGGGCAGAGGACCTTGTAGCAGTAGGCCTGGCAGGTGAGTGGAACGGGTGGAAGTCATTGAAGTACTGTGGTGTGGTCAAAATTCTTGAAGAAGTGGCAGAACCACTGAGGTGTGTTTGGAAACTGTTGAAGAATCATCCTGGAAAATTCGAATTGTTAAACCAAGTGTTTTATGAATGGTTGCAGAATTATCCTAACAAAGACATTTTTGTTGATCCTAATGAACTATGGAAGTATTCTTGGCTTATGAGAAGAAGTTGCTTTGAGTTCTTGGTCACAAGTGCAAAGAGGAAAACCTTGTCAATTTGAACTGTTGGTTGAATTTAAGCTGGAACAAACAAAACTACATTGGAACTTTTGTTGTCAAGTTGAAACCAAAATAACTGCATTGGAACTTTGTTGCAAGACAGGATTTCCTTATCCTTTTGAAACTGTTTAATAGAATCCTGCTTGAATCTGGGGAAGGGGAATTCATCCAGACGATAAGGAGAGACAGTTACTAGGTTGTGAACATAGCTGTTATTTTTGTTGTATTTGAACTGTCATATATCACTTTGGTGAGTTGTTGTATGTACAATTGTGAGGGACAGAAAGAGATTGCTTTAGTTTGTTTGAGGCAGGGAAATCCTTGTAATGATAGGGCTACTGAGGCGTGTATCCAACCTTTTGAGTTAATAAAATGTCATCTTTGTAATCATCTTCACAAAGTTGCCCACATCACATTTCTGACCCCTCACATATCCCATCTCCATTTCCTCGCCTCACAGAGTCATTACCACCAAATGAAGAGAGACATAAACACTCTTGTGTGAATGCTTATAAAAAGATTGGTTTGGAGGATTACAAAACTACCCTAGTGATCCAGCTTTGAATATTGGTGGCATTGGAAGAAGGAGGTGCAGACCCCTAATATCATTAGCCAGCTCTATGACAACATTTTGTAGCTGGAGGCCTTTTCCCGAAGATCTTCAATGCAGCGAGGGCATTGGATTACCTACTCAAGTTAAGAGACACTTATACCATCCAAAACAATTCTCCAAGTCATTTGATATCAGTAGTGGAGTCTAAAACCTAAGCCATGTCTTCTCAACTTTTTTTAAACATGAATTTACATTCCCACCATCTCCGGCAGTAGGACAATACAAAAAAAAAAACGAAAACTACTGGCGCGTTGAACTTTTTCTACAGAAACATAATACTGTTCTATGCTTTTACAAACAAATCATGAAGTTGTTTGTCTGGATTAACCGGTTACCAAGAAATGCAGTGTGTGAAAGGAAATTGCATCATCAGCAGAATAACTTTGTATGTTAATATCTAACAAGAAGCCCCGAACCAAATGTCATTCAATAGTACAGGGATTGGATTTGATTTAGAGCACTTTGAACCAATTTCTTCTCTGAATAAGAAGCATGAACACCAGGAATCCATGAATAAAGAGTGTCGGTCCCAATGTACATTACGAGAATTTGAAGAATTGAAATAGCTATAATCTTCAGTCTGCGAAAGACCGAAAAGCATTAAAAGCAAACACCAGTCAATGTAAAGTGATAATGTAAATCTTTTGGCCTCCGCCAATTATTAAGTACAGTAAATATTGACCAGGTCAACAAAAGAACATAACACCCCACTTTAAATTGTATCTATTTGTAAAAAGCAGTTGTCACACTTGTGTGTACCATTTTAAAAGTAGCAGGACTACACACAGTAATCTCTAAAACAAAAACAAACAAAAAAGGTAGTGAGAATGAACAAAACAGTAGCGTAGACTGCTGTCATAATGTTAAGGATATTTACTTTTTCTATAGAGCACACCACAACATGAGGTCTCTAGCCACTTGCATAATAGGCCTTTTTCTATCCCCTTATCTGATTTGTGCACTCTGTTCTAACGGGTAACATCGAAACATTTGGATGTTGTGACTTATGTTTACATCTAAACAGCATTTAAGGGGTTATTACCCAATCTAAAAAAGGTACTCCTTTTACCATTCATGGCTGAATGTTCTGTTGGGATTCGGACCTGGGGTTGCTCACGTTTATCTAACACACTTCACCCAATTAGCTACAATTCAAACGTTCACAACCCCCCACACTCCCCCACAATCTTCATTTTCCATTCCCTCTCTTTCCTGTACAAATCGTTCATGTTTGTCTAACTCTGCCCCCCCTCCATCGTTTCTTTCCTCCGATTTTCTTCTACATCCATCCATAGACTGAGGTCTGGATACCCCTGGCGGAAGCACAATACTCCATTTTCTGGACAATCCACAATAGAACATGCTCTGGAAAACTGAGCAAATTCCAGACCAAATAACGCAGAGACTATACATTGCTATGGAGGCCAGGGGTCCCGTGAGAAAATGAGAAATGTATGAACCTGCATGTGAACCTCCAACTGCTCCAATTTACCAATAAAGGGCCTTTTTAAAGGCAGTGTACCCGGCAATGGCCTGGTTGCAGCAGGAAAAAAGGTATTTATTTGAGCTGCACTGGCCCACTCCCCTTCCACCAAAGGAAGCTGTGCAGGAAGGGAATGTCCCACCAGTTGACCACCCACAACATGCAGCCTGTGGATCCATGCTACTTTAGGTATCCAGAACCAAGCCACCCTTCTCTTTGTCTACAAGTCATCAAAAAGCAACTCATGGGGCAGCATGTATCACGGTTTTAGGGATCAGTGTTAAAACTGGAGAGATAGGTTAAGTGCATGAATCCACACACAAGCATTTAGAGGTTCTTGGGAAGTCCTCTAAAAGAATGACATTTCACCAATTTTGCTCGAGGTGTAGCACAGGCTTCAGAGCCACCCCTATTGTATGTTGCCTTCTTGGAGCTGTCGTGGATTACTCCACTTTACAAGCTCTTTAGAGCGGTGGAGAAGCAGCCGGTTTAGGAGGCGTCACATGCAGCCAATACTTACATATAATACTTACATATAATGTAAATTGTGCCACCTGGATAGGTTAGCGTGTTAAGGACCTGAGTGGGAGACCAGATAGACCCTGTAGAACCTGGTTTGAGACCCACTGGAAAAAGTGCAGAGTTTGTTTTTAGGCCAACAGGATTTTGCCAGAAGGGTAATGCCAGAAGGTTGGCATATGCCACTTCTGAGGGCAACGCAAGATAACCACTATGTTAAGCTCAAGGAAGGCATCATAGGAATCAGCGAAAGTTAAGTGATTACTGTGAGAAACCTAAGGGTTTCACTATCTAGTCTAGACCCGCGTATCTCTTGCTCAGGTGGCCAGGGCACAGCCATCAGCTTTCGATCCAGACCCTGGTGGTGGACAAGTGTGGGAGGATCACCTGGGTGAGGGGTCCTCGGGGTGTGGGGTCAGGACACCCACTAGCGAGATTCAATATCCCCCCCCTTAACACCTGTCCCCCATCCTACCAGGTAGGATATCTTGAGAATTCAACCCCCCCCCCCCCCAAGACCCCTCCCTGCACGAACACTTTCCCAATGACAGTGCGCTCTCGGGAAAGACAGACTCACACCCGAGCATTACACCCGACATGTCCCACTACCATGGTCAGAGTCAGGCAATTGCCATTAACTTCAAGCATCCGATTCCTATTGAACTACCCTATGAGGATAATAAGTGGAGCATGAGATCACACTCCGAGGGAGGCAAACCACACGAAGGAGCAGTTCTTCCCAGGCGGCAGCTCAAAAGGTGGAGAAAAGTGGCAGACAAAAGTAATCCAGGAAGGAAATACCCTTGAACTTTTCGATGAGCTATCATTATACTCTGAGGAACATAAAAACTCATGTGTTTAACCCAGGAAACGAAGCTGGTGAATCCTGCATTGTGTCCCTGCTACGTCAATGGATCCCGCTTGACAAGAATGCAGGGGCTGATACACAGGGAAACCCTTCCACTATTAACAATTACCAGTCAAAGAATGATAGCCTGGTCTCCCCGTCTTTTAGCCTTTGTGCATTATGTGCTGCTTCAAGGAGTAACTGCAGGCAGTAGTTACACTTCACTGACGGCTTATCAGTAAACACAGCGAGGAAAGGTTTTCCCTTTTGCTGGAGTCTGGGCCTTAGGCTGATCCTTGTGTTGTTATTTTTTTATTCATAAATAACTACTAGAACATGGAGAAATGCCTTTTTTACTTCCTGGCAATCTTCATTAACTCTGGTGCTGCTCTTTCTCGGCACAGTACACAGAGACCCGCCTCTCCCACCCGCCAGGTCCTCTCATAAATATGTGAAGAGGAAAAGCATTTCAGGCATCTGCACACAGTATTCTTTCGGGCCATGGTACCAATCGCCCCAATGCAACAAGGGAAGTGACGGTTTGCCTCAATGTGCTTTAAAATGCAAAATGTTTCACTAGTTGCCAAAGAGTTTCTTGGCGGAGATGCCTTCCTCCCACTGTAAAGTGGACTTTAGATGTTGAATAGTTCTGGGCCAATGTTACAATGGTAAGGAGGACACGCAGCTAGGCTAGTAAGCTTTGTTTATTTAGATCGTCCAAAGACCACAATGTCCATCCTGGTCCCTCACTCAGCTGCAGTTCATTTCAGCATGCCACACAGCTAGGGGTGTCACGGTATTAGTTTTATGATGGTACAATAACCTTCTTGCCAAATGACGGTATATCATGGTTATCGCGGTATAGCAGGTGGAGTTAACTAATCTTAACAAGTATTATCTAAAAGGTCATAAATTGTAAGATTTATCATCACAAACAAAACCAGGCACCCAGGGCCAGAATTGGGCTTTTCAACATACTTTCCACTGAAATGCCACCCCTTGCTTCCACCAAACACAAACACACGTGTGGAGAGGAGACAAACACACGTGTGGAGAGGAGAGGCGGAGGGGAGCCCTGCTGCGACTGGCATACACACACACACGCACTCTCTCTTTACATTACAGCCTTCAGTTTACTTGCGGGCCAAAAGGTGTTAAGTAATCACGGACATGTTACACTTAGGCAGAGAATACCCACAGAGATGAGTACATTTCGCACTGTGACTTATTATATGTAAATTCAATGATGGAACCAGGGAAATCCCCCATTTTCATATGTTTAGAAAACATTATCCATTATAAATATATAAACCCCAAACCGCCAACCCAAAGTAAACACTTTTCCTTCTTGGCACTGTATTTATTCTTCCTATTGCTAACATATTGATTTTGTGTCAGGCATGTGTGGTTTATGGAATGGCATTAAAAACTGCTCCAACTGAAACTACTTGGCAGACGGCACATCCAACAGTGCAAGACCAAGACTGCGCAGCACTTGCTTACTGCAGCCTTTCCAAATCAGATTGAAAAGCACACTTAACGGTATGAACGGTATACCGGTATAAACAATGTGACGGTTATTATTGTTCAATTAAGTGGTTCACGGTATCTTTAACGGTATACCGTAATACCGTTACATCCCTACACACAGCACCTCCACCATTCCACTAATTTCAGACAGCCCAGGATTTTTAGATCACAGTACAACAGTTACTTACTGAAAAAACGTCAACAAGCAAACACCCCTTTCATTTTAGTTCTGAAATGCAGGCACGAACGTTAGTGACTGCGTCTACTGTGGGTCCTAGGTTTTCACTGTACGTGCACAGTGTTGCAATAATAATTCTGGTGGCGCAAAATGTCAAGAAAAGCCAATGTGTTGGAGAGCATGCTGCACATGAGGTGTCAACACACCAAAACACTAACCGTTAGCGGTTAGAGGAGAAGACTGGCAAAACGGGTCTTGCCCGACCTGATAGAAGGGGTTACCTGCACATGAAATCAAAATGAAAAACAGGGCACCAAAAATAACAGCACCATTGTTCCCAAACCCTAGAAACAAAATATATATATATATATATATATATATATATATATATACACACACACAGGGGAGTTGCTAGGTATGGAAAAGACCCGGGGCTACGCCGATGTCAGAACTGTTGGGACTGGGGGCTAGCTAGTCTTTTGGCTGTAGCTTCTGAGATTCTATCCGGGGCTACAACCAAAAGATCAGGGGCTATAGCCCCCTTAGCCCCCCCCTAGCAACGCGCCTGCATATACATATTATATATACATATATATATATTAAAATACTCCAATTAGGACCATTCATGGTTCTAAACGATTGCGCCGACGTTTGATTTGCACAAAGTAGCCCGCAGGAAAGACACGCGGAAGGGTGCTCCTGCGTGAGTTTCCACGATTCTATTTTGAAACGGTGCTAATATTTGCTTTTAAGGAGCGTTTAGCTGATCAAACAAACTAGTATCCCAAGCACATTGGCCTCGGTCTGGCCATTTCCCAAGGCCTCTGGCGTATCAACACTAGGTATTTACACAAGGAACCTGCGGAAAAGTGTCACTTCTCTGAGGTTTTTACAACAATTCTTACGAGGCCATTTGACAGATCTCACTCACTATATGGACAATATTTAAATCACGGGCCCGGTGTTAAAGAGTTAAATATAAACCCTGTGCTCGGGGCCAATGAAGTGTGCCTCGTTATACTGTTCGGGAAATCAAAGAGAAGCTCAATCTATATTTCGTTTGCATATGATGTAGAAACAACACACTGAATGCGATCATTCAGTCAACACACATCGCTGGAAAGGGAGTTTGCAAAACGGATGGAGGTGTCCGTATGAAGAAGGACAGAAAGGCATGCCGCCCAGGCTAACGACTCGTTATTTCAAAGCTAGCATCTGATCTATGGGGAGGGAGGCACAACTGCAGGTACTCAATGTAGCAACCAGGAGGAGGAAGTTAGTACAGTATCTAACATATGTGGTGGCCACGTCACCGTGTTGAACAGACGCTGTTGTTGCTTGAGCTAATTAAAAGCTGTGCGGATAAGGATCTATACCGAAAAAGTGGCAAACGCATAAACCGGTCCTGGCCAAAAAAAATACACATATCAATGCCTCGCTTTGGCTCCGGTCTTTCTATCCCCAATAAGTCGCCCGTTTCAAATGACATCGCCCCACATCGCACACTAACAACCAAGATACACAGTATAAAATGCACACTGAGGCAGACATTTCTGTATGTCAGTTTCACTTAAAGGAAACTGGTTCATAGGTGGATTTGGGTCAGGGCTTTAAGTAGGCCAGCGATAGAGACAGGGCATGCCGGGGCTCCCTAAAGTCCCCGGCTAACCCAGCCCACTAGCAGCCAAGGCTTTTTTTTTAATAAAGCCTGAAGCCAAGTGAGAGCTTCAGGCTTTAGAAAAAAAAACCTCGTCTGCCTTTTCCCTGTGTCGAAAAGCCCGTCAGACAACCCTTTCATTAGAAATGGAGGGATCATCACCCTCGCCCCTCAGGTCCGAGGGTGATGATCAATGCAAGGCAACACATACCTGACTTGAATGCTGCCCGTTTGACGACTCTGACAAAAATCGAGCAGGGGCTCTTACAGGGACGTGGCCTAACAGGTGGCATTCAGGTGATACAAGTGGAAGACCCCTTGACGGGCCACGCCTCCTTTCAGCCACCCCCACCCCCCTCCCCCCCAAGGAGCCCCGGCTTCATTTTGCAAGCCTCTTAAAGCACTGCTTTGGGTGCACTGCTTTTAAAGCAATGGGCTCCTATTGCTAGCGCTCTTTTTTTTAAAAGGGATTTTCGCAAGTTTAAGGTCCGAATGCATCTACTCTTTGGGGTTACGCTGCTGCTCACACACAATTCTTCACACTAATGTTTCACAAAAAACATGGACCCCAGTTTTAGATTTAACATGTTACTTTTTTTGTTGCGATGCGCAGTTCAATCACAACAGTCTATCTTTACAAAGAACCCATTACTGAACTGCACCCTGCAGAAAGGGCAAAAGTCAATAACTTGATAACAAATCCATATTCATCAAACGTCTGTAGCAACATATGTGACCAGTATGTAACAAACAAGAGCCAATCCATCATTCCAAGGCCAACACGCCTCCCCTCACGTATGACTGCCGTCCTTTGAAATCCAGTTCACCCGTCACTGTGAAGCACATGTGTACACAGCCAACCAGTCCCTTTGAACGGAATGCCACTAATAATATCCCAAGAATAATGACCACCACCAGCTAAAATAGTAGAAGATCCAAGTGCAGCAGTCTATGGATGTAGGACTCATTGGCCTTGAGAAAGGAGTGGGGAACGCAAAACTCATGTCTGCCCTTTGACAGAAAATAAATTAGACTTTCCAGTTCTCTAATTGGGTACACAACGGATGATGACTGGCCTGACTCACTAGTAGCCTCATCCAAAACGCACATGACCCAAATGCTCGACAAATTAGCACCAATAAAAACTGTTACTGTGAGGGAAGGAAGTTCTCACAACAGTTGGTTTTCGACGGCACTGGAAGAACAAAAAAGGAGGAAAAGGCAAGCTGAATGCACCTGGCTAAAATCTAACTCTGACCTCCACAAATCTGCCTGGAAGGCCCATGACAAATTATATAAAATAGCCATCCACAATACCTTTTTTGATGAACAAATAACCAACGGTAAAAACAGTTAACAACTTTTTAAAATCTGAAAAATGTTGGAAAAACCTTAAATCCAACCGCAGACTTTGATGCCAGCAAATACTCCAAAGTACAGCAAGCATTGCCAACAAATTTGTCGATGCAGGAAATAAGATCATGTCAAACTTCCCAGGGCAATTCTCATGTTCCCCTAGCTACCCGTACCCTGAGCCCCAATGGGTGTGAGGGACTGGAGCAGATAAATGAACACCAAGATTTTTCTTTTAGGGCCATAACAACTTTTGAATTGGTGGAAGTACTTAAGGATATGCACCCTACTTCCTGCCCAAACTCATATTGGATAACAAATGACTCTTTGCACCCTTCCTTACATGCTTTGCCAATGCCCCCTTTCAACATAATGCTATACCTGACAGTATTAAACAAGCCACAGTCACGCCCCTTATCAAGAAACCTGGTCTTAGCCCAGAAGACCCTGCAAACCTCAGACCGATTATCAATCGTTTCTTCCTTCTCAGGATTGTGGATAAAATAGCCACAAAACAGTTCCAGAACTTCCTGGACCAAAACTGTATCCTGCTCCCTAGACAGTCAGGTTTCATGGCCCACCACAGCTCTGAGAATACACTATTAGTTCTTCAGACTGACATGCTCGATATGATGCCTAAAACAAATACGGTTTGTTGGTGTTGTTGGACTTATCGGCGGCATTTGATCTGCTTGATCATGATATTCTCCTTTTCCTGCTGGATACGGACGCTAGATGCTCCCACAAAGCAATCAAATTGATTCACTCGCGTTCCTATCCTGTAGGGTCTCAGCATTCCACTAGCGTGGCTCCTGCTCCAATGCAGCCCACAATTTCTGTGGGGTACCCCAGGGGGCCTGTCAATCCAGGCTCCCTTTAATCTCTATAATAGGCCTCTGTGGGACTTACTTTCAGAATCTGGTGTCAATTTTTCTAATTACTCAGATGACACACAACTCTTTCTCAATCTGGAAGGGGATTATGATTGACTCTACTAAACTTAACTCCATTTTCAAAACCATAAAGCAGTGGATGACCACTCACCAAATGTGCCTAAACAATTCTAAAACTGAGCTCCTGCTCTTTGGTCCACCTCAGGCTAAACACAAGTTAAACCTCTGCTTTGCCAACCTTCCCATTGCGAACTGCCAAATTCGAACTTTGAACAAGGTCAAAACTGTAGGTACCTATCTGGATTCCTCTTTGAGCTCCGACATGCAGGCTAATAACCTAGCAAAGTCTACTCAATACCAGCTGAAGCTCCTGAGACAGGTCAAACCATTTGTTTCTGAGAAGAATTGTCAAACCCCGGCCAGATCAACGATTCTTGCCAGAATCGACAATTGCAACATTCTCATTAGGGGCACAACTAAGAGAAACCTTGGTAAACTCCCCAAAAATCAAATGATGCCATCTGCACAATCAAAAACGTAACCCGCAGAGAGCACATTACTGAACACAGAAAAACCCTCATTGCCTCCCTGTGAACTCCAGAGTTAAGATCCTGACCTTGGCACACAAGTACATCCACGGCAAAGCTCCTATATACCTGAAAGACAAGCTAACTAATTACCAACCACAAAGAGTCCTACGATGAAGCAACAGTCATCTGCTCATTTGCCCTAAGCCAAACCGTGTCAGAGGAAAAGGATTAACTGCCCACTGGAAAAAAAGGTTAAATTATGCTATTTGAATAAATTCCCCTGACCTGCCCCCCCCTAAGTTGTCCTGTGCTTTATGTTTTGTCTTGTGTGTCTGTGTCGCGCCCTTATGCTGGCCAGGTGTTCCGCATGTAACAAATAAATAATGAAGGCTTAGTTGTGTCATTGAAGCATATAAAAACCAACATAACAGACATCCCTAATACAAGGATTATGTTTTTGGCATGCTTGGACAACAATTAACTGGATAATAAGAATTGCAGATTTTACCCACAACCCCCAAAAGCGTGTCTGTGCTCTAGGGCAGGCAATAGCCCTTTAGTCCAATAAAATAAACATCGGAAGCCGTGGTACCTCACCTACTGAATCACAAAATGAATACCCCACGAGCAGCTCGGTAGTGGATTTTTGCTTTGTCTTGCCAAGACTTCTGGTTTCAACTCGAGCACATCCAAGGTGACCGACTACCAGGAACACACATTTCTTATGGACCAATGTACCCATCCATCTAAAATATATATATATATACACAGCAGATGGACAAGTATACAGGCATGCATATTAAGGGTAAAGAAACAGTTAAGGGAGGTCACAGTGAATCCAAATATTAACTTGTAGACTGCTTAAACAAAGTCAAACCACATTAGCCTGGCTTCAAAGGGTGTTCCATCGGCTCCTATTAAATCAATATATTACGTTCAGAACACGTCACCAGGGTTGATATTGAGGCGAGTCGAGAGCTATTTCGCTCCTAGCTATAGCTTAGAAGAACCTGGTTAGCTTGACAACAACATCAACCAGAGCTACTTTTGGCTCCCAAGCCAACTGGTGCCACACAAATATACCTATCTGCCTTGGGATTTTTATAGAAGGGGCATTTGGTAACAACATCTACAAGATATTTAAAGCACAATGACCCAAATGTATTGGACACAGTTATAGTTTGCATCTCATGAGGGATTCAGATTTGTGCCACCTTTTGCATGAGCTCCTTATTCTGCAGCAAAGAAAAAGTGAGTGAGGGGGCACCACAGAAAAAAAGTTGTCAAAGACAAAAACGTGGCAGTAAAGAGACAACAACGAGTGATGCAGCAACAGAAACAAATGTAGTGGCAGGGGTATGGTTGTAGCAGCAAAGATAGGTAATGACTAAGTGAGAGGTAGCAGCAAGAGATAGGAACTAACAGGAAAGAAAACACAACCTAAAAGGATGTAGTCAAAGTGAAGAAATGTGAAGCAACATGACAAGAGACTCTGCGAATGAACAAACGGTCAGCAACAAAGCGAAAGCCAGCAATTGAAAGCAGTCTGTATGGCGTGTGCATTTTTATATGCAGGACACATTTAGGGGAGGGAGAAGCATGTTCTGCAATCTTTCAAGCACTGGCTAGTCTCACTTATATGTCACTCAATGTTAACTTTTTCAGCCTCTGCAATTCATTTAACCTAAGTCCTCCACTAAGCGTACCCAATTCTGAAGTCGTTTGCAAGTCTTTAATAGCTCCTGGGTCGGGATGAGCAACTTCTGGTTAAGAGGAAATTCCTGACACCCAAGAGCTACTTCCAGTTACTGCTTCATGTATTACAATTTAGACAGCTGCGTCACCAGCTAAAATTGTATGGTGGGTGTCGGGGATGGAGAGGGGAAGAGAGAGAGGACTGCAGAACACCAGAGAAATTGGCTTCCACTACATCCCCAGTGGCAAAGTACACTGGTAAAATCAAGACAATGATCGAAATGGACACAGTTTACTCCAGAAAGCCACCAACTGTGAGGGGTGTGGCATAAGCAATGGGGCTGGCAGAGGGGCATGTAAAGGCAGAGCAGGAGAAAGAGGATCATTGCACACCATTTAAATGAGATGAAAATGGTGAGGGGGTATCGCTGAAGTGTGAGGTGCGGCCTAGAAAATGAAGGGCAAAACAGACAGTCACCAGAGTTGGCTCATGTATATATTTCAGTTTATGCCCATCTAGCGAAAGAAAGGTTACAGCTAACCATGGTCTATCTTATTTTATATGACCGCTGTCTGCGTTACTAGTAAGTGAACGGACATGGCCCAATTATACTTTTTTCGTGAAATTAGTTGCCTTGACCGTGTTAAAATGAAGGTCCTTTATTCGTTCACAGGCAGTATTCCATCTAGTGAGCATTGCAAGCGGATCACCCTCAAACACATTCCAACACATCAGAATTACTAAGAGAAGTTCACGAACGGACATTTTGTCTATAAAATCATTAAACCCGCCCCACTGTAATGGAGACTGTTTTGTCGAATAGTGTGAACATAATCACTTCTAAGGAGGCCAAATTGTATAGCTAAATCATATTGACAGTGAGATTAAGTTATGGGCAGAGGGTCCCACACTTTGGTTAAACAGCAGAGCAGGGATTTTAACCCAATATGCTATTTAGGAGCTTGAACACATACCTTAACAGGTTTACTTTGTACAAAAGGTTTTGGATTTCAAGGCCAACAATAATACATAGTTTACTGGCAAAATGTATATAAAGCAGCATGTGTATCCTTACAGGAAAATGCTACACCAAAAGATTATAATCGTACCTTTTCTTCGTCACAAACGTCCAACTCATTGTTAGAATAAGATGCTAAGAACATTCGACTATAGGCATAAAAGCAAACTATTTTGTTGTTCATGCCAAGCAAGTAAACATCATGGATATAAACTAACGTTTAAAAGTAATCTTTATTGTGTTATACACTTTAACTGATTTGGAAGCGGACATAGATTTGCTAGGTGACTGGAGCTTCTTGAGGCTTTAAGTTGGAAATGTCGTATCATGTATAAGAAAGGCTTTGATGATAATCAATGAAATGTGTTTCCAATGTCGTGATGGTGTTGTATGCATAGCATTATAGTGGTGACCATATGGCAATCTGTTTGTTTAGGTCCGGCACAGACTGACATCAATGTATACCATCAATCTTGAATGGAATCAGGTTTGAGGTGGCAGTATTACAATGTCCATTTGTGCGAAGGGTGTTTTAACCACTGGGTACTACATATATCCCTACAGGCGGGTCACCTTTAAAAAAAGTGGCACGGAAGGATGCCAGCCACCCAAAACATTCAGAGCAAGACCCCATTTGCAATTAAAAAAAATTCAATATCATTCATGTACAATAACCACCAAAAATTGCACCTCAAGCTGTACTCTAAAGGCCCCAAAGGCTTCATACTGCCGAAGCAAGGCTCCTGGCTTTAGATTGTCCATACGTATGTAGTAGGAGGTATTGCTCTACATGGCCACAGCAGAGGAGTGTGAATGCTGTCCCATGGCCCAAGTAGGGGACCAAACGTCCATAATCTACAAGGACTATCCTAAAAACAGGATCTTAGTTCATTATCACTACGAACGCCCTTACATGTGATTTATTACAGTAACACAAGGGGCCTCATTACAAGGCTGGCAATGCGAGAAAAAAGTGGCAGTAATTCTGTTACTGTCGACGGAATGTAAATACGCTCAGCTAATCAGTCGCTCACATACTGTGCCCCATTTGGGGTTACCGCAAACTTTATGGAAGTTCGAAATACTTGAGTTATAAATTGCACTGGTTTCTGGCTGTAGGATTCTCCAAAAATATAGTCGAATTCTTTGAGATGCTCAACCAAAATAGCAGTTTAATTATAAAACAGAAGAGAAGGCCAATAGTATCCTCAACCTGTAAAGGGCTCTTTTGCCAATGCATTTCCGAGTGTAATACTCCTTCATCAGTGCTGAGCCCTGTATACTGACACCAATAGATCAAACATTCATAAATCAAATCCATATACACAGTATCATAAATAAAGTGGTCAACGCATAATGAAAGTACAGTAAATATAAACACATGTACATACCCCAATTCCAGTGTTCAGGGCAATGCAAATGGTAGTGTAATGTGGAAAGAGAAACAAGAACGGTAGAATAACGTAATACTGTGCCAACGTAAACTGAACAGTAATAAACAAATGAACTCCAAAATGTACCTCACTCTTGTAACTCGCCATTCTTAAGTGGCATATTTTTGTGGAGAATGTTGTAAACACTCTTAATAAAACTTTCTATGAATAAATCAAATTAGTACGCGTCAATGGCTACTTGTGTCATTGAAAGGGAGAATATCAATAGTTGCCTCAAAAGGTAGATGCTTACCTGCACGAAGCGTGGGTGCGACTCGTATAAAATGAATATGCATTCAAATGCACATTATGTTCAAACGTCTCCGTATGAAGACCGATCCTGAAATCTGTAAAAAATGTAATGATGTAATGCAGCTTTTTACAAGTAAAGAGGATTGTGCTAGCCTTTCGTGTCCCTGCTTACCTCTCGCCGACACTGTCCGAGAATTAAAAAACTGCGCGCAAGTTGCTAAAAAAGCGTTGATATGGCATCTGTGAAGACGCCTGGGTCCGGCACACCAGCAGGTGTGTCCTCGCGTCCCAAACTTCACACCAGTGTAGAGATCCGGAACGCGCAGGATGCCAATTGGGACAAAAACAGGTAAAAATCTGTAAATTCTATAAAGTTGAAATACACTAACTTCCATTATATGTATGAATTACAACACTGCGTCCTGATAACGAATCAGCCGTCTAGATTCAGGCAGGCCTTCAGTGGCAATTACGCCAAAAATCCCCAAAGGAGTCAATGGACTCCATCAAACGGGGACAAACACGGCTTTGCCACCACTTGTAATCCTGTGGTAAACCCACTGGACCAAGTGGTAAACCCACTGGACCAAGTGCAGATTAACAGTAATTCCTCTCGGTGGTATTTCGGCAGATTTACCGACAGAATATCACCCAACTCGGGATGAGGCCGTAGATGCCGGATTGATCAGCATAGAATGACAGACTCCCCTGTCACTGTGCCTAGGCAGATGTGGTTGTCTACCAATGCTAGAAGTACTACTAGGGAGTGACAACAGGGTACGTTTCCCGCTCTGCAGTCCAATCTGTAGTAGATAATCCAGTCAGTGGCAATGCGATCATGGAGGCCTCTGCGAGGACCGCCAGTGGTGTGTAAGCTATGCACAAGTTGACAGCTCAGAAGTGTCTGTGTGCTCCAGAGGTGGCGGTGAAAACAAAGGCTCTCTGGGATGGAGCACCAATGGCTGAAACAAGCACCAGTGGAAGCTATACAGAGGATTGATCCCAGGCCACTGCATTGTTGATGGCCTGCTACTAGGTTAAGTTATGGGCTCTGTAGAGGAGGTCCCAAGCACGATTTGCACCCCTACCGCCCATTTTGAAGTACCAGGAAAGTTCACGCTGAAATATGTGACATATGATGAGCAAATAAACCAGCAGAGACCCACAGTGAGGCTCTGTCCAGTACCTATCAGACTCACAGCACCTATTGAAGTACCAACACCTAAGAAAACCTGGACAGTGAGGTACCCATTGAGAAAACCATATCGACAAATGAGGCAGAATGATGATTGTCAAAATGCAATACCTGAAGAAGCCAAAATAAATACTAAAAGACGAATGGTGACGTCACAAGAACCCGGACTGACTCACATATATAGAAGATATGATGTCCAGTGAATGATGAAAAGAGACGAAACACCATGGATAAGTAACATCCTGAGTTTAAAGTGAAATAATTGATGTCAAATGTCAGAAACGTATGCCATGAGTGTGATGAAGATATTCAACCAGTTTACACGTGTACATATGCACAGTAACCACAAGAAGCTAAGAAAATCGTGAGCCTTGCTTAAGCTTAGTAGTAAGATATATTGCGGCAAGCGCCACCTATACACATCTACCTCAAAAGGAGCACTTTATATAAGTATACTTCCACTATGCACAAAAGCAGAACCGACCAAAGGTAATTTAAGGTTTCAAGAGAGCACAGCAGCAGGAAAATCGAGAATTAAGGACAGAGAGAAACTCAGATGACGGCAAATCTTGCCAAGAAGCCAAGGTCGTATCAGCTGAAACAGACCAACAGTGTATAGAATTAATGAAGAGAAGAACAGATTATCTTATTCTGAAAGGTCAAGATAAGCCACAGAAGGCAGATGGCTGGCAAAATTAAATCAAATACCAAATTGCATGGAGAATAAGACAATTTCACAGTGTCGAAATCACGTGACCAAGCAAGCAGAAGGGATGAAACTGTCACACCTACGCATGGACTTGTGCCATGCCCAGGCGCCTTACCTTTTCCAGACCAAGAAGCCGTCTTGAGGCCAAAATACAATGAAATAATTGACACATGACCACTGAAGTGATGCTTGATTGTTGCAATAATTGGAGGGAGGCTGGGGGAGCAGACAAACTCCCTGCACATGGCCGGCTATTCTGCACGCTACTAGGCTTGTGGAAAAGTATGAGTGGGGTTCATGCCAACCCAATCATAATGGACCAAGTAATCTAGGGTCCTATAGTCAGTAGAACCAATGAGACATCGTACTTTTAGTGACATCTACAGTAGCCATTTTGAAGGACTGTTTATCCAATCCCGTCACTTTGTTACCATATACAGATATAGCACCTATATTAAAGTTACATTCCTAGAACCAATAGAATTGCATGCCAGATTTTAAGCGTTGCACGTCAGTGATGATGAGTTTTTAGTACAAATGATGTGTTTTTTACGAAATTAAGTGGAGTTGCAGCGAGAAGGAAGATCGAGCGATTGCTGATATTCATTAACTCCCCGTTTTTTGTACTCGTCATTAAACAGATTCCCTTTGCCAAACCATTGAGTTATCATTATTGATTTGATGTGAGTATTAATTTGCATCGCCATCCATCTCACGGGTGCTTCTGCCTCATCTTAAAGTGCTATTGGGTAACCCCCAGCTCTATGGGCCGGTTGGGGTCCTAGTGCACAGCTCACACTCACATCACTGTGTTGACAGTAGTCCCCTTGATGCTGTGTTAAACCCTTAACCAGTTATGTTCAAAGTACTCTCTGTGGGCCCACTGAGACGGCCTGTCAGGGACTGCAGTCTGTTTGATGCACGCCTTGCCATCAAGCTGTGCAATCCCCCAGTGTTGCAAATTAGAACAACAGCCATGGTGAGCAAAGTGGCAAAGAGGTGATTGGAAAGACAGGAAGTGAGGGGGTGGGGCGAGTGCAAAGGGAGCTGGGGGCAGGGGAAAGTGCAGACCAGCTTGCAGAAGCGGGGATCACTGGTCAGATGTTCTCCTGGTTCTCTTCCTTTCTTGAAGGGCACTCACAGACTCTTTCCATCCCACCTTTTTCGCTTTGTTTCTGTCTCTGTCACCTGTGGGGTCCCTTAGGGATTGTCCCTCTCCTCTATCCTATTCAATTTGTACATTCAGCCCCTGATTAAACTCATTCATTCCCACAGTCTCTAGTGTTAATCCTATGCTGATGATACACAAATTATTATTCAACTTTATCAGTTACATCCCGATCCTGCTGCTCAGCTAAGGGGTTGCCTAGAGGACATCGAGAGGTGGATGGCCCGAAACTGGGTTACATTGAACGGAGATAAAATCGAGATCTTGGTGGTGGTTTCTTCCTCTGCTGCTTCTTTATGGACCCCCTTTTACTGGCCCAGTTCTTTTGGGGCCTGCCCCAGTCCAGCTTTGGTTTTCATGAATCTATGGGGAAAAATCTCCTCTTCGTTGTCACTTGAGGCACAAGTTTGTCATCTGGCCACTATAAACTGAGGATTCTGAATAAAGTTTTAGTTTTGATTCCCCCTCAGTTCCATGCGCCAGTAGTTACAGCGCTAGACTGGAGCGTGACTGACTATTGCAACTCTCTTTATTTGGCACAACCTTTTTATCGGATTCGCTTTCTGCAAGTTCTGCAAAACTCTGCCGCAAGGCTGGTATGTCAGACTTCCTATCGTACATCTAGGTCTCCTGTTTGAGCCATTTTCATTGGCTGCCGGTGTGCATAAGGCTTCAGTTCAATACCTTGTTCATTGTGCACCAGGCCTTTTATTTCTTCAGTCCCGAATATTTAAGGGATACTTTCTGCCATTATATCCCCAATCGACCATTAAGGTCCCTGACAACATGTCAGATTCTAGTACCGCGGGTGCGCTCTTCTTGTGTCGGAGGGCGTGCCTTCTTAGTGGCTGCTGGTGAACTGTGGAATTTGCTCCATCTCCACAGTACTTCTGATCATCTTTCCTTTCGGAGGAATTTGAAAACAAATCTCTTCCTATAATCTCCTGTTTAGTTTTGTATTTTGCTGATGGTGGTTCCTGCACTAATGCAATTATGCATTTTGGTGAACGAGCGCTCTATAAATTCTCTATCATCACCATCAGAAAAAAGGAGATGGGGAATTGAGGAAAAAAGGAAAATAAACACTAGAGAAAGAGAGCTCAGAAAATATAGGATGGGAGGGTACATGAGATGAGGGACGGAAAACAGACACAGAGAATGTCCATAAGAGAGTCATGGAGAAAAGGTATCGGGATGAGGTGGTTTCAAAGGTTGAGGAAGCTAAAGTAATTTGATAATTAAGAGAAAGAGATGGTGTTTAAAAATGCAATTTAAGATGCTGTGAGACAGGAGAAAAAACAGGGGAAGTGAAGAGAGGAAGCAGAGACTGATAAAGCATTCCATGTAGATGTACAGCATTTTCGGAAATGCTATGATGTTGATAAGGGTGTTGGTAAAGGTGTGGGGGTGCAAGAGGAGATGGTAATGAGAAGGTTTCTAATATATGGTAATGAGAAGGTTTCTAATATATGGATTAAAATAATGGACAATTAGTGCTCCACATACAACTCTACTTCGCCCGCAGAGTCAGCACAGTATTAAAGAGCTGCAGTGGGGTTCTGCAATGGCATAGCCACACCAAGGGATGACTGCAGCCACAGTCCTCCTGGCATTGGAAGGGGAGCGGGGAGGAGCAAGCATGGGACTGGGTCCCTCATATCGAGACTGCTGCCCATACAGCCAACAATAGTGTGCTCATGCAGCAGTAGTACTGCCATTACCGGACAAAAGACAAGCATGTATTTTCTTGCAGCTGTAATACTGGAATACATTTTGGCCACTGGAATCACGAACATGCGTTTGGCAGTGCTGGCATATGTTGTGCAGCTTTTCATTTCAAATACATTTAACATGTCAGGTGTATACTTGCATAATTTTGTGCAAGGAAATAGATTTTGGCTTGTAGATTTTGACCACAATGTGCCCACAAATCTTATGTTTTGATCAGAATGTTTATAGTGACAGTCCAGAATGATCGGGTGGTCACCCTAGGCCAAGAGTTTTCGTCAACACCCCTTCACTCGTAGGAGGGGGGGTCGCCCTATTATTTTGCTCTCTCCTAGCCAAAGGCCTTAGTGGACATCAGCGGGAGCCCACTAAACACAGCATTCATGTTCACTCACATAGGAGACTCAGTAAAGTCCACACGAGTGTTGTGGTGGCACCATTTTATAATCCCTACTATTCAGACACAGATTGGCCTATCGGGGTATCAGGTAATAATGTTCCCATACATAATATTCCCAGGAAAAGCAATTGGCGACATTATATATGGTGATATTATGTATGGGGATGGGTTGCAGAGATGTCCCCTGCTCCCATTAAAAAAAAAAGTTTTACGGTTTGTGGGGCTGTCCCCCGCATTTCGATGTAATAATGTCTCTGCAAAAAACGACGACTTTTTAGTCAGGGGACATTTTTGCAGGGACATTATTACATGGAACCCCTATAGGGTAATGCCTGAAGCAAAAAACAGAAATGCTAGTGTGGGCCAACTCTGTTGATCAAAATAGGTAACTTTTTTGGCCAATGTGATGAGTTAATTAACTATGCAGCTAGTAGCTTTGACTATTGTTGCAAAATATTCTTTAAATCGCATAATTTGCATCACTTTTTATTTTAAAAAAAACTCCCCCATGGGTACTATTTAAACAGTCTGTCAAAAAAGTAATGTATTGCCATGTGCAACCTTGTGCCACTTTTTTAATAGTGCCCGAGACAATGTTATGCCCCAGCCAGACCCTGCTGCTATTAAGCATTTCCCCCAGGGGTGCCCCCATCGAGCCTCGAACTCTTGTTTTAAAATGCAGGTGGGGGCAATAACTTTCGCTGTCAGGGCTTAACGGTAGCACCCTTTGTTCCCGCCCACCGATGTCGCTCACCTGTGACGTCATTGGCCAGTGCCCGCCAGGTGGGCGCGTAGTTGACGCAGTGGCCACACCAGGATGAGTAGAACTCCAGTACCCAGGCGGTAGAGCTGTTGAACACCGCCCGTTGCAGGCTGCTGCCATCCAGGATGTACAAGGGGTCCACGGAGGTGTATAGCTGCCCGGCGTTGGATGCCCGCGGAAGCAGAACGGCCCACAGCAGCAGCAGCAGCGCCCAGCGAACCCTCCCGGGCGCCATACTAGAGCTTTCTGAGTAGCCCTGTGAGCGATAGGAGCGACGTGACCATTCAACCGTGACGTCACACCAGGGCTGGCCGTGTATCGGGAGATGCGCATGCGCAATACAGCGCGGTGCTGGGATGTGCTGTGAGGGTGATGGTGTGTCAGAGGGACGCGGAAGGTCGTCATAGTGGCGACTTCACGTGGGAACGTCCATAAACGGGTTACAGCTGAACTGAACATAGCTTTGATAGACACATTAATGCAATTATGTCAAATAGCTAATAGACTGGTAGGGCGACTAGGTATCCTCCCGTAATCTCATTGGACATCACTTTCATAGGTCTAGCCTCTCTTTACCACACTAATGCGTTATGGGAAGTGTAATCGTATTCAGAACATTGGAATGCCAACCCTCTTACTTTGAAATACACGCAAAACCGCAGGGAGCTACTGTGACTTGGAATATATTGGACTGGGCAAATGTATGGAATCGTAGGAAGAAATTGAGTAATATAGACAGAACATGAGGTCAGAGTGACTGAAGCGACGGCAACCTGAGTGTTATGCCAATTGCCCAAAGTGGACTTGAAAAAACATGGTACATTAAAACCAGGTGTAGGGGAAGTGGTGTCCCAGTAACACGAAGACATGTTGGTGGATACCAGGCTTCAGAGAGGCAGTCCTAATCAACAACTAAAATATTTGTTGATTTGCTGAACCTATTTCTGCAAAATCTATTAAAGCTCCAGGCCATTGAAGGGAAAACTAAATTATAGATGGTCTCAATTCACCTGGAGCAAACTTTTGACAGTGTTGATTGAGTGAGTGGGGTTTTCCAGAGGATGTGGTGGAGCCAGTGGAGGCACTTTATCAGGAGACAACCATTCAGGTTCGCCTAAATCGGAAGGGTCTTTAGGGTTTCCCCCAAAAATTAATGGGATGCTGATTCTGTGGATTATCTATGCGGACGACCTCCTTCTAATTGATAGAAAACTAATTGGGCTGCAAAGGCGTTTGGATGCCTTGCATGCCTTACATTCCTATATGACCATAAACAAACGAAGAGTCTGTTAAAAAAAACAAAAATCCTAATCTTAAATGGAATGCTGGGGGGAAGGGGAAGCAAATAAGAGCCTATAAATGGTTTCTAAATGGCAATCCTTTTGAATGTGTTGGTTTGATCACTTTTTGCATTAAAGTGTAGCGGAAAGTCCATGGGCACAGTTGTTAAGGTTGAAGATCAAAAACCTTAGCTCTCTGGGGTATGATTCTGCATAAGAGGTTTGGGAAATTTTCTATGCTACCCCCTAATCACCTTTTATACTCAGAAGGTTGTTCTGATTTTAACGTATCGATCTGAATCAACCTTGAATTTGACATGGCGTTTATGGAAGACATTAGAAGGGGCATTTTGGCAGAGAATTTTGCATCTCGCAAGAAATCTGCTGGCGACCTGTATAAGATTTGAATGAAGCCTGTCGTCTCTATACTCTGTATGTCTGTGGAAATCTCTATCTTTATTCTGCAAAAGCCTACTCTCCTTTGCAGCCCCACAATTGAGTATTTTGGGCGCTAACCCTTTGTTTCAGGGCTCAGACGATCTAAAACTATGGAAGATGAAGTGCATACATATCCTGTTGGATCTGGATTCCTCAATCGAAGCCCTGATAGCCAACCCTGTCCCTGTAAAAAGGAAACTGAGTAGACATGATTGGATAGTTACTCAGTGAAACATTATGCATTTGATTGTAAGTCAATAAGGGAGCCACCCAAATATCTCAAAGTGCCCCTGTCCAGTGATCAGGGTTAACTTTTTAAGAGTTTGTTTTAACTTTTACTGCACCAGACAGGTTTTAGCTTCTCGAAAGCTGTTTATTCCACTGGAAAAGAGGTGCAGATTTTGTAAACTCTCGAATGAAACGATCATTGAAACATCTGCTAACCTCTTGTATAGGTTTAACGGCTCGTCGCACCCAGTTTATGAGGGACCAAATAGCAATGAACCCTACCGTGTCTAGGGAAGAATGGTGGCGGAGATTCTTGCAGGGCAACCATCTATCTTTGGTATTTGCTGTGGTTACATTTCTTGAGGGTTTGATGGAAGATAAAGGACAATGATTATGGTCTGGATGAAGAAAAAGTTGGTAACCTATGTTAGTAAAATTGGATGGCCAAGGTTTTTCTATTTTTCTCTTTTCTTTTTCTTTTGGGGATCCATTAACTGGTGTGTTGAATGTGAGAGGAGTTTGGGGAATTCAGGAGTGATAAGTAGAAAGGAAGCTAGACCTGTGCGATCATTATTGTGCGTAAACTTCGGGAAGGTCTGTCTTTGATGATATATATGGATTGTGTTCCCCGTTGCATTTAGTTTTAAAGATTTTATTCAGTATTCAAAGTTGTTCTTCTTTTTTAAAGGATGTGTTTAACTTTTTGGAAACTGTTTGTTAAAGGTTTGTAATAAACCCCCAAAAATATTTGTTGCTTTGCTAGCACTGACTGGACGGCTGTGCCTGAACTCTTCTATGTTCATTTATCGACAGTCATCAGTAGAAATTCAGCAAAGAAAACATTGAAAAAAATGACTGTCGCTTAATGAACGTCGTACTATGAGCAAGGACGTTCCTAATGAAGATCTGTGTGGCGGGACCAAAAAAAGCTTGAGCAAAGTGATAGCCATTATTGAGGGCAGTGGTGCTGTTTTCATCCGATGGCCAAGCCTGGGTCTTTATTGTTGTTGGTATCCCGGCAAAATATTTGTTTTAGTTAATAGATTGACGTGGGCCATGCAAACATGTTAACCCCAAAAAAGGCAGAGGTGCAGCCATGGAGGAAAGGAGGACCGGCCAGGTGTCTTTAAAAAAATAAAAAATATATGTGTATATATATATATTGTTTAAAAGGGCAGATGTGCGTGAAGGGCCGCTGCGGGCTAATAAATCCTACTTGATCTTTCTGATTGGGAAATATGGCAGCCCAGGTTCTAATGATATATTTTATGGCATTTATAGCGCGAGGAGAACAAAGGGAGGACCAGACTTGTGCAAGTGCAGGGGAGAGGGAAGGGAAAAGTGCCAGGGGAAGGGGAGGAGGAGCAAGTGCAAGACATAGGATCAAAACATCGAAAAAAAACAAGAAGTGCGGCCAACAGGTGGTAGTGCAGGGGTTAAGTGCAGACAAGTGTTAGATAAGTGCAGGTAGGGGGACTGTAGGTTTGCAGATACAGCCCGAATTGCAAAGTTGCCAGGAGGCAGTGCAGGTGTGCAACTGGGAGGGCAGGGACCTATGCCTGTGGTTCAGAGGGTAGCCAGGTAACCAGTGCAGACGGGAGATCAGTAGGGAAGAGGAAGAGAGAAGGCAGAAGCAAAGAGGAAAGTCTTGAGATGCTTCCGGAACCAGAGATGGTTCTGCTCAAGTTTCATTGAGGCAGGGAGACTTCCAGACAGAGGTGCCCACCGAAGAGAGAGATCTGCCCCAACTTGTTGCTTGGAAAAGCGACTGACCCTGAAGGAGTTGGAGGTAGAGGAGCGAAGAGCTCGAGTAGGAAGATACTTCCGAAGAGAAAGCTGGAGATATTTTGGTCCCAGGTCTCAGAATGCCTTGTGAAGAATGCAACGGGTCTTGAACTTGATCCTGGTCGCCACTGGGAGCCAATGGAGAGATTTCAGTGCTGGAGAGATACAATCCCTAAGCTTGAGGCCAAGGACAAGTCTTGCAGTCCTGTTCTGGGTGAGTTACAGAGGACGGAGAGTAGAGACGTGCAGATATAAAACGAGGATGTTACAGTAGTCAAGTCTAGAGAGAACCAGAGCTCTGGAGACAGTGAGCTTCTGGGGGAAGGAGAGGAAAGGAAGAATACCTCTGAGGAGGTGCAGTTTACCGGGCCCAATTGAATAAAGTGTTGCATAGCATAAAATGAATTACTTCAAAGACCATTCGAAAAATTATAAAATGGCGGTCATAATGATTTATGAATCCATTATTCTCAGTTCAAGAACAGAAATCCTCAAAAGAACACCCTCTAAGACCATATGTGCAATCTGTCTGCCTCCTTTTGTCCGTAGTAAAGTGATATTGAATAAGGCCATTGTTCTTGCCATTTTACAGTCAGTTCCGAGCTTAATAAATATTTGTTCTAATGACATTGAATGGGTAGAGTTTTGGGACGACAAATCAGGGCAGAGTTCTTTTACACATTAAATCCAAGTTGGTATCAATGAAGTTATTAGGGGCCACTTCTAATTTGCTACCATGGGGGTATGACCTACAGGAATTTCATTTTGATGGGGAGAAATGTAAGGCTCAATGTGGTGTCCGAAAGATACTCCCGTCCTCTGCACACCTTTGTGCTGTTTGACAGCCAATTTAATATTCTGCAGAATAAAACATTTGATCTTCAGATTGGTTAAACTGCACCTGATGAAGGGAATCTTGTATCTCGAAACGGGCTGCGCTTTTCATTGTTAAGTATAAAGCAGAACTGGACAAAAGAAACGTTCCTGTGTAAATATTATTTTGATTTAATGATGTGTATATATACTATGTATTAACATCCGTCTAATATTATATTAGGTGTCAAACAGCACAAAGGTGTGCAGGGGACGGGAGTGTCCGATATCTTTCGGACACCACTTTGGTTCTCATGTGTTGTCCAACTCCATGTCAGGGTTGTGTTACCTCCCCTGCACCCAAACCCATCATTATTTGATTTACGTAGTTCCTAAATATTTTCTAGAGCTAGGTGTGCCACAGTACTAATTGCATTGTTTGAGAAATTTTAGACTGCTTGGAGTAAGGATGAAGTAACTTTTGCCTTGTTAGTAGATGTCCAGGCTGATAACCTAAGGATTACTTTTACCGATGTAGGCAATGGTGGCAGACAAGTGGTCAGGCCTGGACCATAAGGGTTGCTGGCTGGCGTAGGCTGCAGTGTGCTCATCTGGGAAACCAATCAACTGTTACTGCCTCCACCAAAATGGCCTCCACAGTCAGATGCCAAGTTGAAACTAAGATGGCCCCTGGAATCAATATTGTGGAGATCCATGGTGCTACTGTGGTGCTGGGTGCAGCCCAGGGCTATATAAGCAACGTCCTGGCCCACACCCAGCACTTAGCGTTTCCCCCGTCTGTGATATGCAGGCAGCGTAACGCTTGCCTACCTGCTTCACATTCCACATGCATCTTCTCAAGCTGACTTGGATCCCGCAACGCTCTACATATTCACAGCCGCTGCGCCTGCTCCTCCTGCATGTTTTCACTGCTCCCGTTTCCAGCGCAGTACCGCAGCTCCTGAAAGGAAAGAACACGGCAGGTTAGGATGCACTGCTTGATCTCCGCTCCACCACACCACCAGTTTACTTACCTCCTGACTGCAATCCAACGTCCTGGACTTCCTTTCGTGCCCGTCACGTTGCGGGGGATCCCGCGGTTTATCACAACGTGGCATATCGCATTGCTGCACAACCTGAAGGGCAGAGGGAGAGACATTTCAAAACGCATGTTTTCTAAACAAACAAACAGGTCAACCGTTAATGTTTGCCGCATCAAAACAACGCGCTTGACAGCCAGAACGCTGAACAAGCAGGAAACACTGCAAAGCAAGTTTGCAAAGCGCAGAAAATAAATTAAAAGACGCACAGGAGAAACAATAAGACAGCAACGCATTTAGCACTTACCTAGAGGCATCACATGCGCCGCAGCTGGCCTGAGCCACCAAACCCAGGGTAGAAACTGGAGAAGCAGAGCCTGACTGACTAAAGCCTTCATTACAGAGAGTCATTAAGGTGAGCAGGTGTTTGCAGTGCCAGCCAGCACATTGGAAGGAAGGCAATATGGGAGGAGGTGGGGGGGGGGGGGAAGTAGTTACAGTGTTTGATCCTTTCATCTTTAGGTTCACCCAGAGGGCTCCAATACCAATCTCAGCATCCCAAGAACCCTACCAAATCATTCTCGGCCATACTGACGGCTGGGCAGTTATTCCTTCAGCGCCACAGAGGGGAGAGAGTGGTTTGGATAAACAGCACCAAGTACCACACATCGACAGTCCGGACCAGGCACTCCTGCAGGGCACCAGAGGTAAGATTTACAGAACGCTAAGCCCACGTGCACTGCCCTGCCCCAGTGTCATGGCGTCTGAGGTCGACCAGTTAGCAGCATTGTTGGGCCAGCTACGAGCGGAGGTACACACCGCCTGCTCAGAAACGAATGCCATAAGGAAGCAGTTAGTGGTAAACGGAGCGAGAACTGAGGAATTAGTGAAGTGCCTGACCAGAACCCAAGCAGGTCAAACTCCTTTACCAGGTCCACCCAAGGGCACTGTTGTGGCACCACCCCATATACAGGTAACCACCCCTATCACTGTCCCTTTAGCTGCTCCAGAACGGTTTATGGGGACCCACAAAATATGCTGTCTTCATGAATCCATGTTGGCTTCATTTTTTGGGGGCATTCCCTTCTGACCAAACTAAGGTCTCCTTCGTCCTTTCATATCTAGTGCGACACGCAGCTAGTTGGTCGATACCGCTGGTCAACAGGGATGACCCTATTTTGCATAACTTTGCAGGTTTCCAACAGGAACTGGATACGTGTTTTGCCCGTAGAACACAGGGTCAAGCATTAGACAGGGAGTTACTTGCCCTTCGACGGGTCCCAAGATTTGTTAGTGTACATCACCACGTTCAACTGCTTAAAAGCGGAAACAAATGAGCCAGAAGAAAAGAGAACTTCCCTATTCTATCGGGGTCTCTGTAGCAAACTGAAGGACATCCTGGCACAGGTCGTAAATCCACCTTAAAGCTGTGCAGAGTACATAGATTTAGTGGTGCAGCTTGATTATCGGTTGCAGGAGAAATGATCTGATTGTACATGTACTGAGGGACGTCCCTTGTATATCCAGCCTTGGGAGGCACCCTCCCGGGCCATGGAGTGCCCACCGGAATCCATGCAATTGGGTAGTGTATGAGGACCTCTAACCAAAGATGAGGGAGAGCGATGCATACAGCAATAGCTTTGTTTGTACTGTGGCAAGGCAGGACACTTTCTAAAAGATTACGAGAGCAAAACACCCCCGGAAGCCGTTGGGAGCTCTTGAATCAAGCCCACTTGAACCAAGGGAGATGTCGGAAAACATTATGGCTCGACAAAAGTAGAGTAGGCTTGTCGGGAAAGGAAAAAATACCAACAGTCTTGCATCATACAACACCGGTAATCCTGCTATGCCCCGAACAGCCTCAACGGATGCATGCGCTAGAAGCATATATTGACTGTTGAACAGTAGGAAACTACATGGATATCGCTGTGGCCCGGTGGATAGGTGTTCCCATTCAGAATAGGGAGAAGATCGACAACATTGTCTCCATTTATGGAACACAGCACTCCTCTGGGCCCGTGAACCAATACAGAGGGCAGGTTGTGCTGTTGTGTCATGATGGCCATAGGGAACATATAGACTTCGACCTAATAAATGCACCCCAGTTCCAGCTCATATTGGGTATGCCCTGTAGTGCCACAACCCGATCATAGACTGGCGAACCCACACGTTGACCCTTCCCGCCGCATCTATACAGACTTGCTGTCCATCTGCTCCCATCAACACGCAAGTACTGACAACCGGGGCACAAGTGAAGACCACAAGGTGGTGATTGGAATTATGGAAAAACTGCCACCGGAATACAAGGCTTATCAAGATGTCTTTCAAAAGGAACAGGCTAGAACCCTGCCTCCTCATAGGCCCTATGACTGCCAGATTGACCTAATTCCTGGAACCCAACCTCTGTGCAGCCGCATATATGCGCTTACGGAAAAGGAGAACGAACACCTACACAAGTATTTGGATCAGTATTTGGCCAATGGGTTTATCCGACTAAGTCACCTGCTTCCTCAGCCCTCTTTTTTTGTCCCTAAGAGTATTGTATAGAATACAAAGGGCTCAACAAAATCACCATCAAGAACCCGCTGCCTCCCATCCCAGTGTTACTAGACCAAGTAAAGGGGGCTAAAATCTATATGAAGCTGGACCTCAGAGGAGCATACCGCCTAGTGCATGTAAAGGCAGGGGATGAATGAAAGACGGCCTTTCGCACAAAATTCGGGCTGTTTGAATACACTGTCATGGCCTTTGGGCTATGCAGTGCACCAGCTGCATTTCAATTCTTTATGAACGATGTCTTAAGAGAGTTACTGGACGTGTTTGCTATGGTATACATAGACGTCATTCTGATCTACTCAGCGACACCGGAAGAATATGTACTTCATGTAAAAGCGGTCTTGGAGAAGTTGCGCCAACACAATCGGTATGCAAAACTTGATTGATTGATATTTTATTTCCATTGCACTCATACACAAGTGTTTCAGAGCGCGACAAGGCAAGGGAGGGGAACAGGGGAGAACAAAACAGCAATCTTACTGGGCCCAGTGGCATTGAGAACGTACAAGTGCATGGGAGAGGGGGGAGGGGACAAGTGCATGGAAGGAGGGAGAAGTGGAAAGTGCAAAGCAGAGAAGAAACAGATAAATAACAATTAATAAAGGCAACAAACGGTGGTAATGCAGCCAGCAATGTGCAAGTGCTAGGTTTAAGGCAGCAGACAGGGTAGGTCTGATAAGTGCAGGAAGAAAAGGGGGGGGGGCTGCATGGGTACAGATACAGACCCCAGTGCAAGGGGTGGCCCGGAGGCAGTGCGGGAGGGTGGCAGGGTGAGCAGGTACCTGGGCCCGAAAGACAGAGGGTGGCCAGGTGCACATTGCCAAGAGAGAACAGATCAGCAGGGGAGAGGGGGAGCGAAGGCAGAAGAAAAGAGGAAGGTCTTGAGGTGCTTCCGGAACCGGAGATGGTTCTCCTCAAGTTTTAGAGTGGCAGTTCCAGAGGGAGGCCCCAGCCGAAGACTGAGTTCTACCCCCAGCTTGTTTCTTTAAAAAACGACTGTCCCCAAGGGAGTTGGAGGTAGAGGAGCGAAGAGCTCGAGAGGGGAGGTATTTGCGGAGGGAGAGCTGACGGGATAGCTTGAAAAATGCGCTTTCCATGTGACCAAGGTAGAGTTCCTAGGATTTATCCTGACACCCCAAGGAATTCAGTTGGGCAATCGCAAGGTGGAGGCAATACTCCAATGGCCTTCGCCCGCCTCTGTCAAAGCAGTCCAGAGCTTTCTGGGGTTCGCCAAATTTTTATTTTTATTCAGTCCATCTGAACTAAACTATGCTGTGACAGGTAAAGAATTACTTGTAATCAAGGCCGCCTTCAAAGAATGGCGACATCACCTCCTCGGGGCAACTCACACCGTCACAGTGCTCACAGATCATCGTAATCTGTAATTTTTACGGACAGCCAAGGCTCAACCCCCTCGCCAACTACGAAGGGTACCGTTTTTTACTGAGTATGACTTCACGTTGACTTACCGTCCTGGGGTACGGAATTGAAAAGCAGATGCACTATCACGAATAGGCTGGGACACTGAAGGAGAGGATGTGTATGCCAATCTGGCGCCGGTTCCGATAATACCAGAAGAAAAGCTGTTGGGAGTCATCAGTGTCAGTTCTCCATCTTTAGCCGAGTTGCAGGAAGAAGTCAAAAAGACCATGAAACCAGACCAGGTACAAGCATGGACGGCGCTAGCAACCCAACGAACAGAAGACGGTGGTCTCCCATACTACAAGAAGTGTTTATATCTACCGAGTTCCACAATAAAGTTCTTCTGACCTACCACGATACACTCAAAGCAGGCCATCCAGGAATCGCAAAGACTTTGGGAAAGATCCGCTGTACTTTTGGTGGCCTACATGGTGGAAAGACGTTATACAATATGTGAAGACCTGCAATACCTGTGCCAGGAATGAGGCATCGAAAAGCAAGCCGCAGGGGCTCCTCTGCCCATTTGCTGTTCCATCCGTGATGCACAATCTCTTCATTACTGACTTGCCGCCCTGTGATGGCTACAACACAATCCTAGTTGTCGTTGACCTACTAACTAAAATGGCACACTTCATAGCTTTAAAGGGAGTACCAAGCGCATGGAAGTTGGCACAGAAATGTTTAGCAAACATAGTCCAACTACATGGGGCCTCATTACGAGACCAGCGGTAACCGAGGCGGTAAAACCGCCTGGTTACCGCCGGACTCGTATTACCATTCCGCCTCCGTGATTCCAGGTATTACTGGGGCATTACAACCCCGGTTTCCCGGGAATCACGGAGGCAGAATGGTGTTAATCCCCATTCCCATCTTGTGATGCTGCTGGTGTTTCCTCGTCCGCCTGCAGGCGGGCGGTGTTAAACCTGCCAGGTCAAACCTGGCGGGAACATCACCTCCTGCCTGCAGGAGTCGGGGTCAGGCGGTCCGGAAACAACGGCGGCGGCGAGTTAACCGCCACCGTTATTTCCGGACCGCCTGATTTGTAATGAGGCCCATGGTTTTCCCTCAGTGATTATCTCCGACCGTGGTAGTCAATTAAAGCCCAAATTCAGATCTGGTTGTCTAGTAGCCAGCATCCACAGACCGACGGTCAGACCGGAAGAACAAACCAAACCCATAAACAATACCTATGGTGCATGCTTACTCAAGAAGATTCAAGCTGGGTAAAACTCTTGTGGGCATCAGAATATGCATACAACACCACCCATAGTTCTACAGGGTTTTTGCCTTTTTTCTTCTTACATGGGAAGGATCCATGCACCACTGCACTCGATCCACCAGTACCCTTAGCAATGCCTGCCATTAGCACCTTACAAGCATCAGGGAGGCCCTGTAAAAGGCTACGCAGACCATCCATGCATCAAAAGCAGCTCTTAAGCGTTTCGCAGACAAAAAGAGATCAGAGGAACCCAACTACCAAGTGGGGGACAAAGTTTGGCTTACCACAAAACGCATCCGACTTGAAGGGCCCATGAAGTTTATTCCACGTTATATTGGCTCATAACCCATCGGGTGCATCATAAACCCTGTGGCAGTCAAGCTGGACATACCTCCCACACTTTGCATACTTAGTCTTACTCGTATCATTGCTGAAGCAGATGAATCCAGGTATTCAGAGTTTAAAACAACCCCCTCTAGTTGATGTTCAAGGAGAAGAGGCCGAATATGAGGCCAAGGATGTTCTAGACTCCAAGGTGGTGCGACGAAAACTCTACTATCTTGTTGACTGGAAAGGGTATAGCGCGTTATATCGAACCTGGGAACCAGCAGAAAACATACATGCCCCATGCATTTTAGCTCACTATCACCGCAATCACCCAGGGCGACCAGCGCCGGGTATAACTCTCCTTGGGGGAGCTTTGGAGGGGAGTGCTGTCATGACCCCTAACAAGGTGCAGGCACATACCATAGGTCAGGCCTGGTCCATAAGGGTTGCTGGCTGGCGTAGGTTGCAGTGTGCTCTATCTGGGCAGCCAAACAACTGTTACTGCCTCCACCAAAATTGCCCCCAGAGTCGAATGCCAAGTGGAAACTAAGATGGCCCCTGGAAATCCATATTGGGAAGATCCCTGGTGCTCTAGTGGTGCTGGGTGCAGCCAAGGGCTATATAAGCCACGCCCTGGACCACACCCATCTTTAGTGTTTCCTCCGGCTGCAATATGCAGGCCGCGTAACGCTTGCCTACCTCCCTGCTTCACAGTCCATGTGCATCGGCTCCAGCTGACTTGGATCCTGCAGCTCTCTACATATTCACTGCCGCTGCGCCTGCTCCTTCCTGCATGTTTTCACTGTACCCGTTTCCAGCGCAGCACTGCAGCTCCTGAAAGGAAAGAACACTATAGGTTAGCATGCACCGCTTGATCTCTGCTCAACCCCACCACCAGTTTACTTGCCTCCCGACTGCAATCCGAAGTCCTGGACTTCCTTTCTGTGCCCGTCATGTTGTGGGGTATCCCGCTGTTCATCGCTGTTCATCGCAACCTGGCATATTGCATTGCTGCAAGACCTGAAAGTCAGAGGAAGAGACATTTCAAAACGCATGTTTTCTAAACGAACAGGTGAATTGTTAATAATGCACGCCGCATCAAAACAACACGGTGGACAGCCAGAACGCTGAAGAAGCGGGAAACCCTGCAAAGCAAGTTCGCAAAGTGCAGAAAAGACATTAAAAGACGTGCAGAAGAAACAGTAAGACAGCAAAGCATTTATTATTTTTCAAATATGGGGTTGAAATGGTGCATTTCACAGCAGAAAAGGTGACCAAAAAGCCATACGTTTACAATCAACAGCAGAAAAGAACATTTTACAACACAACACATTTTAATGATCAATGTGTCCACAGTGTAAGACAGCACTGTCACTGATGTAACACATTGTCATGCTGGTTGTACCCAAAATATGCCCCTGTAGCAACATGTCTATGCTGGCTGTTCCCAATTTAGGCCAGCATTGTCCTGTACAAAACATGATTGATGCTGCCTGAGCATGTGCAGTGTGCCCAATACATATGACAGCTTATCGCTGTAATACACATTACTTCTGTGGTGATGAAAGAAGCATAATTCAATTCAACAGATAAAATGTGGAAAAGCGATCACCCAAAGGTGAACCTAATTGAAGAAACGCAATGTGAGTACAATCTTAAAGTATGCAACCTAGCAGGCCTAGTGCACACTTTACCTTTTCTTTCACCAATAAATCAGGGGGAGAGCGCGAACGCAGTCCCCCACTACCAGAAATAATGCAGTCGTGTATCCCGCATTTGGGATCATAGCAGGGTTCAGCAAATCCGATGTGCAATGGGTAAGCCTCACCCTGGGAGATCTGCACTTGAGATCAGATTCTCCCCTGCCAGCTAAGTATGAGTTGCATGCAAGAGGGCAGGGGTTGGGTCAGTTCTGGGAAGCCCCGCTAAGCGAGGGTGAGAAGGTAGGCCCTGACCCAGCCCCAACCCCCCGGAAGCTCTGAGCATCTGCAGAGCTGCCTGTCCCGCGTGTAGGGGGAAGCTCCAGCAAGAAGAGCCCAGCAGAAGAGCAGATTGTAGCGCAGTTCCTTTCTCCCATCAGGCCCTGCTTGGCCCGAGATTTGTATAAATAGCCCGATGGCTCGAGCAAACCTGTTGCAGTCTGCCCACTGGCCTGTCAGCCCCACACGGGCCCATGGCCCTCCTGAGCGGAGCTGCTCAGCACTGGCCCCATTGACACCATCATAATCATCCTGGACCTCGACGCTCCACCACCCCTGAATCTCACGGAGTTCTGCTCAATGACAATGCTGAAGCTTTGGCATCTTTGCTGTAACCATATGCCGTGTTGTGTCAGCCGAGCCTGCACAGCGCCAAAGGCAAGTATTCCCTTGTCCGGGCCCAGAGGTCACTGAGTCTTCCAGTGCCATCCAATTGGCACGGCCTACTGTTCCCAGCGTTTTCTACCCGCAAATCAGCACCACTGCCAAACAGAACTGCATCATTGGGGCCCATCGCTGCTGCTCTCCGACTTGACCCCAGCCCAGCGCAAAGGCACCCATGCTTCTGGTCCGATGCTGAAAAGCCTGGCTCTGCTGAGATCCGAAAGACAAGAACTAAGGTATTTTAGGAACATAGTACTATTGTTTTTTGTGTTGCAACTGTATCAGCTCAACCCTCTCCTGAAGGGTATAGGCTGCCCTCAGACTGTGCTACCAAAAGAGTGAAGATAAGGTATACCTGTTGGGCTTGCCTGTTTCACTTTTATGATTGGGATCACTGCTGCATGGGTATTAAGCGCGTTATAAATAACCTATCAGATCATATCATAGATCACAGATCAAGATCATAAGCAACTTCCAGAAACCTTGGCAGGTGGTCCACTGAGGCCCATTTGCAGGTTGCAGTGTGTTATTGGGGCACTACTAGGGTAACATATTGTGCTGTACGTGTGGTATTCGCCATGTGCTGATACCCCACTGGCCACATCTATAATGTCCAATGTACTTGGTATAATGCATGGACATTTTCATCAATCCGCACTGTGCTTAGAGGTAAACGTAACTGAGCTCCCGCTGTTCTTCTTTGTCTTGAGACGAGGAAAAAAAGCACTGCAAAGGTTAAGTTTCTCAACTGACATTCGCAATTCAAAAGAACGGTTTTTGGGGCAGACAGGCTGTGTCGCCGCAACCCGTGTTAAACATATGTCCAGAGATGACAAACCTTGAAAGTTACTCCGCACGATGGCCCTCTGAGCAGCGGCCCACGGCTAATCGGGGGTTCAGGAATCCACTGTGCTGCTCACGCCTAGAGGAACTGCTGCACAGCACCTGTCCACATAATCCTTTGCCCGGGCCAGCACCCTCTTCTCCTCACCTCACCACCTCCTCCCTTCATCACGGCTCGCCTTTTGCCCCTCGGAGCACCCTGCAAGAGAGGAACGGGCATGTCTGGGCCAAAGCCCGTTCCTCTCTTGCATTGTGGGTCCTACTTGCCTGAAATGGGATATTTAAATGCAAAGTAATTGCTACTATATTAATCCCATTGTTCAAAGTTTGTGTGAGTACTGAGCAATTGTATGGACCCGCGCTCACTGAAAATTAATGGTATTCCCGAGGTAACCCTCAATATGCCGTGATACAAATTAGTCTCTCCTTCCTCCATCATCAAGTCCCAAGATCTTCTTGACAAATTTGTTTATTTATGCAATGTTTGTCGGATATCCGACAAACATTGCATAAATAAACAAATTAACGCTTCGTGGCTGAGGACTGTAACTACCTCTGTTGACCCCATGGGGTCACCAGAGGAAGTTACAGTTTTGCGCACAGGCACATAAAAAAAAAAAAAGTTTTTTTTACACTCAAGAGTTGTCCAACATACGGCCTTGCGGGCCACATAAAATGGCTTGGCGGGCCGCATTGTGGCCCGCGGGCCGTATGTTGGACAACCTTGATTTAGCACTTACCTAGAGGCATCACGTGCACCGCAGCTGGCCTGGGCCACCAAACCCAGTGAAGAAACTGGAGAAGCAGAGCCTGACTGACTAAAGCCTTCATTACAGAGAGTCATTAAGGTGAGCAGGAGTTTGCAGTGCCAGCCAGCACATCCTAGGGGAGGCAATACGTGGGGCATCCTTAGGTTCACCCAGAGGGCTCCAATACCAATCCCAGCATCCCAGTTAATCCTTCAGCGCCACAGAGGGGAGAGAGTGGTTTGCATAAACAGCACAGCACCAAGTACCCCCACATTGACAGTTTGGACCAGGCACTCCTGCAGGGCACCAGATGTAAGCATTACAACGTGGAAGTCACTTGATCCAGGGATTCAAGCGATTCAATTAGATTGGGACCACTTTACTTTTGGGGCGTTAGAGCCCCTGCTTATTACTGAATGGATATTGGCATTCAGGTGGCCCTTCTCTCAATAAAATGATCGATTGCATCGAGGACATTCTTGATTACAGCCATGACATTTTGGGTGTTCAAGAGGTCCTTCTGGGTGGAGAATAGTTGCTGTCTTGCAGACCTGAGCTCCTCGATTCCGCTATCAGCAAGCTGCCAGGCGACGAGTGAAAATTTGGTTGGACTTGGTAGGTAGAGGCATGAAACCTCATTAGGGTGAATGGTAACATTGCAGGGGATGTTCCCGAGATCATCTACCTGGAAATATGATGGTCTCGCATCAACTATTGATTATATATTGATTTAAAAAAATCTTCTTTCAGGGTCTTTGTTGCTGCATATTGAGAAGGTCCCACAGAGTGACCATGCATACCTATGGTTACCTGTGAGAACACCGCCAGTGGGCAGAGCCGTTCCACGTATGCGCCAAAAGTCTTTTGTAACATAGTGGGTAACAGCCTAATTTGGAATGACAAATCGGCAAGAAACTTCAATCTATTTTTGGAGCAGACTTTGAGTAAGGAAGACTTAAATGTGTACTTTAGATTTGAAACTCTATTTAATAGATTAGGTAAACCTAATTCTTCTAGATGTCATTTTCGTGTGTTTGATAAGGAGGGTATGGCTAAAAAAAGAAATCCCTGTTAGGCGCTCCGCGTACTGAAATCAGTGCTGCTAGAAACCCAGGTGCAAGCCGCTATAGCTATTAAACGAAAATATAATAACTGCACTCGTCGGCACTAGCAAATCCTGGCTCAGAACGATGCAGAAAATGTTTAAAATCTTCGCCACTACTAATTAAGGCACCTGTTGGAGAATTATTAACAATCTACTTCATCCCCAGGCTCAGATTAACCCAATCATGGAGGCAGAATGGGTGAGCTTTTTTTGTAATATTTACACCCCCGATAAATACAGAGCATTTTCCCTCTAAGATTGTGGATGAGGCGGATTGGTCAATAAGGATCGAGTGGGAGGATATCCTGGAATGTATTAAACTGGGACTTATGGTTTGTCCAATGCGACACTGAAAGACAACTCAATTCCTTGGCCGGATATACTATATCAGGTCTTTTGTGATGTCTGCACTACTCGATGCATGCCCCCGTCTTGGAAAATGTTGGTGATTATTCTGATGATTTTTACAAAGAGGGATCGTTGCTCGCTCAATTACAGACCAATCACTTTTCTCGATGTTCCAGGCAAGATTTTTTTCATGAATGTGAATGGAAATATTCAAATCTGGGCGAGCAGCAGGGATGTCTTAGATTGATTGACATTGGTTTTATTGAAGGTGTTGGAACAGTGGTTAATGGATTCCTGCTAAACATTCTTAGGGCAACATATATGGCAGAGAGTATCAGTTTTTTGCATGTTTTGTGGAACTCTCAGTGGCATTTGATAGTGTGAATCGCTCTTTGCTGTGGTTAAAGCCTCTTAAATTGGGCATATCCCCCCATCGTTAATTGCTATCATCATGGAACTGTATAGTTATACCACTATAAAAATTTGATTCAATGCTGAATGTCAACTTTCATCTTCCATTAAGACGTACTGTGGGTTAAAGCAAGGCTATGTCCTTGTCTCTATTTCTTTTAATCACAGATATAGGTAACTTGTTAGCTCTGGCACATGCTTTTCACCGTAAATTGGGCCATTGTGTAATTAAACGTCTGCTATACGCAGACAATCTTGTACTATTCGCCCAAACACTGTTGGGTTTACAGCGCCAAATTAACGCATTGTTTAACTATAGTATAAGAAACAAACAAGTGTCCAACGCTCTCCGTTTATTTAATTTATTTTATTTTAAGTAACTTATCATCCAGATAGATCTGGTAGCTATTGACCGTGTACAGAAAGTTGTAACTAACTACTTGTCTGTCAGATACAATAGTATTTTAGTAATCCTCATACAACTAGTAATTCTCAAAAAAATAGAGTTTAATTCTTATTGCCACAGCCGACACGAGCATTGGTCCTTTTCAAGGCTAAATATTATAGTCACAGAATTAACGAAGCAGTAATTTGTTTATTTATTTCATTTGTATCGCGCATTTACATCCCAGAGGCATTGAGGCACTGTTACAGGTACAAGTCAGTTGGACAGTCAATGACGTACAGTTCCGTTGTTGTTATGGAACACAGCAGGACTAGAATTCATAACAAAGGTAGATCCAGTTGCATTACCTAGTGGGAAGGTCATACAAGTTAATCATGCAGTACAGTGGAGTAGTAGGGTAATGGGTCGGACAGGTGGGTGTGGTATGTGGGGTAGTAGGGGAAGTTAGAGGTTAAGGGAATAGCTGGTTTTCTCAGTCCCAGTAGTATTTCCTGGCTCTCAGGGTGGGTGGCAAGTTGTGCCAAAGTTTGGCAGCAGTGTAGGGGCAGCTTGAGCCGCCAGCTTTTGATCTTTTTATTTTAAGCACAATTAGACAAATCTGTATAGGGGGCCCTGTGGGCCTAGTGGAGTGAAACTTGGTGATTCTTTGGGGGAGATATGGGGGACCGTCTTCGAGAGGCACTTGTGGGCAATGGAGAGTGTTTTGAATATGATGCAATCCTGAATGGGGAGTCAGTGTGCTTCTCCTCTAGCTTTGGAGATGTTCTCTTTTCGAGATACTGAGCGCTACTCGAAGAGCATTGTTTTGTATGACTTGAAGTTTGTGTATATTTCCAGCGGAGGTGCCCATGAATAAGACATTACAGTAGTCCATTTTTGAGCAAGTGATTGCACGGGCAATGGTTAGGCAGTTACTTTTGGAGAGAAATGGTCTGGCCGCATTGTGGACCTTGGTGGTGTAGGTTGCTGAGGAGGCAATGGCGCTTACTTGTCTAGTCATAGTGAATGAGGTGTCAAGGTAGACTCCTAGAGTCTTTACTGAGTTAGACAGGGATTGTGCAGTTGTCGATCTGGAAGGCGGTATATTGATTGAGGGCTTTAATGGCATTCAGAGTGCCGACAATCAGGATTTCTCCTTTGTCGCTGTTGAGACAAAGGTGATTTGCTGCCATCCAGGCCTGAATTGTAGCATATATCTTGTTGAGGATGTTGGAGTCATTGGTGTAGTTGGCAGAGAGAGGGATCAGGATTTGGGTATCAGCATAGTTGGTGTAGGCTATGCCGAGGGAGTGTAGGATGTTACTGAGTAGCCTGGTAAAGATATTGTATAGGGTTTGAGAGGTACAGGACCTTGGCATACTCCACATGTGATGGGAGAGGGAGAAGCGTTAGCAGTGTCCGACAAGACCCTCATGACCCTTCCTTCCAGGAAGGAGTTGATCCAGGCAGTACCTGATGGGGAGAGGTTGGCACGGGTGGTGTGGTGTGGTGGTGGCAGAGGATTTGGTGGTTGACCAAGTCAAATGCAGCAGAAAGGTCCAAAAGGAGGAGCAGTGCAGAGTTGCCCTCATCCCTGATCATGTCAAGCTGATGTTTTAGGTTGAGAAGGGCAGATTCAGTGCCGTGCCCGGGGAGGAAGCTTGATTGTCACATACCTAGGTCCAGGATTTCTAGTAGAAAGGGGATGGTGGTGATTTGCCCATAGTTGGGGGGTGAATGGCTGGGTCTAGAGAGATTCTTTTTAGGAGAGGGAGGACCCATGGCAGGAAAGGTGCTTTTAGCAAAGGCAGTTATGAGGGGGCTAGTAAGTCGGCGCAATCTTTGATGAGAGATGCAGGGCATATGTCGCCTTTGCATTTTGACGGCTTCAAGCTTTTGATATGTTGTGAGCCTTTGCTTTCGGAGATGTTTCTGAAGAAGAATTGAGAGGAAGAGGGAGTTGGGGGAGGGGAGGATTGTGGAATGCAGCTGATGTCTATGGTTAAGGGCCATTGTTGAATTTAGCCTGTTGCACAAGGATTTTCATGTTTAGTGTGTCAAGTTTGCCTGATAGTGCTGATTGGATACCTGAACACCACGTTTCGTCTTTAGTGATGGTCATAGGGGGCGGGGCAGGAGATTCAAGTTCTCAGAAAATTGTGAAATTGTCTTTAGCATCAAAGTTAGCATTGCTTATTCTAACATTGAATGAGTTAGATTTAGGTGTGATTGTGACATATTTATAAAGTCTGGATATGTTGTTCGCATTATTTTTCGCAGTGTCGGTGGGATCTTTCAGCCACATTAACTGGGCTTGTCGTTTCTGGTTGCACAGATCGAGTAGGTCTGGTGTAAACCAAGAGTTGGAGTGTCTCACTGTTTTGGCTTTGTGAGGAACTAGGGGGGGGCTATGGTGTTCACAGCATTAGAGAGGATTGAGGTGTATTCATCTGCCAATGAGATGGGGTTGGAGTTAGGGCAGGGGGCGTTGAGCAGGGGCAAAATGTTGTCTCTCGTGAGCTTACGGGAGCTACGAGTAGTTGCTGATGGTAATGGGTTGGGAATAGTTTTTAGTTTAGAGGGATGTGGGATGGAGAAGTGGATGATGTGCAATGGCACTAGTGGAGATCTCGTAATTGTGGTCGGCAATACAGTCTAGGGTATGTCCGTTTCTGTGAGTGGGATTGGAAATGTGCTGACAGAAGCCTCGGGTGTCAAGGGCGTAATAAAGCGATGTAGCTTGAGGGTCACTGGGGTCATGAAGACTCAGGTTAAGGTCTCCTAACCTAATGATTTTGGAGGAGGGTTTTATGTTATCCTGGAGAATGTAAAGTATGTTGGACTCAAAATTGAGAAGGGGTCCGGGTGGGCGATAGATGAGGTGTAGGGTGATGGTGCATGTGGGTGAGAGTTTGAGAGATAAAGATCAGTGTTGCCCTCGATGGGGGAGTTATACTGTCTGAAGGGGAGGGAAGTTTTTGCTATTAGTATGACGCCACCCCCTCTAGAGGAGTGTATGTCATTTCCGGAAGATGGTATACCCTGTAGACAGAGCTAAGGATAGGGCTGGGCCGCAGGCCTCATGAAGCCAAGTCTCTGAGATGGCTAAAGTGTCAAGGTTATGTTTAGTAATCAAGTCGAAGATGTCTAATGCATGGGCAGGATGAGGGCACAGGTCAGGAAGGGCCGAGTGATTGTAGTTGGGTCGAGAGGGCCTGAGTCAGTGGGGGATGCTCTGTTTGAGAGTAGATTGGCAAGAGGGCAGGGTGGTAGGCTGGTTTATGGGTATGGGTTTGTTGGGAGTTGTGGCGGTCTCCTTCCTAGTGTAGGTAAGACGGTTATGGTTAAGCAGTTTTTGGATGTTGTGCGATTGTTGGGACGTGTGATGGCATGGCCTTCTACGGGGGGTGTTACGAAAGGCCTTTTGGAAGCCAGTATGGCAGAGGAGTTGTAGAGCTGAGGTCACCCGTGGGCTTAACCGAGGTGTTGGGGTGGGGCTGAGTACAGTGCATGGCACACCTAGGAGTGTGTGCAGTGTTGTAGATTTGTCCTGAATGCCATTGATAGATGGCGGTGTGGTGGTATTCATCTTTAGGCTAGTGTTGTTAGATTGTGAGGGCACTCGGTTTGCAGGTCATTGATGGTGGGGCAGGTGCGCACCCTGAGTCTGAAGTTCCTTGTTTGTGGGTTTAGGGGGTAGTTTGTTTATACATACCAAAACCGGGAAACGTAGGAAGGGTACAGAAAGAAAACTACAAAAAAGTGTTTGGGTTAAAATACATCTTGTAAGGTATCATCTCAATATAAGCAAATTAGTAGCATCTATCATATTCCATCTGTTACTGTGCCTAACTTAATATTGTGTTATTACAAATTATAATCTGTAGGTAGGTTTGTTGAAGCACCCAAAGAGCCAAAGGTATGTAAATAATAATCAGTGTGCCATTGGATTGACGAAACGAAATTACTATTACACCCATGCTTGGTGCCAACTGTATGTGTGTATGTTAATAATTGTCTTGTATCCCTAAACATCACTATTTGTTCCACTCCTGCATTATTAGTGTGCATGGGGTATCATTAGTGTACCATCCAATACATTAGAGTGAGATTATTCCACTCACCAGATACTGTAGTTCGAAGTATTCTGCAAATGGAGTAAGCCGCTTATTTGTTGTAATTTTCCAGACATTAGTTATGCTGTGGGCATGAACATACCCAGTAACCATATAAGTGTCAATCATGAAAATGGCGTTAATTACTAATCCTATTTTTGTTAAAAAGAAAACTCAGATTTTTGACTGGACAAATAGCATAGATACTGTTGTGAGAACAAAATTATATTGCCACATTGTGTCCTACAAAAAAAAGATGTTGGAACTTTGGAAGATTATTTGACCCGTTTTCCATGGAAGCGTACAAGAAAGTGGTAGAGGAGCAGCCGAATGACTCTGCAGGAAGTCCCACCCCTCTCCTGCATATATGCTGAAAGCATGAAATCATGCCATGTTTGACACCAGCGGTTGTGACTATTCAGCGGAGAATCTTCGAGAAAGGGTATCCACTAAGAAAACCATATCAGATGTATCCCCGAAGGGATGACAATCTCTTTGAGGGGATCCCGAAGGAATATGAAAATAAGAGAAGGAGAAGTTGGTAACGTCACTGAGAAGACTGGCTGAAGAAGAGAGTGTAGGGACCTTATGGAAACTGATGACGAAGTAAAGAGTCGAGTACACTTTCATTTGCGAAATGAAGATTGCACGTGTGAAGAGCAGTGAAGAAAATGCAAGCCGTTTTATAACTGTACAGATGCAGCAACGCAAGTAGACTAAGTGATCTTAGAAGCTGGCTATACAAAGTAAATAGACTGCAGGTGGTGCCGCTATTATATATAGAAGCTGCACATCGGTATCATAATTTTAGTAGTCGCAGAAGACAAGTAGCTGAGACCGTGGAAAGGCCTGCAAGAGCTGTCTGGCCTAGTGTCAAGATTGGGAGCTGCCAAAGACTGGATATCTATCCTTGAAGAACAGTGAGCCTGAGACACTGAATCATCCCTTGTTAAGGTGCAAAGAAAGAACACCATGAGTGCCAAGTTATTAATTCACAACAATTAAATGTTAGAAAGAGGCCAAATTGCGGTCTCCTGTCACGTGAGCCGAGGATGGAAACTGAAGTTGGTATGCAGTCCAGAACCAAGATAGCGTGCGCTCACACTTCCTTATATTCCCAGAGACAAGGATACTTTGCAAGGCCAAGTTCAAAGACAATCGTTATGGCAGAAGACATGGGTGATGAGAGATGGTGGGCTAATTGGGTGGGGTGGTACGGTCAAGTCCAACGCCTGAGACCTGGGGTATGAGCATTCATGCTGCTAATTAATCGAATGTTCCATAAGGGCACAAACGTGCCAATCAATTGTAGAAGGCCATATAACGAAGGTCCTTCTAGTTTGATAGGCAATGGTGTGCCTTGTAGCTAATAACAAATGAAGATGACTTGCACTAGGGGTGGGCATGAGTTGTCCACCTGACTTAAGATACCCAGTCACAATCCTTTCCCTTATAGAAAGTATTCTTAGATGTTCCCCTTGAGCCAACCACAATTCCCTGTCGGTTTTTGCTTATTTGCCACGCGGTATGACATCAAGTATAACGAATTTTCATTATGAAAGTGTTTTTATGATATGATAGTTTATTAATATAGCGCCTATACACAATGTGTTTCAAAGTGCTTGAAGGCAAGGGAGGGACCAAGGGAAAATACAATGACAGTCTTACAGGCCATGAACAGTAAGGATGTGAAATTAACTATTGTACTTGGCCTGACGACATTTCAGCTAGTGCAAGAGTTAAGACATAGATAAGGAAGGGAAGAGGAGAGTGGGAAGGAAATGGAAACAGACGGGGGCGACTAGCGTGCTAGGCCTGAAGACATTTCTGGTAGAGCCGGAGAAAACAAAAGGTAAGGGAGAGGGGTGCAGAAAGGGAGGGGAGGAACAAAACTAGCGACTATTGTGCAAGGCCTGACAACATTTCAGATAGTGCTAGGGCAGTGGTCTTCAAACTTTTGTGGCCTGGGCCCCCCCTGAGCAAAGTTTAGGCAGGCCACCCCCCCCCCAAACGTGCCAGATGGACAGTATGTAGACATCGCTATGAACTTTTGCGTGCCGTCACCGCATCCTACTCCCAGTACAGACCCTGGGCTCTCCCCACCCTACTCCCACCACTATCCCAGTGCTGCCGCCCATCCTGCTCCCACCACAGTCCCATAACACAAGCATACACACATCCATAAACATTTAAATAAAAAATAAATCGCCATAAACGTACCTCGCGTGGTTGCTAAAATGCCCCACTCCAGGTTGCTCTGCCCGTATGTGCGAGGAGGCACAGGAGCACCCCCTCGCACATACATACATGCAGTGCCCCAGCCAGCATTTCCAATGAGCTATGTAAGGCTGGCGAATCAAAACACCCCCAGCGTTGCATGGCTCAGTGATCATGTGCGGCTGGGGAAATAAACTGTCAAAGGCAAACAGAGTTTCCCTTTGACAGTTCAGTCAGCCCAGTAGCACTCCCTCAGCTGGAAAAAGCAGCTGAGGGAGTGCTCAGTGTTTCACTGGGCTGGCTCCTCGGCTCCTCCATAATGGGTGAGGTGTCCAGTGGGTGGACGCCCCCTCGCCCATTATGGATGAGCCGGCAGGCTTGGACTGGCCTACAGGGCAATAGGGAGATGACCGTACCAAAAATGCAAAATGCTAGTGTAGGCCAGTAAAAATGGGCCACTTTTCTGGCCAATGTGGGCCAGTTTGAGGAGTTACTTCACTATGCAGCTAGTAGTTTTGACCATTGTTGCTGAATAAAATTCCTTAAATATCACCATTTGTTTACATTTGAACAAAAAACAACCCCTTGGGTACTATTCAAACAGTCTGTGACTAAACACTGAATATCCATTTGCAACTGCTGGCCATTTTTTCATTGGTGCCTAAGACCTGTTTATGGCCCAGTTTTACCATGTGAGCTGCCCCTTCCCATTTCCTCCAATCTAAAAAAAAATACAAAAAAATGTTTTTTTTTTCTTTTTTTACATTTCATGCTGGGCTCTGGCGCCCCCCCCTGAGATGCGGCCGCGCCCCACAGTTTGAAGACCTCTGTGCTAGGGGGTAGGAGGAGAAAAAAAAGTAAGGGGGGGATGAGACAGACTAGGTCCATGAACAATTCTGATAGAGTAAGTGCACAGAAGAAAGTAAGGTGAGGAGATAGTAAAAGGGAGAGGAGGAGAGAACAGAGAGTAAGCAGTCAAAAAGAGTGGAGAAGCAAGAGTGGAGAGCGAATACAATTGCAGAAGTCAGTAGTAACACACAATGTTGCAAGCCTGGATACAAGATGAAGATAAGAGCAGCATGATTCAGGGCCACCATGAGAAAGGGTGACGCTCTGAATCAATGAAGTACATAAAAGTCAAATCCAGCATTGGCCACAAGACGGTGATGGTGAAACCAAAATGTATCAGGACAGACTCCTGCAGAAGTTAGGCTGGTGGGCGGGCGGACGGGGAGCAGGGTAGAAGAATCGAGCAAAACAAGCAACACCTGTGTGCGAGAAGGAGGGGCACAAGGGAACACCACAGGGGGACCAGAGGGTGGGGATGGCCTGTGGGGATTGAGGGAGTAAACACATGTTGGTGCATGCTTACCTGCTGTCTGAGCAGGGGTTCAGGCCCTAGATCCCCCTGGTCCGAACAGGTCCAAACAGGAATTTCCCTTTTCTTTGTTTGCCCTTCGCTTCGGACACCCGGGTGAAAGACGCCCTTGATCTAAGAGTTAAGAGCAGGAAGGAAGAGGCAGGGCTAAGAAGGTGGGCAGGGCTTAGGCGGTGTTCAGTCATAATGTCGAAAAAATAATATTCAATTGCAAAAATGTGTAAACAATAATGTCGAGAAAAAAAATGTCTAATTTTTTTATTTTTTTATTTACATTTTTTTGGGTTCTGGGGTAAAAAAAAGGGGTAAAACAAAAAAAAGAAGGGTTGGGGGAACCCCCAATTTCGAACAAAAAACAACCACAAAAAAAGTTTGACATTTTTTTTCTCAACTTTTTGTTTTAGACCTTATGACTTTCAATATTATTTCATTCGACTTTATGACGATAAACCGGCTTAGGCCAGGTGACCAAGATCCACTTGCACCTGCTCCCCATCTGCAAAGGAAAAGAGGCTAGAGGACTCCTTAAGTAGGGACAAAGAGCGGTAACCAGGAAGGCACCAGGTGGGCAGGGCTTAGACATGCTTTCAGAGATTTGCTGTGCCACGTCTGTTTATCTGTTGTAACTCCCTGTTTTAGACAATTTATAGTAAAACAGTACTAAACTTTGCTTCTTCCTGAGTTGGTTTGATTATTTGGTGTGAAGAGTTATTCTGCATCCCACCTACTGTATGACGCGCAACTTATTTAAGGACCATAAGCTCAAAATAAGTTCTAAGTTCATGCGTTTTCGTTTTAATGTTCTTTTAACCAATTACATTTTAAGTATTAGGACCACAGACATGCATGTCCTTTTGTAGAATCTGTCAGAACCATGAAACATTTGAAACATTAATGCACCTACTTGTTGAGTGCCCGGCTTTTAGTTCTCAGAGCGTCCTGCTTTTTGGGAGATTTGTGATGAATCATTCCTTTGTATCCCTAGATGACCTTTGGCTAAATATGTTGCATGACAAAAATATTGAAATTGTGTGTCATTAGATTTCTGAAGGTATGTAAACGAATTGATTAGAAGCTATATTAATTGTGTCAGGGATTATATCTGTAATAAAAGAAGAAAGGAGAACATATCTAAAAAAGATTCTTTTAAAAAGTCTAATATAAAAAATTTGAACTGAATTATTTGACTTCTGTAAATGTCTTGTTAACCAATTGCAAATAAAATGAAAACTCTTCCTCTTTTCCTCTTCCTCTTCCTCTTCCCAAGAGCTGTGAGAAACCAGATGGTGTCTCCCTGGCTGGTCCCCGGGATCTGTCGGACACGGCCATCGCGATTGGATCCAGTTCCTAGGGGTGGACCAGTAAGGGAGGATTACCTGGATGGGGGGTCCTTGGGGAGTGGGACACCGATGGTCTAGACGCGGTATCCCCCCTTCTTTTGACACCTTTTCCACATCCTACCTTGTAGGATATTCCAAAACCCTGCCCCTCCTTTTTCCACACGAACGCCTTCAAACAACACGAAAGACAGCGGACTAACACCAGAGCTGTTTACCTGACGTGTCCCAATACCAGGGTCAGGCAATTGAACAGAATTGCACACAACTGCCGGCCCTTTCCCTTTCCCACAGGGATGAAACGTGGAGCACAAGAACACAAGGAGCAAGTCAGACAGCACGACGTAAGAGTTAACTCAGCACAGCAGTTCCAGAGGAGGAGAAAGACGGCACAGACATAGAGGTTGACAAGGAGAGAGTCGACTTGTCCTTTCCGACCAAAGCCCGTGAAAACTCAGCAGAGGGAATGATAAGTCCACGAGCAATAGCCAGTGTGTATTGCACCAGATGTCAACAGTACATGAGACCCTCGCCCACTGGTTGCCAAGCTGGGTAAAGAGGTGCTTGTCTCTGTGGTACCAACCTTCACTCCGAGGCGAAAGGAAGCCAAGCAGTTCACCACAGCCAGTGAGTCGAGGGGAGTGTCGATAAGAAACCGAACTGTGTTGACTGAAAAGTAGCCGAAATTGAACTTTGAAAAGCAAAATGATATTATTAACGAGGATGGGGAAAACCAGATACAGAAGCGTCCGCCACCACGTGGGTGCTCACGCAGGAAACTCGGTGAGTACCCAACGGTAAAGACTACCATAACCAGAAGCCCTTGGGAAGAGGCAAAGAATGGTAAAAGTGGTCATACGGGGGTCTTGTAAAATCCTCTGTACCGTCGAAAGTATTTGACCTATGGAAATTGTGAAAGCTAAGAGAAGTGAATCCTGCATGATGAAAATTAGTACATGAACTGTGTTTCATGAAGATTGGCAAGAGTGAACTTGGCAGACGGATGCTAATGAAAAAGGGGCAAAGTCTAAAAGTCCTGTGAGGAATTGTTGATAAAGGTTGTCAAGAGTGAGCCCTGTAGAGGAAAGCTGACAATCCAGAATAGTGTGTGGAACGAAGTGAACCTGACCGAGGGGTGTATACAGAGAATAATCTGTTCCAAAAGGCGGCGATAGTGAACCCGGCAGAGGGAAGCCGACACCCATGGGAGAGACCGAAAGCCTGTTTAAAAAGACATTAAGATTTGTGAATGCAAGAAGCATTGCAAGACAAAGGGAAGGAAAGAGTCCCCCTTATCATCTGGGGTCCGAGCCCGGCCCGGCCGAGGGAGATCCAGGGGTGGAAGGTTATCACCAAATGTTCACTGAGAAAGAAACTGTCTTGTTCATTTGTTGAATGCGACTTCTGAGGGGTCATCACCCAAAGTGTTCGTAGAACAGAACTTTGCGCTTGTTTGTTGAGAGCATCAGGCCTTGAAGGCAAGAGACTTTCATTACAAAGAGACTTAACCATTGAAGAAGCTGATAGCTGATACAGAACCTTTAGCTCGTGCTGGGAAGGCTTGAGCGTGTGCTGTGCTCCAAAGTCCAACCTTGTGCCGTGCTAAAAACGTGGAGAAGAGAGACCTCGAGGCAATCACATCCTGACTTATTATTTGTGAACACTTTTTTCTTTATTTTGAGTACCCTATCCCACACTCTTTCTGTAAATAGTTCTAAGGAATTGGCAATAGGTTTTTTATTATTATAGGCTTTTTACTTTGACAAGACGCCACAAGTACTACCTTATTTTTCATTTGATGGTCAACGCCTGTTCCCATCTTAGATTTAGGTTTAGCTTAGGTGTTTTTCCACCCTGCATGTACAGTTTAATAAACACCCTTGAACTGTGATTACTTGTCTTTACTGTAGTCACCATGAGTTCCTTACAGAGCCCACCCCTCCCTAAGGATAGGCTATGGGAGTTCTGTGATTGAAATGAAATGGAGAGGTACCCACCTTCTATCATTGTCATTTTTTTTAACATGACAGCTTTTTCCCCCGAACATCCATACATTGCACATTTTTGTACTTTACCAATAAATACCATGAAATAAAGATATTAATATCCCCCTCCTCAGGGCGGGTCGGTAACGCTTACTTTCAGTTCGGCACCTTATTGCACAAGTGTGCTATAATATTCTGCCCATTACACAAAAAGTATATTGGTTATGAATATGAAATGTCTTATACAGATACCTAATCTAGCAAGTCATCAGCACTCCAATTCTCAGATTTCTGCACATTTCGGTGCAGCTAGAAACACATGTGAGGTGGTAAGTGAAGTTCCCAAAATCGCACATGAATGACACTTATATATATATATATATCCATACCACTGCCTTTGAATTAACTTTAAAATGACACCGGAATGAACTTGGTGCGACTTATGATGACACAGAAAATCACAAAAATGTGGTTCTATGGGCAATACAATGGCAAAATAAATGATACATATTCTCTCATTAATTCCCCAGCTAGTTTCAGTTCACATTAGCTTTGTTGAGTTGTGTTTCCCTGAAATCACATGGGACAAGGTTGTGTGTGCATGTTGGTTTAGGCTGCAATAAAATGATCAATCTCTTGTGACGACAAATGCTGCACTATAGTACTGCATAAACAGAGATTGCATTCCTCTCTGACCATATGGTCACATTCCTGATACGCAAAAGCTAGGCTTCAAAGCACTGGGCTTCCCAAGGGACAACAGAGCCTAGCAGATGTGGCCGGCCATGGGGAAGATACTGAAGAAGTCTGCCCAGCAACAAGAAACATTGGTCAGTCTTGGGCCTAAATAAGATTTACATGTGACCTGTGGAAAAATTAATAGTTGCCTTCTCTTCTCAGTGCCGCATTTTACTTATTTAAGCAGTTTGCATCTTTCTGTTATGGTGAAATGCATTTTTCAATCGAGGTATTTTCTTTGTTTTGCAACTAACTTTGTTAGTTTGGTCACTCACAAAGGCCTTCTTTATTTACATGTTTGTTGTGAAAAATGCTGCTGTTATTCTCTCAGTATACACAGTAATGTGCCTTTTCCATGTTATGTTCCTTGTGCCAACTGCAGAACTACCTATATTGATATTTGCTAGGCACATTTAGCAATATTGAAGTTTTAAGGCAGGCTTTTCATTCACCAGTGGGCCTTTCAGTTATATTCATTGGGGCTGTGGTTCAACACCACCCCCCTACCACCAGTTCTTTCATGATTCTTTCATTGGAAAGGGGTGAGTGGGCTTTCCCTCAGAAGTCCTTTTGTTCTCATATATATTTTTTTTTTTGTGGAGCCTGTCCGGCTCATTTTCCTTCCTTAGGGATTGGGTGCTCTAGCCTCCACGTCCATATTTTTGGTTGTGGGGTGTGGAGTGGAATCCCCTGCCTTTTTGCTTCCTTGGGGTCCTCCCCAGAATCCAATCCTGCCCCCAGGCTGGAATGGAAGAAGGTTCATTATCTAGAAATAGGAAGAAAAAGGGAGGTTCAGTATTTTTTACATACCATATTTGCCCGGAAACGTTAGGGTATTAAAGATACAATATTCCAGAAATCCACAACATTTCATAGAAAACAAAGCATACATAGACAGCAGTTTCAATGATGGTTTTTAAACTCCAAATATGTCTATTTCATTGGTATTGTTTGGTCTCCATGCAGGGTTTTCCTCCTCATTCCTCAGGTGGTGCCTCAGTTCGGTTTTCACTGGGCTCCTCAATCAGTTGTAAAGCTTGTCCGGGATGACAGCTTTTCAACTGATTGATGTGTACCCATATTCCTTCCATCTGTTTTCCTTTTGGGATGCAGAACTTGTAAGCAAGAGGTGATATTTTACCTACAATTTCAAAGCCGCCACGCCAAGATGGAAGGGATTTATGCCCCTCTGTCAATTGTACAGGTAAACCTTGTCATTTATCCATCTTTGTGGTATTGTCATCATAATGTGTTTTCATCCCTTCAGCCGATGTTCTAAATTGTGCTGATTATAATAAAAAGTGTGCTGGAGGTGCTTCCTTACATTTTCAAAGTACTCATGAGTGGTGAACGTTTTTATGCAAATAGGCTCCTGAGTTCCCTAGAGCAGATGCTGAGGTAACACCATTTTACGTCTGGTCATAAGCTCAAATGGAGATATTTGTGTTGCAGAAGATGGTGCAGACCCAATGGCCATCAGGACAAGCATTAATCTAATGTCCTAACTGGGGCCAGAGTTTGCCATGAACTTCTTACAATTGTCTTGTTCTTTCTCTCTACACCCAGCTCAAGGTTGGCTGGAAGGCAATGTGGAATTTTCTTTTCACCCCTAGGATCTCCACATCTTCGTCATCACCTCACTGGAAAAATGACTTGCTCGATCCAACTCAATCCTTTGCGGATGACCTTAACGAGAGAAGATGTGATTGATCATTAGTGGGGCAGCTGTCTCCGCCTTAGAATTCAGGGCTGGAAGACATTCTACCCACTTTTTGAGCAAGCATGTTACAGTCAACATGTACTTTTTTCCTCTAGAGAAGTGAATCACTGGCCCGATGAAATTGATTTGCAAATCTGATAAAAGCAGTGTCATTCCCCGTTTTTGTAGGGGAGCTCTGCGTGTGAGTGAACTGGGTTGGAATTGAGCGCACACACCCCTTTAGGTACATATCAGGTCCTGGCCCATGTGTGTCAAGTAGACAACCATGCACAAGATTTCCAATGTCATATGAAAGCCTGTATGACCATCAGTGGCCGGGTCATGGGCCTGGTTCAAAATCAGGATTCGGAATGAGGTAGGTACAACCAACTGGTCACATCCAGATAGGGCTATCCATACCAACAAACCGGCTTGGGTCCGGAACATCTTGGAAAACTTCATCAACCCCTGAAGATCCTCTTTACCGGCATAATCCAAATCTGTTAGAAGGAAACTCACAGAGCCGTCAAAGTGTTGATAGAATTTTCCAATAATAGGTGCCTCTTTCTGTGCACTGATCAAATCTTCATCTGGGGTATCTTTACTCCACTGGGCAGGTGAGAGTTCACTGGTGGCATGTGTTTGCGACCTGGTGACAGAAGCAACTTGGTTGTCCTTTATATTTGTCTCCTCCTCCTCTGTACCTCTTCTTCTCCCCCTTTTAACTCCTGCACAAAACGGCACTGATGGCCATTACTCTGGATAGCCATTACTCAGAATAAACCCAGACCTAATGACCCTTGGCGACATTCTTTAATCCTAAACGCAGTGTTGTACATCCCTGCCCTAACCTTGCTCTGAGGAAGGTAAGGTTTTACAAGGTTACTGTGCAACTAGGTCTAAGAATAGACATGTTTGTTGGTTTTGTTTTATCCTTCACAGTTTTAGTTTTAGTGCCTGTCATGCACCACCAATATCCCAGTAACTCAGCATCTGGTTTTCTTCCTTAGTGGTACCTGTTATGCTTGATAAATTAAGTGCTTACGCAAATTGGTATATGATAAAGGCTCTTTATTTAAGCCAACATCAGTAACGACCCCCAGCCAGGGGAATAGCTCTCAACTGACTTTGCATGGAATGCAGAACAAGCACCTTAGTAATCCACATTCCACCACAGCGGATCTGAGCCTAGAATGATGCCCTTAGCAACAGATACGCTGCACTAATCCTTCTAGACCTATCCGCTGCCTTTGACACAGTCAACCATTCAATCCTCCTCGACCGCCTCCACTCTCTAGGAATCCGGGGAAACGCTCTCAAGTGGATAGCATCCTTCCTCAACAATAGGAAACAAATAACCCTCCTCTTCACCTTTGCTTCCGCTGCCCGACCAGTCAATACCGGAGTTCCACAAGGAGCATGCCTATCAGCCCTCCTGTTCAACCTCTATATGTCCACCCTCCCAAGAATAATCCGCCCGCACAATATCCTGTGCTATAACTACGAGAGATTACACCCAATTAATCCTAAAACTCCTCAACTCAAAACCCAACTGTCAGCCCGATCTCGCAGCCTGCCTCCTTGACATTGATCGCTGGATGACCACAAACCACCTCCTCCTAAACCCCACTAAAACTGAAATCATGGTTTTCAGCAACACTGAGCTTCTCCCCCACCCTCTACCATGGCCATCATCCATGGGCTGTAACGCTCACCTGATTCCCGCAGAGGCGCCGGTCTTGACTGGGTGAATGCCGTATCTTCAAAGGTGATGTGTAACACACGGTTGGCTCTTTGGGCTGGACCTCTGTGCACTGTATGTCTGACTCGAAGAGTAAGATGTCTGCAGATAGAAAATATGGGATTAATGAACTGGGGTTATTGTGTGCCTCTCTCCTCTTCCCTTTCTCTTCTCCTGTAGAACCCCAAAGGTTAACACCCTCACCTTAGGTAAGTGAACGCCGAGCTCTCCATCTGCCTCGGGGCAGGGTGCCGTAACCAGTTTCTTCACTGGATAAGGGTGCAGGCCTCTTGACCTCAGAGGACTGCTGTCCGTCGTTAACTGCACGAACGGTAAGTTCTGGGCACTTCAAATGTCTTAAAAGTCTTTTGTAATGATATCTCTTGTTTTGCAGGGTTCCGGCGATGGCGGATGGCGGGCTGATGAGAGTTGAGGATCGAACCCGCGTGAGGAATAGAAGCGCCTGGAAGCACGTAAGTAAGCACTTGTAGCCTGCTTCACGATGCGCACTAACTGTCCCTTTTATCTTGCAGGTACAAGTTCGGAGCTTTAGAGAAGCTGAAGGGTGCTGGAATACCCACTGGATTCGGCGTGGGAAGGAGTAATGGCACGTGAGTAATAAAGTTGCCCAATGTCTTTAAACGCACCTTCTTTTGTCTTTCAGATGCGGGATGCAGCGCTGAAGGCCTCCGGAGCGTGCAAAGAGCTGGTAAGCTTTTGTCTTTCAGATGACGGAATGCAGTGCGAAGACCTGCGGAGCATGCGAAGAGTAGGTAAGCCTTTGTCTTTCAGATGCCGGAATGCAGCGCAAGGCGTTGGTGACAGCCGATGGACCAGGTAAGAGATGCGCTGCCACTGAAGACCGTAGTGCCAACCTGTTCTTTCTTTGTCTTTACAGGTGCTGCTGAAGACTGGATTCCAGGATGGTAAGCCTTTGTTCCCTTAGGCCCAGGATCAGAAGCAGAAGACACGATGAGCGTTCTGCTGCAGAGAATGCAGAATAACGCAAAGCAAGATTCATCCATCGGGTGTGGTTTAAATAGCCTCCTGTAGTGCTTAGGTGTCTCCTTCCACAGCCACGCCTAAGAAAAGAGTTCCTGCTTTCCAGAAGAGTTCCAGTGTTCTGAACCTAGGGAGTGGCTCCTGCCCCACCCAACAGGAAAAGTAGTCCCAAACAGAAGAGGATCAGGGGTTCAACTGGCAGGTAAGTAAGCAGCATGGTCTGCTGCAGGTAAGTCCACCCAAGCATTATGAGCCCGGCGCTTCCAGCGCTGGGACTGGGCATCTTTATGAGCCTGGTGCCACTGGTGCCAGGACAGGGTCCAAAAGGTCCCAATTGGGACTGGCTGGCACTCGGAACCGGGGTTATGGGTCTGCTTCCAAGGGAGTCGGGCAAGTCCTGATCTTTTGGAAGCAGAGATCATGACATGGGCAATCCAACCACCACCTCGACCACAGTAAAAAAACCTTGGATGCACTCTCGACTCTGACCTAACCCTCTCGCCAAATCAACATCTCTAAATCCTGCCTTTACCACCTCAAAATTCTTAGATGCATTTTTCCGTACCTCTCCTTTCCCAACAGACTTGCTGCTGTCCAATCTATTGTAATTTCGAGACTGGACTATGCTAACTCCCTCTACCTCGGGGTCCAAGCATACCACCTCATTAAACTACAAAGAGCACAAAACGCTGCAGCCAAATTGCTTCTAGCACTTGGCCCAAGAGACCACACCTCTCTGGCTCTCGGAACTCTCCACTGGCTCCCGGTTGGACGAAGGGTGACTTTCAAAACCTTATGCATCTCCCACCAAGCAATGCATAAAACTGGCCCTCTATACCTACAGAACAAGCTAAAACCCTACCACCCGCCACACACTCTAAGATCAAGCTCTCCCCTCCTTTTAGTGATAACAAACACCAACTCAGTCAGGTTAGGAGGATCATCATTCTCAGCCTTGGCCCCCACTCTATGGAACTCGCTTCCACCACACATTTGACACACCGAAGACTACCTCTTTCCGCAAATTACTGAAAACGTGGCTCTTCCCCTAAACAATCGACGCATAGAGCAGATTGAATTAATAACCACAATTCTAAAGTTGTTTGAACAAAGAAAAATAAACCAAGCAAATAGAGTCGATATAACAGATAGAAAGACTAAAACGGATAGTGTAACTACAACGGATAGACTGAGTGAAACGGATAGAGTAAGTGAAATAGATGGAACAGATAGAGTACAGGTAACAGATAGACTAGATGGAACGGATAGAGTGGATGCAACGGATAGAGTGGATGCAACGGATAGAGTGGATGCAACGGATAGAGTGGATGCAACGGATAGAGTGGATGCAACGGATAGAGTGGATGGAATGGATAGAGTGGATGGAACGGATGAGGGATTGAACGGATGTGGGGATACAACTGATTAAGTGAATGAAACGGATGGAGTAAATGGAATAGATGAAGAGAATAGAACCGATGAAGTGGATGGAAAGGATAGAGTAGATGGAACTAATAGAATGGACGGAACGGATGAAGTGAACTAAACGGATGGAGCGAATGAAGTGGATGGAACGGATGAAGTGGATAGAACGGATGAAATGGATGGAACAGACGAAGTGGATAGAATGGACGTAGTGGATGAAACTGACGGATTGGATGGAACGGATAAGGGATGGAACAAATGAGGGGATAGAACAGATGAAATGAATGGAATAGATGGAGTGGATGGAATAGATGAAGAGAATAGAACAGATGGAATGGATGAAGTAGATGGAAAGGATGGAGCAGATGGAATGGACGGAATGGATGAAGTGAATTGAACAGATGGAATAGATGGAAAGGACGGAGTAGATGGAACTAATAGAATGGGCGGAACGGATGAAGTGAATTGAACGGATGAAGTGGATGGAATGGATGAAGTGGATGGAATAGATGAAGAGAATGGAACGGATGGAATAGATGGAAATATTTTAACAGATGGAACGGTTGGAGTGGATGGAACGGATGGAGTGGATGGGGTAGAACAAGGAGTGGTTGGAATGGATGAAGTGAGTCGAGTGGATGGAACGGGTGAAGTGGATGGAACGGCTGAAATAGATGGAACAGATGAAGTGGATAGAACGGATAGAGTGGATGGAACGGATAGAGTGGATGGAATGGTTCGAGTGAATGGAATAGATAGATCGGATGGAACAGATGAGAATGGAACGGATGAAGAGAATGGAACTTATGAAGTGGATGGAACAGATGAAGTGGATGGAACGGATGAAATGGATGCAGCGGATGAGAGGATAGAACGTATGGAACAGATGGAAAGGAAGGAATGGATGGAACGGACGGAACAGATGGAGTGGACGGAACGGACGAAGTGGATGGAACGGATGAAGTGGATAAAACAGACAGTGGACAGAGCGGACAGAACGGACAGGGTGGACAGAACAGACAGAGTGGATGGAACGGATGAAGTGGATGGAACGAATGAGGGGATAGACGGATGGAGTGGATCGGACGGAGCGGATAGAATGGATTGAGTGGATAGAACGGACAGAGAGGATAGAATGGACGGAGCGGATAGCACGGACAGAGTGGATGCAGCGGATAGAACGGATGAAGTGGATGGAACGGATGAATAGAACGGATTGGAGTGGATGGAAAAGATGGGAAAAGGTGGATGGAGCACATGGAAAGGATAGAGTGAATCGAGTGAATGGAAAGAACAGAGTAGAGGGATTGGATGAAGTGGATATATCTGTATATCTCTGTATCTCCTATTTATGCTATGTATATGCTATGTACCTGTATCCCCATGTTATCTGTATCACATGTTACCCGATCCATCCTGTCGCTTTATAAACGTGTGCCGCTATGTATGGCCCCTGTCCTGCTCTCGTGCCTGGTCAAAGGCGCTTTGCTTATAACCACCATATCACACTACTACGCTTGCTATGACACATTCGGCATAGTTGTGCACATACTGACATGACCCCACGAATACCTCATCATCCTAATAAAACACAGCTAGCTGAGCACATACTGGCTAGCTTAGGGGTCTCCTCTCCTAACGCAGCCAGAACTCAGTCTGTGTGTCCACCCTCCAGACTGAACACATCCAACTGATTTCCTCAGCACCACACCTACCGCTAAGACAGCAGCTATCATGCAATAACCACACCAGCTGCACACATATCCGGTGCACCCACGCACCATACAACACTCTCTCTACTGACTTGAACTGCGGTTCCCGAGGGCGTTCAACCTACCAGCACTTTGAGGTCATACCAATGATACATAAGGTGCTATACAAATGCCAATTAACATAACATAACTAGATAACTATATACATGTTGAACACTCGCAAGCAGGGTAATCAAGTCTCTCTAACAGTACCACAATCCACGGTCCAGCAGAAGGCAGGTGAACTCTAGATATCCTGTCAAAAAGTTCATTGGAAATGACAAAGACGCCCAACTTCAAGTCCTTGCCCCTACTAACAGCTAATGACTAGTGATGTCGACCTAGAATTGGTGAAATGACCGCTGTAACAAATAATGAACAACAAACTGCATATTTTACACCCTAGCTAGACGCCCCAAAGATGAGCAAATAATCCTAGAAGGGAAAATACATACTTAAACACTGAGAACACCATATAGATAATTACCTAAGATAGATAAAGGAACCAGGATCTTTATCAAAAGTGAAATCACATGAATTTGTTGAATGGATTTCCCTTCACCCTTGCACTTGTTTATGTAGTGTACTTCTGAGATTTACCTATGTATTAAGTTACATGTGATGCTTACAGAAAGAGATATAGAGAAAAAGCACCATTTATCAGTTGATAGAAGTTTGAGTATAATGTTTGTTCATGTATGTTTGTAAAATTGTTTAACTTTCTCCCAAGAGAGGCACAGTAAAATGAGAAAAGACCCTCCTGTTTTTTTGAATGAAAATTGAACTAGTACCATTTCTCGTGAATATGTTAAGTTAATAAAAGGGGGCAATGAGAAACGCCCAACGTGAGATATGTTTACAAAATGAATTTAGCACTATGAATGTCAAAAAGACGAGTTGTAGTCGAATGTGTATTAATTACCATGGACAGATTAATGAAATGGCATGAAAATTGATGCCTTTGAATTTTGACTATTAGGACACTTCTTATTATAATAGTATTGCTGCCCCAAGTCCCTATATTCCAGGGCCACCCTTATGTTAAATATACTTGGTTTTCACCCAGCAGGGATTACGTTTCTGTGAAATCCCCTTGCACAGCTCTGGTTTTAGCCAGATGGTCAGCCAGGTCATTCCCAGTCTTATCTGGCCCCTCTATTTTGGAATTCCTTCTTATCTTCTTCCAATATATGGTCATCTCATTAGAGGTCACCAGATTATCAATTGACTGGATCAGTTTGGCATGCTTTAAAGGTTTGTGGTTGGCAAAAAGCATGCCTCGATTCTTCCAGTTGATCAGGTGCTCCACAAACCCATTCCTGACATAATCAGAGTCAGTGATTATGCCAGTACTTTGAGTTGGTGGTGCTCTGCAGTGAGGATGGCTTGATAAACTGCCACCAACTCTGCCTCCTGACTACTTTGGGGTTCTATTTTGTAACCAGCAGAGGCCTCTGGAGTATTTTTCACTCAAGCATTCCTAATGCCAGCCACTAGTACCTTTTCCCAGTTGTTATCAACATATAATAGGAGTGTCATCTGCATAAACTGTGGGTATCCCCTGGCACGTGTCTTCTGCATAGACCTTGTGTGGGAAGTTAAGTACGCCTCCATGTTGTTGTTGGTCATTAGACTTTCATCCTTGAGACAGTTTTCTTGAGCTCAATCATGCAAGTACGCCAACCCCTGCTCCAGGGGACTCTTCGTGTTTTGGCCGTATCTGGCCTCGACAGGAAAGCCGTGCATGTACAGGATCCAGAAGTAATTCTGGAATTATTGACATTCTCTACCTGGATTCTGCGACCTTGTAAATATTGCAAGGGTTGGTGGGGAGTATCGACAATGATGTGCTCTCCCTGGATGAATGGGCAGTAGTATTTCGATTGCCCACACCATTGCCACGAGTGCCTTTTCACAGTCATTGAATTTTTCCTCCACAGCAGACAATGTTTTGCTTGTGTATGAGACGAAGGGGGCGAAGGTCCTTGTGACTTATTAATGGTCATTGACACGGCTAAATGTATCAGATGGAATGAGAGGTATGCGCGGTTTAAGAACAGTATATAAGTTCCATCGATCACACGTGCTACGATGTGTCTTTGTAGATACGTAATTGACAACTCTGTTCCACTGCAGAGTCACTGTGATGGCATAAGATTGCATAGTAGCATAATTACAGCACCTACTTTCAGTTTTAATGAAGGTGACCACATAGAACTGTCCTCATTCTATTGAAATGATAGCTGATGGTGAAGTGGGTGCATTTTGCCATTTGGACAGCAGAGGGCAACCTAACACTAATAAATTGCATCAGCTGAGTACGGAAACATACCTAAGCATTTCATATATATAGATGTTCCTCCACAGTTGAACTGTTGATTAGAACATCATCTACGTAGGCCAGGTTTCCCCTTTTCCCCAAATGGGGCATGGCCTTATGCAGAAAGATATTGAACTTATTGCTGGAGTTTATGGACACAAAGGGCGTTCGGGACCACGTCTACTGCTGCCCCCCGTAGGTAAAGGCCAGCTTGTGTTGGTCTTCCCTACTGATGAGTACTGTCCAGTAGCCATTGGTCAAATCAATGGCGGTGTACACCTTTGACCCTTGGATCTGTCCCAGCCCTTGATCGATGTAGGGAAGTGGCCATTGTGAGAAACCTGAGGGTTTCCTCACTCCTACTCCCCCTGGATCCTCAGATGGCCAGGCAAAAGCCATATCTTTTGGATCCTGACCCTGGGGGTGGAGAAGCGAGGGAGGATCACCTGGGTGGGTGGTCCTTGGGGATTTGGCGTGTGGTGCTGTGAGACACCAAAAGGTGTCTCACCCACTAATCCCCAGAGATATGTCATCCAGGTGGCCAGGACACGGCCATCGCTTTTGGATCCAGTTCCTGAGGGCGGAACAGTGCGGTACTGTTACACCTTACAGACGCTGGTCCCTTTGGCATCGCGGGCGACTATGTGGTGCTGTGCTGAGGAATTCTTCCAATATGGCCGGCGGACTTGTCTGTTCCGCGAATTGCAGCAGTACAGTCTTTTCACGTCTTGGATTGACGTTGCCGGCTACTCGCGTGATCCCATATACAGACCGAAGACCAGTCGTCCGATGCGTCGCTACTGCTAGAATCGGCGCTCCGTAAGTTCGCATCTAGGGTTCTATTGTTATTTTCCTTTCATGTGATTTTTCCCTCTCTTACCTTTCTTTTCTTATTGATCGCTCCATCCAGGCTTTCCCAGCGGCAAACTCCTTCCGCCGCCATTAGGCTCAGAGACCTCTCTCCGTCCCTTTCCGGAAATCAGCTGTCTTATTTGCCTGCTTTCTCTTGGAAGACAAGCCCTCACCGTCCTTTCATTAGGTAGTTGGCATTCTTCTACTTTTATGCTGGTGCGGTTTATTTAGAACTAACACTCTCTCTCTCGTCTTTAGGCTCTTTACTCATTCATGGAAGTCCCAGGCATAATACGTTTCTTGCTTATGGGAATTGAAGTCCCTCCCTTCTATCCATCGAGGTTGTCGATCGAACCTTAGGTGAGGTCTGGTCACAACTGGTTTCCCTCTATCCTTTCACTCCTTTGTTTTCACAATAGAAGGCTATATTAATGTTACTGTGGTTTCCTCCTTAGAGAAGATTTTCGGCTGCACATAATTCATTATCCAGCCGACTGCAGCCTTCCACAAGACCTGGCTCCGAAGTCCCTGCTATCCAGCCGCTACAAAGGGTTTTTTCCCCCAGAGGGTTTCCTTGAAAGCAGTGCCCTCTCTCTCTCTCTGGTTTCCTTTACCCAGACAGAGGTTGGCAAGGCTTTCTGGGGGATCTTCACTGCCACATTTGTCTTTTCACTTGATTCTCTGCTGTCTGCCCAGGTGAGTGCTTGCCTGGAATTATTCATATGTGCCATTAATTATAACAGGTACGATCACCCGGGTGAGGTGTCTTTCGGGAGTGGGACACCGGATGGTGAGTGGGTATCCCCTTCCCTATAACATCTTTACCCCATCCTACCAAGTAGGATATTCCCCCCTTTACAACACAACACTTTCTCACGGACAGCCCGCTATTAGAGAAAACGGACTAACACCCGAGCCGTATAACTGACGTGTCCCACTACAATGGTCAGGCAAGGTCAGGCAATTACTGACCATCACACACACACACACCTGACTTCCATTAAGCTTCCCCACACAGATAAAAGGCGGAGCACGAGAGCACATTCTGAGCGAGGCAAAAAACACTAGGAAACAGCAGTTCCAAGATGGCAGTTTAACGAGAGATGAAAGATGGCAAAACAGAAGGGGTTCGCCAGGAGGGAAGTTCCCTTGACCTTTTCAACAAGGAACTGTTACTTTCATGAGTCCTCGAGACTGGAAATCGTAAGACCTGAAAAACAGACTGAAGAACCCTGCATTGTGTGTCAGAGATACCCAGGGCCCTCCCGTGTCAATAATCAAGGCAGGGAGAATCACTAGCCGCTGTGGCACTGTCCTTGGCTCGAAGAATAAAGCAGCTTCAGTGTAATCAACACATCCGGTGAGTTGGCCGAGACCAATACAAGACTGGTCTGTGTTGAAGCCAAGGTTGCAAGCAGCAATATTGTATGGTGAACGGTGGAGCGAACATTGTTTGAAATACGAGTGCTAAAAGATATATGTTCACTGCAAGTAAAGTTGGACTGCTGATGATTGATTGAACTTTGAAACCAAGATACAATACCTTTGACAGAGGTGTCCGGCACTGTGTGTGTGCCTAGTTCAATCGAAGGTCTCTGTAACGTATTCAGCTGAAAAGTGAAAGAGTTGTAGAGATTTGGGAATCTAAGTGGTCCTGCGACGAGTCAAGCTAAATCCTGCGCACAGTCGAAAGTGTTTGATATTGATACAGTAAAGAAAGTTAGTGGCAAAGTAGATAAAGTTGGACCGAGCACGCAGAGGGAGATCAATTGAAAGCTTTTTGTTGAAGTGGGTCTGAGCCGGCAGAGGGGGACCTGAGGTGAAGTGAAAATCACCCGAGAATTTGTACATGTGAAATCCTAAGAAGAAAGGAACAATGATGTTTGTTGTGTTGCATGAGGCCCTCTGAAAAAGAGACTTTGAAAGGCAAAGAAACTTTGGCACAGAAGGACATGATGTTGAAGTTTTGAACTGCACCCTCATGCTAGAGAATCGAGAGATTGTGCTAAGCTCGAGTGTGCTACCTTGTCCCGTGCTGAAAACACGGGAAAGGGAAGCTAACGCTTGAATATCCTGACCAATCATTTCTTGTACACATTTCTTTTGCATAAAATTGTTTCCTACACTGTTTGTATTTAGACCTAAGGGATGACAATAGGTCTATTAGTATAGGCCCTTTTATTTTGACAAGACACCACTAGGACTGTGTTATTATTATTTCATGGTCATAGCTTGCTCCCATCTTTAGATTTCGGTTTAGATAGGCGTTTTTCAAACCCAATTGAAGTTCAATAAACACCCTTGTACTTTGGCCACCTGTGTCTGTCTTACTCTCTGATACCATGCCTTCCTTACATATGGTGTCAGCAGTGGGATCCGATTTGATTGATAAAAATTGAGAATCCATGCTGATAATCGTTGTAACCCCAGAAGGGGAAAATTGAATAATTGAGCTCCTTGACTCTGACCGTGTATCTACTCTTAAAGATGTATTGATCCCCCAGCTGCACATCCCAACTGGTCAACAAGATTTGTCTTTTAAAACCCAGTTGTAATCAGATACCCTTTCACTGTCCCACTATAACATCCAACAGTTGAATCGAGTAATCGTAAAACTTCGACCAGCACACACCTTTATTAGACCTAGCACTCTGAATCCCCCTTGTCCCAAATTCTTTTTTTTTTTTCGGTACCAAATTAACTTCGGTCCCTAATCCATCAGGTTTAGGAAACAATCTAACTAGAACAGAGTGAGTCAGACGACATCAAAACTCTATCAGAGGGAGTCGAAACATGTTTCTTTTTCGACTACAGAAGGAACCCTTACCCAGCCGGAAGAAAAGGCCGACCTGGCAGCCATCATGGCCCAGCTAACCACCCATTAGATTCAGGCCGAAGCTAGGCTTCAAAAGAATTTAACTAAATTGGTTGAGTTACAGGCAAGACCCATGCTACCTCAAGGGCTGCTCCAGCCATACCAAGAGTGAGAAGATCTGGGGAATTTCTTTCTGAATTTCGAGCGATTAGCTGAGCCATTAGGATGAGAATAAAATAAAAAAAAATGTTATCTGGGACCTCTGCTGAAAGGTGAGCTACAGACGGCCTAGCAGTTACTTAATCTTGCCCATGGAGCTACCTTTATATCCATAAAAGAGGGGCTTTTAAAAGGGTAGGCCAAACCTGTAACTTCTATTGGCAAAAATTAAGGGCCATTAGACTAAACCCCGGGGAAACCCCCCTTGAATTGGGAGAATGAATTAAAAACACAATCACTCTTTGGAGTGACAACAAAACAATGGAAGATTTGGTAGAAATTATTACTTTAGAGCAATTCACTAATTCTTTACCTGCCTTTTTGAAGAAGGCCGTACTACAACTAAATCGACCTGCCATGGCTATTGAGACTGCCCAAAACCACTTTGATGCAGCCAAACACTTCCACTCGGTACACCAAAGTGAGGAGCATGAAGATCACAAACTTACTCAACGGCCCCAATCCCAGGTATTCGATAGGGGAGGAGGATCCCATAAAACCAAGGAATGGATACTGAAAGAAATAATGGAAGTGAAAAGACCTGATCCCAGAGGTAGACAGGAAAGTAAAAGAAAATAACCTATGGGAGGCAAACCATCTCCTCCTATCTGCTTTTCATGTAGAGAAACTGGCAACTTGGCCAGAAACTGTCCCAAAAATGTTAAAGAAAAACCCATGGAAATAGGCAGTCTAAAAGGGGAAGAGTGGGAGGAACCCGCAGAAGATCTGGAAACCTTTAGCATCTGTTTGTGTTAGTCCTCCGCTGACTTCACATAGGAAAAGGCCTTGATAAATGTGAAACAAGTAAAGGCATTAATTGACTCCGGTAGCAACAAACAGCCATAAGGGCTGATTTGGTTACAACAACAGACCTTGAGAATGCCACCCTAGTTAGAGTTACATTTGTACACGGGGATAATGAAATATACCCCAAGATACCTGTGTATATTAACATCAGGGATGAGTCATATCTGATATAATTGGCCATCATTCCTGGATTCCCCAAAGAAGTCATTGTGGGAAAGGACTTCCCTGCATTCTCCACTCTTTTGCAGGAATCTACAACTCCCCATAGGGAATTTATACCTCAAGACTACTGGCACTCTAACCTTTACTCCCAAACCTCTCCAATGTGGGATTGGACAGAGACAGAACACAATGAGCCTACCATTTACCAAGAACCTTCCACGAAACATAAGGAGCACATAAATCCAGGGTCACCCCCTCAAGGCCAGTTTATAGGATACATTTGTGAGACAAATAGAAACACCTCACCTCTGCCAGCATAGAGGAAAAGAAACCTGTGCAATATACGAGAGTCCTTAGATATATCTCATTCTTGTTCTATCTAAGGTCTTCAAATCGAAGAACATAGACAAAGACCAAGTATATCCACCTTGCATAGGGGAAGGGTATGCGGGAAACCACAAGGTATCTCACCCACTAGTCCCCAGAGATCTGTCATCCAGGTGGCCAGGACACAGCCATCGCTTTTGGATCCAGTTCCTGCGGGTGGACCAGTGTGAGAGGATCACCTGGATGAGGGGTCTTCGGGGAGTGGGAGTAGGACAACGGATGGTGAGACGCAGTATCCCCTTCCCTATAACACCTTAACCCCATTCTACCAAGTAGGAACATTAGGAAATTCACCCACCTTTACAACACAAACACTTTCTCACGGACAGCCCGCTACGAGAGAAAATGGACTAACACCCAAGCTATATACCTGACGTGTCCCACTGGGGGGCATTCACTGACCATCACACACAACCGACTTCCATTAAGCTTCCCCACATGGATAAAAGGTGGAGCACGAGAGCACACACTTAGCGAGGCAATACACACGAAGAAACAGCAGTTCCAAGATGGCAGTTTAACAAGAGAAGAAAGATGGCAAAACAGAAGGGGTTTGCAAGGAGGGAAGTTCCCAGGACCTTTTTGACAAGGAACCGTCGCTTTCATGAGTCCTTGTGATTGGGAAGCGTAAGACCAGGAAAACAGGCTGAAGAATCCTGCATTGTGTGTTGGAGATACCCGGGGCCTTCTCGCGTCAATAATCGAGGCAGGGAGAATCATCAGCTGCGGTGGTACTGTCCTTGGCTCCAAGAACAAAGCAACGTCAGTGAAATCAACACAGCCGGTGAGTTGGGGAGACTGTTAGAAGACCGGTCTGTGTTGAAGCCAAAATACAAAAAAGGTAGCAGGCGCCCCTCTCTGGAAAGAACATGGCATGATAACCTGTTCTGTGGTATTTTTCCCACTTTGAGAGTCCGGAGCCATCACTTTTTGCTCACTATACTTTTCACAATGAAGGAATATCCATTTGCATAACAGTCTTTGTCCCGCCCACAGGGGCAGTCCAGCACTGAAATGCAAGGCAAACATCCTTTGAACAAGAGTACCAACAGCAACCCCAGACACATGTTTCAGCCTTGTTGGGCCTCATCAGTGAGGTGGAGCGGTGCCTCTCTGAGCACAGTGAGCAAGAGGTCCACGTCTGGGTTCCCCCAGGTAACTTAGGGGGACCAGCCCCAAGTTCCCTGCAAAAATACAAAAAAGGTAGCAGGTGTCCCTCTCTAGAAAGAACATGGCATGATAACCTGTTCTGTGGTTTTTTCCGCACTTTGAGAGTCCGCAGCAATCGCTTTTTGCACACTGTACTTTTCACAAAGAACGAATATTTATTTGCATATCAGTCTTTGTCCCGCCCACAAGGGCTGTCCAGCACCAAAATGCCAGGCAAACCTCCTTTGAGCAAGCCAAGGTTGCAAGTGGCAACATTGTATGATGAACGCTGGAACAAACATTGTTTGAAATACGTGTGCTAAAAGATATATGTTCACTGCAAGTAAAGTTGAAATGCTGATGAGTGATCGAACTTTGAAAACAAGATACAATGGGCCTCATTACGACCCTGGCGGAGTGGGTTTACGCCAGCGGTATTCGCGGCAGACCCGTCCGCCCTACTACGAGTTCCCGTAGCGCCATGGAGCGTTTTCCGCCTGGTTTTTCCGGGCGGAGAAATCCATGGCGCTACGGGACCTTGTTAATTACGCCACCGTATTTTACGGTGGCGTAATTAACGCCTTCCCCACTCCCATTATACCCTATGGGGCAAAAATGGGAATGGGGAAGGGTAAAATGGGGAATGGGGATTTACCGCCCCGCCAAGGTCGGAATGGGGCGGTAAATCCGCCAACCCCCATGGCGCTATCGGCAGCTTTCCGCCGTGCTCCATGGTGCATTTTGCGCCACGATTTCTGCCAGGGTCGTAATGAGGGCCAATACCTTTGAAAGAGTGGTCAGTCACTGCATGTGTGCTCAATTCGAAGGTGTCTTTGGGGCTTCATGCTGAAGAGTGAAAGAGTTGTAGAGAATTGGGAATAGAAGTGGTCCGGCGATTGGTCAAGATAAATCCCATGCAGATTTGAAGGTCTTCGATGTTGATACAGTAAAGAATGTTGGTGGCAAAGTAGATAAAGTTGGACTGAGCCAGCAGAGGGAGATCAATTGAAAGCTTTGTGCTGAAGTGGGTCTGAGCCCAACGGAAGGGGACCTGGGGTAAAGTGAAAATCACCCTAGAAGGTTTTGTGTTGAAGTGGGTCTGAGACAGTGGAAGGGGACACGGGGTGAACCGAAAATCACCCCAGAATGTGTACATGTGAAATCCTAAGAAGAAAGGGACTTTGTTGTTTGTTTTGTTGCATCAGACCCTCTAAAAAAGAGACTTTGAATGGCAAAGAGACTTTGGCACAAAAGCCCATGATGTTGAAGTTTCGAACTGCACCCTCGTGCTAGTGAAGCCAGAGACTGTGCCTGGCTTGAGTGTGCCGCCTTGTCCCATGCTGAAAACGTGGGGAAGGGAAGCTAACGGCTTGAATATCCTGGCATTTCATTTCTTGAACGCTTTTCTTTTGCATAACATTGTTTCCCACACTATTTGTATTTAGACGTAAGGATTGGCAATAGGTTTATTAGTATATAACCTTTTATTTTGACAAGACACCACTAAGACTGCGGTATTATCTGATGGTCGTAGCTTGCTCCCATCTTTAGATTTAGGTTTAGATAGGTGTTTTTCAAACCCAATTGAAGTTCAATAAACACCCTTGAACTGTGGTCACTTGTGTCTGTCTTACTGTTTGATATCATGCCTTCCTTAGAGTGCCCACAGCAGAGACATGGTATCCCCTTTTCCTATTGAAGATCAACCTAACTCTGAGACAGGCATGGTATCAAGAGAGACTTAGACTCAAGGATGTTAATTTCAAAATTTCTATTTACTAAGGTTCCTGGGTTGATGGAATGCCTAACTGGCCCTAACTCTAAAAGGATGGTTCCCTTAACTGATGTTTCTAAAGGCTTTCAATGTCTAATAGTACAAAATAAAAGTTTGTGTCTAAACCTATGCTTGCCCTCACTCTTTACAAAAATGTGAACAGAAAATAAGAAACCAAGGATGGTTTCAGGATTGTCTCACCAGGTGTAGTTTGTTCAATGTCACAAAAATGAGTTCAATCAAAAGGGGCTATTCGTAAAACCTTCTTCACAGGGCACTTGCAATGTTCTCAAATACTTTTTGTGTCTTTGGTTCCTTAGGATTCCCTTCCCCAAGATTCAACTTGTCTAAGTCCCATACGCCAGAAAAGAAATATAACAGTTCCTTTAGAAACGTCTCAGGGCTTCCTTCACAAAGCTTCACTCCTTTCAACACCACAAAACAACAAGACTCTAACTTTGCTTTCACTTGTGGGACACAATCAGAGACTTTCGAAAACCGCCTGGTTCTTTTCTCTTCCTAAGCAGGACCACTCTGATCTGTAACCCCCCCAAGTGCTCCCTGCACCCCTTCTTCTTCTTTACTTGTTCCTTGTGCACACTTGCACCTTCCCTTTTCTGTCTTACTTTCCACGGTGCACTCTTGCACTTGCTTCTTCCTTGTGCACACTTGCACCTTTCCATTACCTTCTTAGTGTGGCTCTTGTGCACCTTACATACTATCTTTCCCCTTAAGGTGCACCCTTGCAACTGTCAGTTTCTGCACACTTGACACACAGTCCTCTCTTTACCGTGCACGCTTTGCACTCTGTAATAGTCTTTCTTTCACTTTACTTTTCTTCTGTGCGGCTAGCGCAACTTCCTTCTTTTCTGTTTCTGTTATTCTGATTATTTCTTATGCTTTTCTGTCCTTTGTACACTTTATCTCCCTTTCCACTCCATGTCGCTTTAAACATTGGCCCTCATTACGACCCTGGCGGAAATCGAAAAACGATGGCGGAAATGCAATACCGCCATCGAATAGCGCTCGGTGCGATTATGACCCGTCACCGTAAAGTACGATGCCATTAGCGACACCGTAGTGAACGCCAACGCTAACTGCACCAAGTACGCGCACGCGCGCCATGCGAAACCGTAATTACCACCATGGCGCAACGGTACGCGAATTCTGACCCTAGCGGACATTTACCTAACGCCATCAAGCATGGCGGAAAGTACCATTCCGCCATGGTGAGAAGAACGGCAACGCGAACCAACCGTAAATGGCCCTACTGAGTGCCTGTACACCACTCCCTGGCCACATTGCACAACTCCTCGTAGGTGCAATGAAGTCACACAATGCAACCAGTGAAATGTACACGTCACCCATGCATGCCAACGAACAAATGAATGTAGGGGCTCCAAGTGCCTTGTGAGTGGCCATCCATATTTGCCATGTCACCATTGCCGTACTGATGCAGCACAGGCACGTGAAGGGTCAAGTACAGCAATATGAACTGAAATATGAGACAAAACAACAACAGGCCCCCATCGCTTGACACCAGTGTAAGGCAACATTGAAAGCAGTAACCTGAGGGAGACTGCACCAGCCCTGTACTCTTGCCAGTAAACAAACCAACCATCAGCATAAGCATGTACCACACAAGTTGGCAGAGTGACTGAGCAGCCAGGCCCATCTCAAGAGGGGCCAATGGGAGCTGCAGGGCACAGATGGCACGAATACAGAAGCTATTCCAATGGACATGACCTCAGTCTCCCTCCAAGAAACGCACACAAACACAGGCACCTGTGACCAGCCATATTCTGATAATCACATCATTCCACCAATCCACCTGGCTGACCGGCATCTGTTACACAAAAGCTAATCCCCCGCCCCTGAGCATGACATCATCAAAACAGTCATAATGGCAGCCCCTATCCCTGACCTCACTGGGCTTCGTAGGCAAACGCGCCCAGTACAGTACCACGCAACTATAACCAGAAGCCGGAACCCAATGCAGATCTACTCACAATACATCGCTACACAAATAGGAATATGCTACATTACTTGCAAAGAATAACGCTACACGGTTAATATCATAATAGAAATTTAATGCACTACAAAATCACCAAGCCCATACAGCCATTAGGCCATGAACTCCAAAATACATTTCAGTATTGTGGGCTGCATCCGCAATAAATGACCAGCTTCTGCTTGTGTGACGCCCTGTTCCTTCATGGTACACAGGGGCTACATACACGTTCAAAAAGGCAACATGGAAGCGCCTAGAACCGCAGGGCCATCCCATTAGGTAGGCACTAGTCCAGCTGAAAGGTCGATATGTTGCTCCTAGCCACTAGTACTGCGTGAGGGCATGTGGCCCATTGGCGATCGTCCCATAAGATCATAATGGTGCTCCACTGATTAACACGAAGCAGCAGGTGTCAGGAGTAAAAGCCATCTGCAGGAGTGGCATACAGATGGCAGCGGCAAAAGGGGAGGAGATACCTGTCACCCAAATGAAATGAAAAAGAATGGTATGGGCATCAGAACTTAATTTGAATTACTCACTTCAATGATCACACTAAATCTACAGCCATTTGCATGTTAGCCCACTCAAACGGATCATTCACACCCAAAAATCACTTGCGAATCATAACTATATAAATCGAGGTGAATACACTATTACAAACAAGTGTTTGTGTGCATGCGTCTGTTAAAACAGAATCCATTAGATGGGATTAGTAACGTGCATAGACACAAGTGTTTGAAGGCGCGTCGAGACAGGGAGGGTTCAACAAGGGCAGATAGACGATGGTCCCACTATGGCAGCTCTGCATCACATAGCGCAGGGGAAGTGGATAGATTCCAAAAAGCCATGTACATGGTAAACTCTCAATTAAATCATCTGTCCATGCATCCATACATCATACCCTCATCCCGGTATGAAAACGCCTGATTATTTACTCACATAACATGTGAAATTTCCATTGAGTCTGTGCGTAATGCAGTCTGCAAAATCCACTGTGCTCCAGCCCGGAATTCTAGTGTTGTGAAGTAACATGTATTTGGGAACGTCCTGCCTTATCGTCCACTACGCTATTGCGCATCCCATACTATTCATATCAATCATTGCATTCTCGCCATGGCCCCTGTCCCAAGGACATTAAACAATAGAACTTAATATCTGCAGTCAGACCTGTGGGCGTCTCCTCGCCGCTAGCTGAAAACCGAAAGCGCTGTCCTTCGAATTCCACATTTGCAACATCACGTCGAAAAGGCATCTGTGACCGCTTGAAATCACAAATTCATCCATGTAGTGCGGCAGTGTGTGAAAATGGCAACTGGCTTCACTCACAAATGGGACGCCCCGCCCGTCGGTGAACCTCGGTACAGTGCTGCATGAGGGTCCAGCGTTAATCGAGTACTACATTCCACTGACCCTTCACAAGTTTGTTCGCGACTGTAAAGATAGTATGTGAAACAATGGGACCATTGCAGAATGAACATATGAACCAATATTCCACTGCCATCGGGATTAAATACATGATTGTAATAGCAAGATGCCATGCGTCGAATTGCAGCGTTGTGTGCGGGACGTGCTCGCCCAAAGGGGATTGCAGCTTGCACAGGTGGAATGAATCACCACAGGTGGAGGCTATACAGCCTGAAAACACATAAATTGCACACCCAACCCCCTCCCACAACCACACCCACTCCAAAATGCTACCGGCAGGACTAGCGATGTTGGCCCTGGGGGACCTGATAGCACTGCAAGTACTCCAACTTCAAGAAGAAGACGAACACCAACTACTACAACAACCGGCCGCACAGAGGAGACGGAGGAGGAGGAGGAGGGCAAGGCAGGGCCAGCAAGGCCCACCAGCACAGCCACTACCACCACGCAGGCAGCCCGCAATCCCACGCCTCCGAGCTCATCCGTTCAACCTCACTGATGAGCAGATCCACACCCTCTACCGTTTGGACCGGGACACCATAACCGCCATTGTGGACATGACACACGCTGACCTTGCCAGCATGATAGATAGCCCAACCGCCATCCCACCCCTACTGAAGGTGGTGTCTGTACTACACTTCCTGGCCACAGGCACCTACCAGCACACAGTCGGACAGTTGCATGGCATTTCACAGCCACTGTTGTCACGGACACTATCGCAAGTGCTCGATGCCCTCCTGAAGCACGCAGATGACTACATCTCTCTACCACGCTCGGAGCAGGAAATTACGAACACGAAAGTGGGATTCCATGCACTTGCCGGCATACCGGGTTGCATTGGTGCCATCGACTGCACCCATGTGGAATTGGTTGTGCCACATGCCATGGAGGCCCAGTACCGCAACCGAAAACAATATCATTCTCTTAATGTACAAATGGTGTGTGACTCCAACAGGATCATTACACATTGTTGTGCCCGATTTCCTGGATCAACCCATGATTCTATGGTCTTGAGGAACTCTACAATACCACGCTACATGGAGCGACACGCAGGGAACAGATCCTGGCTACTCGGTGAGTCTCATTTCATGCATGATAATGTGGGGTATGTGATGCGGCAATGACCTGGCAGGAAGGGGGGGGGATGCGTACGTAGCTATGTCATTCCACAAACATCCTTTATTGTCCACATACAGGTGATGCCGGGTATCCACTGAAGAGATGGCTCCTTACACCACTCCGGAACCCACAGAACCAGCATGAGGAGGACTACAACCATGCCCACTCACGTACCCGTGTAGTCATAGAACAGGCATTCGGCCTACTGAAGACTCGTTTCCGCTGCCTCAGCAGGTCTGGCGGGGCACTCCTGTACCGCCATGAGAAGGTTGCAAAGATGGTCATGGCATGTGTCATGCTACACAACATGTGCGTACGTAGAAATGTGCCCATGCCCCCTGACGCAGGACTGCAAGCACCTGAAGATGGTCATGATGAGGGTGGGGATGTGGCAGCACCTCAAGGAGTCCGCGAGGCACAGGAGGGCCGTGAAATTCGTCAGATTCTCATAGATTCATGCTTCTAGCACTCACGCCTGGTGGCTGATACATGGACACGGGACTTGTGGCACTGTGTGTGTCTGGAACATGCACAATATGGACTGTACGCCTATAAAGGCCTCGTACACAAAGATCAATGTCCACACATCTCATTGGATGATTGTGAAATGTTTATAGCATATGTGAAATTATGTTACACACCCCATCGACCCGCCACCCAAGAAAGCCCAACACACCCCCTCCACCCTCCTACCTCCCCCCCGAACACCAGTGTCCAAAGATGCTCATTGTCAGTGGGCAGACGCTATTGCAAGCCCCCTCTCCGGGTATCAGGGGCACCCCTGCCTGTGGAGCGCAGGTTCCTCCCAGATCTACGTTGGGGGCTGCCCTGGACGGAACTTGCAACGGATGATGTCTCTGCCTGCTCACGTCCATGCATGTCCCTAAGGGTTTGTGAGAGCTCAGTGAGCACACGGCGCACAGCGGCAAGTTCAGCACATAAGTCTTTGGACGTCGCATGCAGTTCCCCCCTCAGGCTCTCGGTGCTTCTCTCCATTTGTACCCTCAGGCTCTCGGTGCTTCTCTCCATTTGTACCCTCAGGCTCTCGGTGCTTCTCTCCATTTCTGACCTAAGTGTCTCAGTTGATGTTTCTATGGCTGCCTTAGTACCCCCACATTCATCAGCATGCTCCTTGAGGAGCGTGGCCAGTTGCTGCTGTTGCACGATCACCTGGTCGAGGGACTGTTGCCTCTGCTGGGCCATGGCCATTTGCGGTGGTGTCACAGAGGGTCTGATCACCTCATCTTGCCTTGCCACAGGGCTTGTGGGGGATGGCCAGTCGTCGTCTTGTGGGTGCCCCTGCGTGGTATCCTCATGGTGTACGGGATGAAACAAACAGGGGGATTGAGACAGGTCATGGATGGATCCTACATCGACAGCACCGTTTTCTGTGTCGGAGCATGCTGCCATTAATGCAGTGTCACCTATGGTGCTGCTGCCACCAGAAGCAGTGCCTTCTGTGGCATCCATTGGGGGGACCTGTGGTGCTGCTGTTGTGGGCATGCTGGCTGCTGGGGTGCCTGTTGAAGTCCCCTCCTGTGTGCTGCCACTTGATTTGTGCTGCTGCCGTGTCTTGATCCGTGCAGCTGAGGTGGAGGGTCTTTGGCCGTTGGTCTTGGCCCTCTTTGCAGGTGTGCTGGTAGGGGTGTCCTGGAGCTCGTCGTTTGAATCGGACCCTGTGGTGGAGTAAAGGAGGGCGAGCGTTATTTATGGGTCTGTGGAAATTGGAATGGCAATGTATCACATGCATTGGGGTGGTACCTGAGGGTGATTTGGGTCAGGGCCTTGGAGGTGGTTTCATTTTTGTGTGGATTGAGGATGCAGTTGTTTTGCAGCCTGCAGTTAGGGTGTGCATGCTGCACGTGTAGAGGGTGTTTTTAGGATTTTTAATTATTTATGTATTTAATGTGAGTTTTAAAGTGCGCTATCAGGCCAATGTATGTGGACGTTCTCCTGGACATGTGTTTCTGTTGCACTATGTGGACACATGGTACTTCACATGATTGGACATTGTGGATTTAGCATTGTTTTATTTGGCCCACCTACCTGATTCTTCGGATGTCTGCACTCCTTTCTCCATCCCTCCGACTCCCTCTATACTCTCCATTCCAATGGTGGAGGCACAGATTTCTTCCTAGGGGGTCAACTTGATGGGTGATTCCGATCCTCCCCCGGTAGCTTTGGCAATGTTACGGTTGGCAGATAGTATGCTCCGTATGCGTATCCGCAAGTCGTCCCATCGCTTTCTGCATTGCTGTGGGTTGCGGGGTGCGGTCCCCACCGCACTTACCCGCTGTGCCACCAGGGCCCATATGGCCTTCTTGTTCGCAAGTGCCGTCCTGGTCATTTGCGTCGAGAAGACGACGGCAGCATTCTCCTGGAGGGTCTCTGTGAGCACGGTGAGTTCCTCATGGGAGAAGTGGACCTGCCGCTTGCGGTCGCACGCTTTTTTTGCAACTTTTCCCATTTTTATTGTTTTCACTAGGGTGGCTAGCGGGTTGGGATGTGTCTCAGGGTAGGATTTTTGATGGTTGTGTTGGGATTCTGATTTTATAGGTGTACGGCGTGCTGTTTCCCGTTCCGGGCCCATGTTTTTACTTCCGTTTCCGTATATTTACGGTCACCGTATTTTGCGATTACCGCTCATTACGGTGACCGCTATGATGGGTGGCGGAATTGCACCTAGGGCGCCGTACGACGGCGGTGAGGGGCGTTTTGGGGACATTTCCGCCATCGCGGACTTTGCACTTCCGCCATGGCGTAGTGCTCGTGCCCGATGGGTCAGAATTAGCCGCACTTTACTCCGTCGTGCAATGGCGGAAACGCTATTTACGCTATGGCGGTCCGGTCAGTTACTTTCCGCCAGGGTCGTAATGAGGGCCATTGTCTTTCTCCTGCTCCGCATCAGTCAAACGCACGCTCCCAAGTTTCTCTCTTTCACTCACTGGGAAGGGTCACATTGATAAGCAGTTCCTCTGGATACACAGGGTTGAGGTTGGGATCTCGCCTCCTGCCCCTCAGACACTCTTGGAACCAGGACATGTCCCAAAGGGATGGGCATTGCATCAAACGCCACCAGCAGAAGACAGGCTGCCTTACTCCGGCACCTTGGAGGCATGGCTCCCTAGCCACCCTGCAGCCCCTCACAAACTCTGGGCCAGCGTATCGGTACGCAAACTCCTCCAGGCTTTAGCTCCTGCTGCTCGGCTTCTCAGGTCCGAACAGCATCCCCAGCTCGTTCCGCGCCTTGTGAAAACCACACCTTTTTATATTTGAAAAAACAGTCAAGTGGAGTCAGGTGTAAGTGGTCATTATTAAATGTCTGACCCTGTCTGACTCTATTAGTGGGACAACTTGAGTTCTTTCTATAGTAGGTTCACCTTACTTTCCCTGTGTTGTTTCTATGGGTAATCTTCGCTGATCTTAGTTGCCTCCTCCTCATCTCAGTATTTGCTGGAATTGGGGAGGGGGAGATGGAGTGAGATTGAAAAAACCCCATGAAGGCTGAGGGAGAGTGGGTTGCGGTATTATTGGGAATGGGGGAATACCATGTCTCACCCTTCGGTATCCTTTTCCCAATCCCTCGTGACCCTCTACTCAGGTGATCCTCCCTCCCTTGTCCATCCCCTTGGTAGGGATCCAAAAGCGATGGCCCTTCCCTGGCCACCTGAATGGAAGTTCCAGAGGGAGTAGGTGGGAGAATACCGTCAGGTTTCTCACATAACCCTCCCCCAGTCAGCTCCCTTAATTTTCCCACATTTTATCCCTGACAGTATTGGGACGAGGAAGAGGTGACTGAGAGTAATGAACACTAAAAACCCATTTCACCACTCTAGTACAGGGACGAGGAAAATGCCTGCGGAGTACTATGAGGGTCAGGCATGTCGCTTTAACTATAGTTGGGCAAGCCCAACCTGCAACCTGTCGAGTGGTTGCAGGTGTATAAAGGGAGAGCCAGTGAACAGCAGAGGGAGCAACAGGGAGGCCTGCGTGGGAGGGACCAGCTGGGGACCCTTTTCATGAGGAGGCAGCCATGGTGGGATCTGAGGAGGAGCCAGGACGCAGGCCGACATCCCCAAGGACCTGTGGAGCCCAAGGCAAGCTGGGCCATTGGGCTGCCACAGGTGTCGGAGCCACTGTGTTGGAGAACTAGCAGCTGGAGCTGCGCGTGAGCAGGAAAGCAGAAGGAATGCATTTTGCGTCCGTGCAGAGGCTGCAGAGTTGCCGGCGTGTGCTCGACAGCAACCAGCGTGCGAGCAGGGCTCGCAGAGGCCAGCCCACCAACTTGAGAAGCAGAAAAGAAGCAGCAGGAACTGCTGGAGAGGAAAGCCGAGGACCACTGAGTGTCAGAGAAAGCCACTCAAAAGCTGGGGTGTTCCTAGCAGACTACGCATAAGTAACAAAGTGCCAAACTGAATGAAAGCTTGAAACTAAGTTGAATTATGCATATTGAACACCAAACTGTATGAAAACTGGAAACAAAGCTGAATTATGCATATTGATTACCGAACTGAATTAAAACCTGAAAATAAGTATATTGAATACTGAATTGAATAAAAGTTTATGGGCAAAGAAAATAGCAGATGACAGTCAAAGGGAAAGTGCCCATGTGAAAGCAATCTACGGAAAAGAGCACAATTGTGAAATAGAACCATAAAAATGTGGGACATGAACAGGATCAACACAAAGTGAACTTTATGAATGAATGCAGTGTGGCAGTCAAAGACTGGCAAGAGGTGTGTGATATGTTATGGCAAAGCTAAGAGGCTAACCAGGAGAAGCCAGAAGAGTGTAAAATGGCACATACAGCCTAGAGGTTCACAAATAAATAAAATACAAATACAAAGAGGAACTAAGTGAATGTGACTCTACACAGGGGCAAGTACAGAAGAACCTGTGTGGGCTGAAGAGACTTGGGATCCTAGTTACACAACCTGTAATGGGTGGAACATGTGGTCTGACAACTGCGCCTAGACCAGTGAGCCCTACATTGTGAAAACCAAAGACATTGTGAAACAAACCAAGGAGAAGCACTGTACGTGAAGTGGTATGGTGATGCAATCCAGAAGGAGGGTCAGGTTGACCTAGAGTTGTATTGAACTTTTTGAAAAGACTGAAAAAAGTATAGTTGGCTGAATTATAGTCTTGGGAAAGGGAACCCTGGGACTTGAGGAACTGTAATTGTTGTCTTGAGAACAAAGTCTCAATACCCTTTTCTTTTGAACTGTGTTGCTTGGAACTTGGGGAGGGAACTCCGAGGATTGTGTGGAACTATATTGTCTTGAACCTGAAAAAGGTAATCTTGAGACTTTTGTGGAACTTTCTTGAACTTGGGGAAGGGAAGCTGAAGAAGAAGCTTAGATCTGGAAAAAGATCAGAACTTTTATTTGATGACCATTACTTTTGTTACTGTCATCCCTACACATTGTTTAGCTTTAGTTGTGAGTGCAAGGATAGGTTTAAGTTGAACTCTTTGACTCAGACTTTCCTTAGTTTCCTTCAGGTAGGGAAATTCCACCTTCGTATAGGGCCAAGTAGCCATTCAACCATCCTGACGTTTGAGTTAATAAGCCATTTTATTTTACATTTTGAATCTGTTGTCTGTGTCTTGCTTCATGGTGCCTTCACTCCATCTTGACATGTGGACCCGTTTGATCAACTCCCTCAGGTCTTCACATAGTCCCCATTGGCCGTTTGGTTTGAGTATCCACAATACCGGGTTATAAGAGATACTGTGGATTGGACGAATTATCCCACAGGATTCTAAATTTTTAATAATCTCTGTGAGTGACTCCATGGACACCAATGGTAACCAGTATTGCTGCACAAATACTGAAGCCATCTTATGGTCCGTGGGTATGGTGGTTGAATGAATGGCTGTGTGTTCACAATCATGTGAGTCCACTGAAAAGATATCCAGGAAGACCTGTTTCAGCTTTTGTCTTTGCCCCTCGGTCTCACAGGCATCAGCAAGGTTGATCCGTTTTTCGATCATCTGCATGAAACCTGGAAAAACATTGGGCTTGGTAATTTCAGTGGTATCCCCCAGCCAGTTAGGTGGAGTGATCCCTTTTTATGGTGTTAACTGTGAGAAACATGAGGGTATTCTCCCAAGCAAACGTCGAGAATCCCTTATTTAGGTGGCCTGGGAAGGTCTGATGCTCTCAGACCCCAACCCTAGGAGAGGACGAAAGAGAGAGAATCACCTGGACGGGGGAACCCGGGGTTATGCTCAGGGATATACCCCAGGTGAGATGTGGTATTATACAGAGGAAGAAGGAGAGGACGAGATCCCTGAGGCCTTTGTAGGCTGTACGACATCTGCCTCCCTTCCTCCCATTGAATCTCTCCTGCCCAGATCCAACAACCCCTCTGTATATAACCAATCCCCTAGGATCCCAAACCCTGTTGCACCCAGAAATGATCTCTCCCAGAATCCCTGTTTTCCTGAATTCGACCAAAATACTCCCAGTCAATTTCCTTCCCGTCCCTCTGATTATTATTTTCCGCTCTCCCAACCGGTTCAGATAAAACACTACCGTTCCCACAGTCCCCCTTGTTTAATTCCTGATAATAATCCTGGTCATTCCAGTTTTCTTCACAAACTCTCCTCTTCCAACACAAACACTTTCTCTACCCATGGAAGACAGCAGTCTAACATAGAGCTCTTATCTGACATGTCCCAACACAAGGATAAGGCAAAGTAAGGCACTTGACAAGAACCGCACACGCCTGATGGCCCTTTTCCTTCCCCACAGGGATAAAAGGTGGTGCACAAGAGCGCAATACGAGCAAGGCAGAGCACACGACGTGAGAGCAAGCTCAGCACGGCAGTTCAAGAGGAGGAGATATGCAGCACATACCGAGAGGGTGACAAGGAGAGAAGCGGCCTTGCCCTTTCTGACCAAGGCCCTTGAAACCTCATTAGAAGGAAATGTAAGGCTGCGAACAATAGCCAACTTGTGTTGCAACAGATGTCAGTGGTACACCAGACCCTCCACTGAGGATAACCAAGCAAGGGAGAGATGCTGGTCTCCGTGGTACCAACCTTGACTCCAAAGAAAAAGAAAGCCATGCGCTTCATCACAGTCAGTCAGTCGAGGGGAGAGTCCATAAGAAACTGAGCTGTGTTCAATAAAAAGTAGCAAACGTCTGATTGAACTATGAAAGGCTAAAATAACTATTGATACAAAAAGGGGGAAACCAGCAATGGAGTAGTGCAGCACCACATGGGTGCTCACTCAGGAAAGTGTCGGCGATTACCCAATTATTAAAACTACCAGAGCCAGAAGGGCTTGGGAAAGGTAAAAAGGGGGTCAAAGTGGTCATTTAGGGGACTTGTAAAATCCTCTGTACAGTCGAAAGTCTTTGATCGACAGATGATTGTGAAGCTAAGGGAAGCGAATCCTGCATCATAAAAGTGGAATGAGAAAGACATGACTGACAGGATTGGTAAGAATGAACCTGAACAAGGGATGCCGATAAAGAGGGGGTGAAATCTACTGAATACAGTGTGTTGACAATAGTGAACCCGGCCGAGGGATGTCCACAGTGAACTGTTTAAAAAGACATTAAGATTCGCAAAGGCCCAGGAAAGTTGTATTGAAAGCCATATTGAACCCGATGATCTTGGGAGGCGAATAGTTGGGTCGGATTTGTGCCCGGAAGAGGGGCATCCGAGGGTGAGAAGCCAACACCCAGCAACACGTGAATGCAACAAAGCAAAGTACAAAAGGGAAAGCCTTTTGAATACATGCCATTCGAGAGTGACACCAGACAAAGAAAGGCTAATATGCGAGAGGGGTCTGACCCCATAAGAGGGGGAACCCAAGGGTGAAGAACTGCCACCCAAATAAAGCCACAAGAAGAACTTTAGAACTTTTTGTTGAATCGTTTACTTTGAACCTGTCAGGCCCTCGAAAGCAGGAAGATATAGCTATCAGAGGTCCTAGTATCATTAAGGAACTTTCTAGGGATCTGTGCCCGGAAGAGGGGGATCCACAGGTGAAAAGCATCACCCAACGTTCAAGCAGAGAATGTTTTGTTTATAATTTCAAATACACCACGCCCACAGTGGTAAGAGACTTTTTGTAGAAAAGAGACTTAACCAATGATGGTCCTGATTGCTGAGAGCGGAGCTATCAGCTTGTGCTGTGAAAGCTCGAGCGTGTTCTGTGCTCCAAAGTCCTACCTTATCCCGTACTAAAAACGTGGGGAAGGAAGGCCCTGACTAAAGCATCCTGACTTATTATTTGTGAACACTTCCTTCTTTCTCAAGAACATAACCCCATACTTCTTTTTATATTTAGCGTTAGGATTGGTAATAGGCTTTTTAGTATAAGCCCTTTTATTTGACAAGACGCCACTCGGACTGCCTTATTATTTGTTTGATGGTCGAAGCTTGCTCCCATCTTAGATTTAAGTTTAGATTAGGCATTTTTCCAAACTACCTATGCAGTTTAATCAACACCCTTGAACTGTGATCACTTGTGTCTGTCTTTACTATTGCCACCAGGAGTTCCGTACATAACCTGGACAGGAGGTTCCAGGGAGTACTACCTCATCCCTCCTGATGTCACAGGTCACCTCATGCACCCCGTAAGAGCAGGAAGAGTACACCCAAAATTTCCCCTGATGCCTGGTAAAAATGTTTTCTGGAGGAATACTGTTGCTGATGTCCAAACAGTCATTTGGAATTGGTCCAATGAGTTAATTACTTAAATCAATAGAATAATGTTGGGCATCAACCGCCATTCCAATAAAAGTGTCTGCGCCCAAAGTGATACTTTGAGGGTCGCTGTTATGCACCAATATTCAAATGGTTTTGTTTTCTAGGTCTATTATAGGTGTTGGATTTAAAAACAATCCATAACCAAACGGGTAGGTGTACCCCTGTTTTACAACCTCAGATATCAGGGCCAATCATCATAATAATTACACAAAAATATAGCCAAGGTTGAGACAAAATTAATAAAAAACACAACTCACGATGAACAAAAACAATGGGCCTCATTATGACCCTGCCGGTCCAGAAAGTACGGTGGTGATAAATCCGCTGCCACGGTTGTTTGCGGACCGGCTGATTCCAAGTTCTGCAGGTGGGAGGTGTCATGCTACCCACCTGCAGGCGGAAATGGAAACACCATCTCCGTCATATGCGGAACCAGTGTTTCCATTGTCCCCATCCCCATCCCCATGGAGTGCTATATTCCGCCTCTGGAATTAGTGGGTTCTGGCAATCACGGAGGCAGAATGGTACTTCGGTTCTTCCGGCACGGCTACCGCTGGACTCATAAAGAGGCCATTGTCTTTTTATCCAAAAGCTCAAATAATTAGTCCATTCCCCCAAACCACACATTTTCAAACTTGTGTAATTCCATGCATGTTAAACAACAATGGTCCCAATTTTAACAAAGACAGGATGCAAAACATATATGGCTCCTCTTGTCTCATCACAAGGAGAACAACATAAAAACTAAAACAATACAATAACCAATACGACTCTGGTTCTTATTGTGCCAGACTCACAGTGTTGGACGTTTAGACAACAGACCGATATACCGCGTAAGTCCACAAAGTAAATACAAAAAGGAAAATTCACTGGTTTTTGTATTCACACACAGTCTACTAGAAGAGAATATAAACTATATTTGTCTTCAAAACTGAGCTCCGTCAGAGTCCTACAACTGAGGACCCTGCACTAGTTTCAACCTTGTCTCTGATGGGGACTGGTTTTCTTGAGGACAGGAAAAAAAAATGTTTCAGTTGGGCCCTAAAGTGAGGTTTCAGGTTAGTGACAAAGGCACCTAGTAACCGTAGGGCAAAAACACACAAGGAAAATCAGGGTGTTAGGGAAATTAAATTAATGTGGTAGCATCAACTTAAAATTAAAGGGATACTCACAATTTCAATGCTGTTCGGGAAGAATTGTGCCTTGTGAGTACTGAAGAGTACCTAGAATAAACCCCAAACGATACACTGAATGTCTTGAGTTAAAAAGCCTGTGTAGTCTGTTTGGCCATGGAAGAGTTAAAATAAGTGTGCCAAAAGTGGCTTCTCTTACAGTATATAAGAGCCTGTGTCCACAAGGTTAGTGGCAAGGGGCTGGTCGCAGAGGGCCGTCATGGTGGCACTTAATTGAAGATCTGTGAAAACATAATCAAACAGAGCATATGAGTGTGGTGGAAGAAACGCTCAATGCTCGTAATGACGGACAAATCTCGTTGTATTCTCATAGCTGTATGCAAAGGTTAACGGGTCCTATCATGTTTACCTCGGAGCCTTCAAGGTGTAAGATCCGCATATTCGGAGGGAGGGGCAGGACACTAGGGCTTAGTGAGCCCCGTTGCGCGGCAATCCGTGAACGTCTGTGAGGCAGTAAGACGCAACCCGGGACCGGCGGCAACTAAGTAACCTGACATCCCAACAAAATAAACAAAGGACTACACAAAGCCAGTGTGTTTCCTAGGAACCCATGGCACGTTAGTTTTGCGATGTTGCCCATAGATACCCTGAAGCGGCTCCAGTTAGCCGACATGGGCAACGGACTGTGTGCCGCTCAAGTGTTTCTAAGCACCGTCTGCAAACGCGGCTCCAAGAAGGATGCCGTAATTTAGCGTTAAAACACCAACCCTGCAAAATAATGAGCTGCAGGGGATACTTGAGATGAAAAAGAAAAGGAAAAGAAAAATATTGAGAAAATGTGGTGACATGTGTGGATACAGACAGTTAGAGGTCCCTTGGTGGAAGCACAGCGAGTGTGCAAAATAGACACATCAATAGTGGCACTGCCTATGCAGAAGGCAGCAATTGAGCTGAGCTGAATGCTTTTTTGGTTTCGTCTGAGCCCATTGAGTTACCCCCTAACCGTGGCCAGACTTTATTTTTAATTAGGTCCAAATTGATTGTGAATCGTTTGAGAATATCACTGCCTAAATAAAAAGCAGAAGGGACATCTCTCACAACCCAACATTTATGTTCTATGCTTTTGTTGCCAATGGACATTTTTAGCATACACCTGCTAGGCAGGAAATGTTTGGAATTTGGAGCTGCCAGACCTACTTCCCATTTGTCAATCAATTTAAATATGGAAATGGTCCGATCTTTTGGGAGTTTCCTGAATAATCCTTTGAAGATTAAGCTTCTTCCATTATTCAGGCATATTCTGGTGAGCAGAGGCTCCATCCCCTCATTTATCTGAATGAGGAAAAACAACTTTTTGCCCTTTTTCTGAGTGTCCGTCAGACTTTGAGCTGGTTCCTCATTGTCTGGTTTCACGGGACTGAATGTTTCTTCTGATTTTGGACTGGTGTAAAATTTCAGAGTGTTCCCTTCCAGTGTGGAATGCAACTTAAAACTGGGAGGAAGGTTGATTTTCAAGAATGGAGAAGGGTTCCCATCACCAGTTTGTTCTCTTACAGAGATGACGATGATGTCTGGGACCTGGTTATTCTTGAAATGGAATTCTATGTTCTCGGAGCGTTGGTCAATTAAATGGCAGATACATTCATGCTGACATAATTGACACTCATTTTGAATTTTATCGGACGGTTAGTCTGGGTCCAGAGGACCTTATTAACACAGTTGATCAGAGGTGATAACCTCCTGAGGAGAGAATTCCCCAGTAAACAAGGTGTGCCCTTTGACATCACTGGATGTTTTGAGCAATGTCGCCCAATTTTTATTTCCAGATATGCTGTCCCTTTGATGGAAACGTCATTCTCTTTAAATTTTGGAGTGGTCCAGGAAGTGGTGTAAGGGGAATTTGCCACCCCCCCCCCCCCCGGTGCCCCTGAGTTGAAGTGATTTGGTCAAAGGCCTTTTTGGACATGAGGGTGGCTTGGGATCCAGTATCCACCAGAGCTGATCATTTACACTGACCTTGAACCTTGACTGGCACATACAATCTGCCTTCCTTCTCCAACAGGTTGCACAGAAAGTTTGAGTTATTTGCCAGCCCAGTGGTCATTTTCTTAATATTGAACTCCGACACTGTGTGATTTTTCGTGTCGGAGATCGGGAATCTGTAAGAAACATTTTACAACTGACAACGGGCAGATTTGGAGACTCCTCTTTCTCCCCCTATTCTTTGCTGCCTCCTTTACCTGGAGACAGTTCTCAGAACCTGTTTGGGAAAAGGACACCTCCACCATTTCTATTCTGTCTGGCTCACAATATTGGGGTTGAATCTTGTTCTGGGTCGTTCTCCATACTTACCCTGTCCCTCCGTTCCTGAAAGAGAAGGTTTGCTTACTTGAATCATCCTGGGACTCTTCTCTTTGCAAAAGGGATTATCCTAAGTTGCTCCACAAAGTGGGCTCTTCTTTGGCCTCTCCTACTTACCCATTGCTCTTTAGCTTCTAACTACCCAGGAAAGAAAAGTCACTTTCAGGCTGATTCATTTCTAGGGTTCTGTCTGGGTGAGATAGGAAACCTCCTCTAGAGCTTAGCATCTCCCCTCCACCTGGGCCCCCTCCTCAGGAACCTGTGGCTTGTCGGACGTTTCTTCCCATCATTTCCCCCCGGGACATTAGACCTGGGTGTTGGGGAATTCCGGGAAGCAGGGTTAGGTTGAGGGTTGGACTGAGACCTCAGCATATTTATTTATTTACATTTTTATAACGCGCCACATGCCCGCAGGCCTCAGGGCGCACATAAAACAGCGACAGGACGCACAGATATAAAAACAGGCGGGAGAGAAGATGAGCCGAACTCAGGCCGTTATTCTGGGCTACGGTTGAAAAGGTAGGTCTTTATGGCCTTTTGGATGAGAGGGTATCTCTGTATTTGGTGTATAACCACAGGGAGCTTGTTCCAGAGAATAGGAGCCTTGGTGTCAAAGCTAGTGCCACTGAATCTGCCAGTTTGAATCTTGGCTGAACAAGTACTGTGGCCGTCGTAGAACGAAGATTCCTATTATTTGGCTTGATCTTAATACGCTCTGATAGATCTACAGGGCTTGTGACAGCCACACATTTATGAGCCAGAGTGAGCGCTTTGTGTGATATTCTTTGCTTTACGGGAAGCCAGTGTAGAGTTCTTCTGAATGTAGAGATGTGTGTACGACGCAATAGTTTGAAAATGGTGTGCACAGCATTGTTCTATGTGACTTGCAGTGCTTGTATGTTGGCAGCAGTAGTGCGATCACTGGCTATTACAATAGTCCAGCCTGGAATGTATGAGCGCTGTGGACAGCAGAGCGCAGTCGCCATTCATTATGAAAGGATGGATGTATTCTATATGTTTATTAATGAGTCCATAGCTCGACCGGATATTGGATACACAAGACTTCATTGAAAGTTCATCATCAAGAATAACGGCTAGTGTTTTCACTTTTGTTGAGACTGTTATGACATGATCTGTAATCAAGAAGTTGGAGTAGTCTGGTGTTAACTTGCTCTGAGTATTCTTGGGGGAGACGATCATGACCTGCGTTTATTTGTTATTAAGAGCCAAAGTGTTACAGGCCATCCATTTCTGAATGGCACTGTAGGTGTTATTAAGGGTAGCTGTGTCATTCTTGTATTGGCCACTAAGCTGAATAACAACCTGAGTGTCATCTGCATAGTTTGTATATTGGACACCCAGGCTGTTCAGTAGATATAACAGAGGCCGAATATACAAGTTAAAAAGTAGCAGTGACAGGCAAGAGCCCTGCGGGACACAGCAAGTTTTGAGGGATGGGAGTAGAGTGATTGTTGCCAACACAAACCCTCACTGTACGTGGTCCTAAGAAGGAGGCAATCCATTTTAATGCCAGAGTGGAAAGTTTGCGACCTCTCCGAGCCTTGTCACTAGAAGGGTGTGATCAACAAGATTGAAGGCTGCAGAGAAGTCTAATAGCATCAACAGAGCAGACTGGTTTTTATCTGCTATGCTTGCCAGGGTGGACTTAAGGTCAAGCATAGCAGTCTCTGTGCCGTAGCGAGCCCTATAACCCAATTGACGAGTGCCCAGGATGTTATGCTCTTCAACATGAGCTTGGAGTTGGATATATGCAAGCTTATCAAGTACCTTCAGAATAAAAGGTACTTTGGTGATGGGTCGATAGTTGTCTTTATTTGTTGGATTTAAGTTCTCTTTTTTCAGTAACTGGGTCCATGCTGATTTCAAGGCAGATGAAACCGTACCCTCATCAAAGGATAAGTTAATCAGCTTGCTGAGCTGGGGACGAGGAGATCTAGTGATTCTTTAAAGATACTAGCTGGACAATTGTTACCTGCGCAGGATGTGACTTTAAGATCCTATATTATCTTACGCACTTGTTTCTCTGAATAGTGAGAGAAGGATGACTGAGAAATATTGTCCAGGTTGTTGGTGGGCAAATTGGTGGTGTGGGCCGAAAACACAGCGTCCTTGTGGTTAAGGGAGTTTTTATTATTTCCCGTGTGGGTGGTAATTTTAGTTAGAAACCCATTGTGTATATCTTGACACCACCCTTGGTCCTTAGTAGGGTTGTTTGAAGGAGCTGGGAGATCTTGTAAGCCTGCAAGGATTTTAAACATAATTCTCTTATTGTAGTGGGTAGCTTTGGCAGAGGTGATGAGTGCTTTAAATTCCAGCACAGATTTTTTCTAGGCAGAAAGAGTATCTACATCAGGGTTTTTCCACCAGGATCTTTCTATGGCCCTTTTGGATTGGCTGGTAGTGATGACTTCTTCTGAAAACCAGGTGTTTTTTAGGGCTTCAGATATGCTCTCCTTCATTTTCAAAGGAACTAGTTCATTACTAAGGTACCAGGTAATATTATCCCCATATATATGGTTCCACGCAATAATGTCGCCACAAACAACAGGCATTTTTCGGCGATATTTTTGTATGGTGAGATCTTGTGGCGACATTATTATATGGAACCATTAATAACTTGTTTAATGGAGGAAGTAAGGTGTTCAACTAAAGCAGAGGAGTCGGTTAAGTTAGCAAGTGGCTGTAAATTAGATGACAACAAAGGAGAGAATTTTGTAGCAGTGATGTTTTTTAAGTTCCTCATCAGCTGACGAATATGCAGGTAAGTATTAAGTTTAGGAGGGGGATTAGGCAGGGTGAGTTTTGCCTGAATGAGAGCATGGTCCGACCAGATGCATGGGACCACTGTCAGTTGGGATATATCAAGATTTTGTGAAATGAGCAAGTCATGTATGTGACCGCTTCTTTGTGTTGGCGTGTTTACCCATTGTTTTAAGCCTATAGAGGTGCTGGAATATAATAGGCTGGTGCCAGCTTTATCGAGCAAATCATTTGCCCAAAAGTTAAAGTCGCCCATTATGATGAGAGGACTTTTAGATTTGGAGATATGCCCCAAATCGTCGTCATTTGTTGGACCTGTCAATCCAGCTGCAAGACTATTTCTGGGTTGTAAGGAAGGCTCGAGTCGTACCTCTGCTGCTCTTGAAAAGGCTAACTGTCACTTCTCCCAGAGTAACTCGGGTATTGGAAATTTCCCTGATTCATCCAGAGTCTCCCTTCTCCCGGGTTCAGGGATCTATTGTCCTGGAACCGGGGAAATAGAGGAGGATTGTTCTGGAAGTTATGATTCTCAGAGTATCTGGGGAAGAAGTCCATGGTGGGAGGTGGAGTGATAGTTATCTCCTGATGGAAGTTTGGAGGGTAAGTTTCCTGGGGGTGTACTTACCTGGTTGGGCCCCCCCTTTTGGCCGGGGGAGTGTATGCATAGTCCAGGATCGGGTTGGTACCCTTATACCTAGGGCTTACATCGGTGGCAGGGTCAAAGGGATCATTGTTCTGGGCCATTCGATTTGGCCGGGGGCCCCTTCTGCCTTGCATTTTGCTTGTTGGCAGGAGGAGTATTTTTAAACCCCCCTCCCTGTCTCCAGGTCCAAGGGAGGGGTTGTTCTCACCTCCACCACCTTGAAGCAGAAGGTGTGTTAGATGACTTAGGGGTTTTGGGTGTTTTTACTCTCACTGGGCTTCCGGACCTCATAGATCATGGTGGATTCTTCAATTACCCAATCCAGGGTCATATGTTCATATAATAATCCCACACCGAGTTATAATGTATTTGGGGAGCGCATGAAAATAAGCGGTCATAAACTCCCTACAATAGGTGTTCACCTGCCGGGAAGTCTGCACATAGGCAGCTTTAACTTCTACACAAACTCCATGGGCAACTGATCCTCTATATGCAGCCTTACAGGCCTCTTGTGGGTTTCTATTTATAGAGACATTTTTTAAAATGGCTGCCTTGTAGGTGGCCCATTCATAATGATCCTGGTCCCCCAGCCCTGTAAAAAAAAACTAGAGTACTCAGGTGAGAATGTCCAATTTGCAAATGTAATGCAATTCACATAATTTCTGATCTGAAATTATGCCATCGTCTGCTCATAAAATTCCAGGTGCATCCATACTGAATACTTGGAATTCTTGTGGTATCGGGTCAGGAAGCTCTTTGTGGCCTTGATTTGTCTTATTGGGTCTTTAACAAAAACCTTGCTCTGTTTCGCTGTCTTTTTCTTCCTATGCACCTGAGTGCATTCATTTTCTGATGCAGAGCTGCTATTTGTACTCCATTCCCTGTCCTCTAGGCGCTCCCTATCTCCATGAGATCGGTAATATCTCCCAGACTCATAGGATCTGGACTCCTCTCGCCTGGACATCAGCAAATTCTCAGGGTCACTTTCCCTGTGGTCACTTTCAGCCTCAGGGTAAAACACAATTTCTTCATCCCTCCTTCCAGGGAGTCTGGGGAAATCTCCCCTTTTCCTGAATGTATGGAGGTTTTCAGTTTGCCCTTCCTCAGCTTTTCTCTTCCAGAAAAGCAAGCTAGGGGGTCTCTTTGTAGTTTCATCTTCAGCCAATGCAACTCTCTGATTTTCTCATCGTAGGGGTTTTCATGGTCTGAAGTACTCAGAGTATTCTTTTTAGTCTCCCAGGACACGCTGGTCCAGCCCCCTTCCCTTCTGTGTGGTAGAGATGAATAATCATCAATATACATTTTGGTATGTTTGGCTAAATCTGGGTAAGTCCAACTGGCTCATGTTCCGCTCTTCTTTATCAGTGGGATGCATGAGGCCAGTTCCTATTTGTGCATGGGAAATGGTGGATATCTGGGCTGGGGTCCCTTATGGGAGGGGCAGGCCTCCTTGATCAGGAGACCCTACCCCATACCGTGATTGCTCAGGGTTCCTCATGGCCTGTTTATATTTTTCAATTTCATTTAACAAGTGCTCACACCTACTTCTCTCTGTCCTTATCTGCTGTTGGTATTCAGCGAGCTAGCTTTTTAATTCTGACACCAAGGCCTGACTAGTCTCTAGCACCCTACTCTGACCCACAAATCGACCCTTCATTTGCTATCATTCCTTCTGAAATGCATAATTTTCTTTCTGGGAGTCCTATTTGATGTGTGCATATTCTTGGTGCTTGTCTTTCAAGAAGCTAATCTCTTTTTCTAACACACCCCTACAATTTTCTGCCTGTGACAGGTCAGCTTCTGCTTGCTTCACATTCTCCACCAAGCCCCATATTTTCCTTTATAATTCTGGTCAGTTCCTGAGAACCGGAGGGTTTCTGCATCATGGTCTCTGATCAGCTGTACATTCTGTTGCTTCAGAATGTTCACATTCTGACGCATTTTATCAAACTCCTGTTGGGAGTCCATCCATTTTATGATTAACGGACTGTTTTCCCATTCCAATTTCTTTATAGTCTTTTGAAATCCATAATGTAATCCAACAACGCCCTGTTGTGAACAGTTTGATCATTCATTTGGCATTGAAAGTGACCTACAGTTGCTGCATTTTCTGTGCATGTATCACGCAGTGCAGCAAACTCTCTCTCTCTGCACTGGTTTACTGCTCTGAATTCAGCTCATTCTGAATTTGATCAATGAGGTCAGTCTAATTCATCAGATCAGCCTCTTTGTTTGACAATCTCTCTTCAGGCAACTGCACATGCAAATACGAATGAGCTGTGAGTTGAGCCATTCGAATCTGCTCACCCCAAATATTTTGGGTCATGTAAAATTCTGTTAATGCGTGATGCAAAATACCATGATCCTGCCAAAAATATATTTTCCTACTGATGTGAGTTCTTGTATCATTCTAGTCTTCCATTTCCTGGCTTTTCCCTCACTGCACTCTCCTCAAATGAAAAGTTTAGCCGGGAGAAGTTTCCTTGCATCAATCACGTCCTCACACCTACTCCCTTTGTATCCTCTTCTCAGGTGGCATGGGAAAGGCAATTGCTTTTGGATACTGACCTTGTGGGTGGAGGTGCGAGGGAAGACCACCTGGGTGGGGAGTCCTTGGGTATTGGGGAAAGGATGTCCGCAGGCAAGACATGCTATGCCCCTTTTCCTTGTGATCACCAACCTTACCCTCCTTGCTCGCAACTCTAAGGAAGCGTGTGTCTGGAGCAGAGAGTGCAGAAAGTGAGGAGCCGCCAAGGACCAGTGAGTGAATCAGAGGTAACACTCATACCGGGGCGCTCCTGGGGCTACTACAGGTCAGATGTTATTGTCAGATAGACGAAAATAGATATGCAATGAAAAGTGAATCCAAAGTGAGGGGTTCTATTGAACAATACGAGTAAGGTGAAATATAAGTAAAATAACGTGAATTAAGCATTATTGAATACCAAACTGAAGGAAAGCTTTGATAAGCCTACGAATGGGATGCAGCATGTGTAAAGCACACATAATAAAAGACTGAAAGACAAAGAGCAAATTTTATGGAATAAAGTGAAAAGCAAGTAATGAACATTACTGAAGAGCGTGAACATAATGTGGTGAAGGAAAGTGAGCACCATGGAGTGAACTGTATGAAATAACACAATGTGGCAAAGCCAAGAGACTGGCAAGGAGAAGCCATTGTGACTGTGAACCAGAACACAGGTGCAGTAACAGAAAAACCTGTATTGGCAATAAAACCTAGGGTTATCAGTTGCATGACCTGTAATGGGTACAATGTGTGGTACAACAACTGCACCTAGACTGAAGATACCCTGTCTGTGAAAGCCAAGGAAAAACAAAGATCACAAATCTCAACGAAGGAAAGAAATTGCAGAAGTGAAAGCAGAAGAGGGCAATGTGTGAAAACTATTAATGAAATAAGTGTAAAGTTTACATGGAACTGGTTTTGAATATTAAGAGAAGTGTGAGTTGGCAAGCTGGACAAGCTTATGTCTTGAGCAAGGGAAACCTAAAAATGTGTGAACTTTGTTGTTACCTTGGGGAAAGGAACCTCGAGGCTCATTTGGAACTGTGTTATCTTCTTGTGGAAGGGAACCTCGAGACTTTGTGGAACTGCCTTGAACTTGGGAAAGGGGAGCTGGAAAGTAAACTAAGAGCTGGAAAAATCTCAGAACTTTATTTTGGAACACTACTTAATTGACATCCCTACAAATTGTTTAGCTTAAGTTGAGAAGGCAATCATAGGTTTTGGACAGACAGACTTTTAAGTTGAACTTGCTGACTCACACTATCCTTAGTGCCTTTAGGTAGGGAAATCCTGCCTTAGTACAGGGCAAGTTAGGCCTTACACCATCCTGACATTTAAATTAACAAAAGTATTTTGTTTGAACGTTGACTCTGTTTTCTGTGTCTTGCTTCATTATGCCTTCACAACCTATACACCTTCTTGGAACACACGGGTCAAGTCCTAGTGGTACTTTAACAAGACACAGCAACCTACCTTCTATCTACCTCAGTGCAGTTACACCAGAAAGAATATCATGTCACCAATGAACTTGTCATGAGTCAAAATTAGTAGGCTAGATCCCGGCATAAGAGCCCCTAATGTGTAGTGATATATTGAGAGGCCATCCTTAACCTGAGGAGTTCCCCTCCACCAATCAAAGAGCCCCACAATGATTTGCTTAAGTTATTTTAGCACTGGCCCTATTGACGACTCATATAGAGCCACGAAACCCCCCACTCCCCTGTGCCAAGAGTGAACCAAGAACCAGGCCGAGGTATAGAAAGAAAATATATTTATTTAAATTATAAGCTCAATGAATAATAACTTTACTTAATTACACTGTGCACCAGGACCCCAACTGGCCCATAAAGCTGGGGGTTGCCCAATAGCACTTTGAGATGAGTAGCAGCACCCCTGAGATGGATGGGGATGCAGATTAACACTCTAGCATCAAATCAATAATAACAACTAAATGGTTTGGCAAAGAGAGTCCGTTTGATGACAAGTACAAAAAATAAGGGAGTTCATGAATATCAGCAATCGCTCGATCTTCCTTCTCGCTTCCACAACTCCAACGAACTTCATAAAAAGCACATCTTTTATACTAAAAACTCGTCATCACTGACATGTAATGCTTAAAGTATTGCATGCAATTCTACTGGTTCTAGGAAGGTAACTTTGATATAGGTACTATATCGGTATATGGTAACGGAGTGAGAGGATTGGACTAACACTGTCAGGTGGGGGGCATCTAAGCCCTAACTTCAAACTGGCTACTGTAGACGTCACTAAAGGTACGACGTCTCATTGGTTCTACTAACTATAGGACCCTAGATTACTTGCTCCACTATGATTGGTTTGGCAACAACCCCACTCATACTTTTCCACTGGCTTAGCAGCGTGCAGAATAGCCGGCCAAGTGCAGGGAGATCGTCTGCACCCCCAGCCGTCCTCCAATTATTGCTACAATCAGTCATCACCTCAGTGGTCATGTGTCAATTATTTCTTTGTGGTTGGCCTCGAGACTGCTTCTCGGTCTGGAAAAGTTAAAATATCTGTGCATGGCCTGAGGCCACGCGTAGGTGTGAAAGTTTCATCCCTTCTCGCTTGGCTGGTCACGTGATTCAGACACCGTGAAATTGTCTTATTCTTCATGCAATTTGTGTATTTGATTTAGTTTTGCCAACCATCTGCCTTCTGTGGCTTCTCTTGACCTTTCAGAATAGGATACTCTGTTCTTTGCTTCATTAATTGTATCCACTGTTAGTCTATTTCAGCTGATATGACCTTGGCTTCTTGGCACAATTTGCATGTGTCTGAGTTTCTTTCTGTCTTTAGTTTCCGATTTGCCTTCTGAGGGGCTCTTCTCCTGAGACCTTTAGTAACCTTTGGTTGATTCTGCTCTTGTGCATAGTGTAAGTATATTTATATAAAGTGCTCCTTTTGAGGTAGATATGTATAGGTGGCTCTTGCCTCAATCTCTCTTACTAACATGCATAAGCAAGCCTCACGATTCTCTGCTTCTTGAGGTTCCAAGCATATGTACATGTGTAAACTAACTAAATATCTTCATCGTTGTCATGGCATAAGCTTCACTTTTAGGTTCATGATGTCCCTTATCCATGGTGTTTCGTCTCTTTTCATCATTCACAGGTCATCATATCTTCTATGTGTGAGTCAGTCTGGGTTCTTGTGACGTCATCTGTAGTATCTTTTTAGCTTCTTCAGGGACTGTGCTCTGACACTCTTCATTTTGTTTTATTTGTCAATATGGCTTTCTCAATGGGTACCTTACTGTCCAGGTTTTCTGAGGTGTCAGTACTTCAACAGGTGCTGTTCTTTTGATAGGTACTGGACAGAGCCCCACTGCGGCTCTCTGCTGGTTTATTTGCTCATGATACGTCACATATTTCGGCAGTAATGTTCCTGCTACTTCAAAATGGACAGTTGGAGTGCGGGTCGTGCTTGGGACCTCCTCTACACTCCCCCCTCTGGCCGATTCATCGACCACTTTCACTTATTCTTTTGTAGCCATATTTACTTCATCCTCTGGATCCACTTTTACTTCCTCCTCTGGATCCACACATAGAGGTTTGAAGAAGTACATCTTTGGGGTCCATATCTTTGACTCCCTTCAAGCTTCCTGCTGTTCTCACGTGTTCATCTTTGTTCCATGTCATTAGCTGACATTGTCCATTTGGGCTACAATAGATCCATTTTCCCACATAATTTCTATGTTTCTTTGGATATCGAAACTTTGTTCCTTATGGTGCATAAATGTCCCTTATCAGACTTTGTTTACAAAGTCCCTTATCAGTCAGGTCCTTGGGTTTCCATCATGGTTCGACATTAATCTTGATCTTCATCCCTATGGCCTTTTTCACAGTTTTCTGTCACTGAGAGCTTATTATCTTGATAACACAGAATCCGAGCAGTATCATCACTAGCAGGGCTCCTAGGAATTTGAATGCATCTGCCATCCATTGTGGAACCCATGAGAATAGTGATCGAAACCAACTGTCATCGTCCACTTCGTCAGTTTCATCAATCATTTGATTCTGTAAATTCGTCAGCATACCTATGTCCTCTTAAGGTTCCATTTTCTTCATTGTGAGATGGTATAAAAGTGCAACATGATTCTCCAATTTTTGCACAAACACCTCCATCCGTAGCTGTGATCATGTCAAGGACATATCTATTCTGGAGAGTCATTAGTCGGATTGCCCTTAACTGTTCTTTGATTGCGTTGAATCCTTTTATGGTCGTGTTGATGGTTTGCAGTAACTCCCATCTGGTTATCTGCAACCATTTATTATTTGCTCCAACTTGAACTCGTGGCATAAAAATTGTCGTGAACACTGATGAGGTTAGGCTCAACAGTTTGTGTTCATACGGGATTGCATGAAAAGCTTCTTCTGATTTAGCCGAAAAGTAATTCTCTCTCTTTATTCTATTAATCAGTTCCACAGATCTCCTCTTCCTCAGGTGAGCATCTGCTTTTGAGAAGCTGTCAATATTCAAATCACTTTTTGGAATCACCAATGCTGGAACATGGACATTCACTATTGTGCATATACCCCCCAGTTTCTCGGCAGTCTGATATATGCTTTGGATCCACATGCCCAATAATGATCCATGATCACTGCAGTATCATATATCATTCCTGGAGCATCAAAAACTCGTCCACAGTTTTGATTCTCACCCATTTTCCTTGTGCCATTATTCCTGAAGGAGAATTTTGGGTATTCCAATGGCACTATCTGCAAAGGTCCTCCCCTGTCCTCGACCCATGTCAGTAGTTTGGCAAGTTTTGGCCATACTGGCTTGCATCCATTTCACACTAAGTTAATGGTGGGCTCGTAGTGACCGAAGACCATCCACGCTCTGCAGATCACCACTCCTTTCTCCCAACCGTCTGGTGAAAGCACTGTTCCCCAAATTTGCATTTGGCCTCTGTTCTTCCACTTCCTGGCTTCGTCTGGAGTTTTTCCTTGGATGTTTAGTTTTTGATTTGCCTCTCTTCTGATCTCTGCTCCTTTAACTCCAGGCTTCTCATATCTGATCACAATGTGCTTTGTTTTTCCATTGTTCCTTGTCTCTATGTCCTGGACATAATCGTCTTCATTTGGATCAGTTGCTTCAGTTGCCCATTTCAGTGAGGCATTACTTCCCATGAACTAGCCTATGGTCTTGCACACTGCTACGTGCGATAGACAGTGTGCCGTCTGCACATCTATTTCAACAGCTACAAAGATCTTTGATTTCCCCATGCTGTAAGGTGGGAGTGCACAGACAAAGCATTCCTCCTCTGAATTTCGTCTTCCAACTTCTTTCATATGTTGGTACCAGATGTTATTTCCCAAGTGTGCTGTGCTGTCCAGGTAGTCGTTTAGTTCATTATCATCTCCTTGAATGCTTCTTTTGATTCTCAAGGTTTTCATGTAGTTTGCTAAAACCACATCCTTGAACACATACATATGGCTTCTTCTTGCTGGAGGATTCTCAGTTATCTCAATTCATGGTTCAGGTCTCTTCATCTGTAGAAATTGGGTAGAAAACAGTCTGGCAATTCGTTCCTTGTCCTCTTGTTTTTTCCTGGCTCTGGTTATGAATGGCCATATTGATTCTGCTATCATCTCTGCATGGGAGAGTTTTTGCTGGGCTTGCACTTGCCTCTTTCAGTGCTGGATCGGGGGTGCTTATCAATGCTGTCTCTGTTGGTTTCTTCTCCAACTTCTTTTGTTTCTTTAAAAGTTCAGCTTTTCTCATTTGGCTTTTCACTTCACTTCTAGAGCTTCTCATTGTTCGTTGTCCAACCGTCTCCCATTCTTTGGATTGTGGTTCTGCAGTTATTGACACTACACCTGGTGTATGTGCACTCATCGTTTGCATGCGTGTGGTTGTCAGTAACCTTTTTTCATTCTTATTCTGCCACCCTATCTCCGGCTTTTCAACTTGCTTGTCACTGCATGTGTGTCATTGCTAATCACAGCCATTTCAAGTTCACTCACTCCTTTGTCAGACCTTCTAGGAACTGGAATCACTATAAAGGGACTGGGTTCTTTTATGGGTGTCATGCGTACATGATTAGGTGGGTGCACTGGGATCGGAACACTTTGTGCACCTATGAAAAATGCAGTTTGAATCGTCAGTGACAATAAAACAACGATGAATACAATGCACAGATACATTATGCCTCTATAGGTTATGCGGCAGCACTTAGTTCTTGAACAATAAGAGCGTTTCTCCTCCTGAGGGATGACGATGCTGCTGTTTTGATTTCCCATCTCTGTCATCTAAGGAAAGAAGACTAACGTTTAAGACATTTTATGCAAGAATATCTCTGGATTCTGCTGTCTCTGCTTGTTGGTTGCAGGTACTCGAACAATTGTTCTCCTTTGTCTGGACAATGGATTGTCTATTGTCTCTGGATACAGTTCTCTTTTCTGTATACAAAACAATGTCAATTAAGACAATAAGTTCAGCAAGTCCTTTTTTACTGTACGTGTTCAAAATACACACGCTCCCAATCTATTCCTCGTATCTGTTTCACTCCGGAAGACATGCCGTGTCCTTGACAGTATAAACAAGAGTGAAGTCTCTGGCAACACTTTCTCGATCTGTCCCTCAGCGGAAAGTCTTACAGTCTCCTCCTGAAATTCTGATGATGATTTGAAAGTTCAACTTGCATCAGAATACCATGCAGGAGCATACTCATCTGTGTAGAATTAGCTGGGTCTCTGATGAAAGTGAGGACGTCAACACCAGTGGGCCTCTCCACATGTTCTGGAAAATCCTCAATTGGGCGAAAGAAGACATTGCTCGCCAATCTGCTATCTTCTGGTGACAGGGACATTTGTCTTACCCTTGCTGTGAAAGGAACTGTTCGGCACTTACTGTGAGCAGCTTCTGTGATCTCGATGAGTGTGAAGAGCAACCTGAATTATGATTCCATTCAGGATTACACTCAAGCGTTCTATGTTTGCTGGATCTCAAAGAAATGTCAAGACGTCACTGTGTATCCCGACAAGATCTGGGCAGTCTTCAGTTAAACGAAAGAATAGCACGCTGACAAGCCTACTTGCTTCTTCTTCTGCTTCGGACATTTGTTTTTTCCTCTCTGTATTCCGGAAGCAGGAGGAACTGCTCAGCGATCACGGTGAGCAGCCACCTTATTGTCTTTTCGTTTTCAGGGTCTTGAAGAAATTCAGTGATGCTAGTGAGCCTTCCCACTAGTGACGGGTACGATCTAAAGACTAACGGGGTAATTCATAGATTTCAGCGCAGAGGCAGCGCACGCGAGCAGAGAGGGATCGTGCGCCAGCCGTGTGCACTAAACAGCATTCTGGCGCACAGCGTATTCATGGAATTCCCAAGGCAAAAAGAGCCCTGGCACAGAGAACATCCCACAGCGCCAGTTACGCCCCCAAGAACGCCCCCAAGAACGCCCCTCGCGCAAGGAAAAGCCATCAAAATCCCCAATCCAGCGCAAAGGGCTGCGCTAACCCTGGACCAGCTAACAGGGCCGCTACACAGCAAACGCTGAGTGGGGAACGTGTATTCCTGGGGTGCCTGGAATTATCACACGCAGTAGGCCCCTTCCGAGCGGGGTACGTGTATTTGTGGTGTACGCAGGGACTATCACACGCGATAGGCCTTGGCCGAGCGGGGCACGTGTATTACTAGGGTTCGCGGGGAGTTTCACACGCATTAGGCCCTGTCCGAGCAGGCTACGTGTATTTGGGGGGTTCGCGGGGACTATCACACGCGATTGGCCCTGTGCGAGCGGGTTACGTGGATTTCGGGGGTGTGCGGGAAGTTTCACACACGATTGGCCCTGTGCGAGCGGGGTACGTGGATTTCGGGGGTGCGCAGGAAGTTTCACACGCGATTGGCCCTGTGCAAGCGGGGTACGTGGATTTCGGGGGTGCGCGGAAAGTTTCACACGCGATTGGCCCTGTGCGAGCAGGATACGTGTATTACTGGGGTACGCGGGAAGTTTCACATGCGATTGGCCCTGTGCGAGTGGGGTACGTGGATTTCGGGGGTGCGCAGGAAGTTTCACATGCGATTGGCCCTGTGTGAGGGGGGTATGTGGATTTCGGGGGTGCGTGGGAAGTTTCACACGCGATTGCCCCTGTGCGAGTGGGGCACGTGTATTATTGGGGTGCGCAGGAAGTTTCACACGCGATTGGCCCTGTGCGAGCGAGGTACGTGGATTTCGGGGGTGCGCAGAAAGTTTCACACGCGATTGGCCCTGTGCGAGCGGGGTACGTGTATTACTGGTGTACGCGGGAAGTTTCACATGCGATTGGCCCTGTGCGAGTGGGGTACGTGGATTTCGGGGGTGTGCAGGAAGTTTCACAGGCGATTGGCCCTGTGTGAGGGGGGTACGTGGATTTCGGGGGTGCCTGGGAAGTTTCACACGCGATTGCCCCTGTGCGAGCGGGGCACGTGTATTATTGGGGTGTGCAGGAAGTTTCACACGCGATTGGCTCTGTGCGAGCGAGGTACGTGGATTTCGGGGGTGCGCGTGAAGTTACACACGCGATTGGCCCTGTGCGAGCGGCGTACGTGTATTTCGGGGGTGCGCGGGAAGTCTCACACGTAATTTCGCTGTCAGAGCGGGGTAAGTGTATCCAGTGGTGTGCGCAGGGAGTCCCACACGTGAATTAGCAGTGTGGGTCCTCCCAGGTGTGCCCTCTACCCCCTCCACGGCCCCTGCAGGCAGCCCACACCACAGGGGACTAACCTGCACCCCTGGTCATATCCAGCAGGCAGCCCATCCACCATGGCCATGCCCCCCCAGCCAGGCCACGTGTCACCTTGCACTAGTGATCACCAACTCATGTCCCTCTGCACCCCCACCCCCCAGCAGTGAGGGGCATGTGCCAGCATGCCTCCACTCGTGTCCCCCTGCACCCCCATCCCCCAGCAGTGAGGGGCACCTGCCAGCATGCCCCCACTCATGTCCACCTGCACACCCACCGCCCAGCAGTGAGGGGCACCTGCCAGCATGCCCCCATTCATGTCCCACTCATGTCCCCCTACACCCCCACCCCCCAGCAGTGAGGGGCACCTGCCAGCAGGCCCCCAGTCATGTCCCACTCATGTCCACCTGCAACCCCACCCCCAGCAGTGAGGGGCACCTGCCAGCATGCCCCCACTAATGTCCCACTCATATCCCCCTGCACCCCCACCCCCCAGCAGTGAGGGGCACCTGCCAGCATGCCTCCACTCGTGTCCCCCTGCACCCCCATCCCCCAGCAGTGAGGGGCACCTGCCTGCATGCCCCCACTCATGTCCACCTGCACCCCCACCCCCCAGCAGTGAGGGGCACCTGCCAGCATGCCCCCACTCATGTCCCACTCATGTCCCCCTACACCCCCCCCCAGCAGTGAGGGGCACCTGCCAGCAGGCCCCCACTCATGTCCCACTCATGTCCCCCTGCAACCCCACCCCCAGCAGTGAGGGGCACCTGCCAGCATGCCCCCACTAATGTCCCCCTCATATCCCCCTGCACCGCCACCCCCCAGCAGTGAGGGGCACCTGCCAGCAGGCCCCCACTCATGTCCCCCTCCTGTCCCCCTCATGTCCCCCTGCACCCCCACCCCCCAGCAGTGAGGGGCACCTGCCAGCATGCCTCCACTCATGTCCCCCTGCACCCCCATCCCCAGCAGTGAGGGGCACCAGACAGCAGGCCCCCACTCATGTCCCCCTGCACCCACACCCCCCAGCAGTGAGGGGCACCTGCCAGCAGGCCCCCACTCATGTCCCCCTGCACCCCTACCCCCAGCAGTGAGGGGCACCTGCCAGCAGGCCCCCACTCACGTCCCACTCATGTCCCCCTGCACCCCCACCCCCCAGCAGTGAGGGGCACCTGCCAGCAGGCCCCCACTCATGTCCTCCTTTACCCCCACCCCCCAGCAGTGAGGGGCACCTGCCAGCAGGCCCCTACTCATGTCCCACTCATGTCCCCCTGCACCCCCACCGCCCAGCAGTGAGGGGCACCTGCCAGCAGGCCCCCAATCATGTCCCACTCATGTCCCCCTGCACTCCCACCCCCAGCAGTGAGGGGCACCTGCCAGCATGCCCCCACTTATGTCCCACTCATGCCCTCCTGCACCCCCACCCCCAGCAGTGAGGGGCACCTGCCAGCATGCCCCCACTCATGTCCCACTCATGGCCCCCTGCACCCCCACCCCCCAGCAGTGAGGGGCACCTGCCAGCAGGCCCCCGCTCATGTCCCACTCATGTCCCCCTGCACCCCCACCCCCCAGCAGTGAGGGGCACCTGCCAGCATGCCCCCACTCATGTCCCCCTGCACCCGCACCCCCCAGCAGTGAGGGGCACCTGCCAGCAGGCCCCTCCTCATGTCCCCCCCAACACTTTAACATGACCCACAATCATGGCCCTCATGGCCACCCAAATCCCAAGGCACGCCACCCCTGCCCAAATAACCAAACAAGCATAACATACACCCCACATTGAAATGCCCATTACATGAAACAACCCAAATGGCATGTATGTACATCAACACATGTCGTCACACACACACAATGGGTGCCAGTGAATGTGAAAACCCACATCGTGACATGCATGAAACCAATGAGAGAATACCACACATTGAAGTACGGGAAAAAATGTATTGAACAAAAAATGTGGTGAAACAAATTCAAAGACCAAACAATGGACATAAGGAAAACAATGCAGAATGTCACATAATGATAAAAAAGAAAATCATAATCCAAAATATATGAAATGAAAAAATGTCTCCAAAGTCTCCTTCCAACAAAGCAAATCCAAACAGAAATGAAAAAGTAAATTCCATTGCTCCATGGAAAAATCAAAAAAGAAAATGCCGACAAATCCACACTCCAACTATTTCTATTTACAAGGATGAAATCCTGGGTCCATGAGCCCAACTGTCCTAATGAAACCTACAAAAATACACTAACTAATGAAGAACTATATACAAAAATGTGGGGTATTGTCCAAGCGCCCCCAAAAAAAAATGAAAACAAATATGGAACCTAACACTAACTAACTAACTATTTACAATGGCAGCGGGCTAGTCCGACGGCTCACTTTTTGAAGTCCCGAGACAGGGCATCATCGAACTCCCGCTCAATGTCCTGGAGGCGGTCCTCTTCCATGGCCCTGAGGGTTCGCAGGGATGATGACATGTTGACCTCCAACTCCCTGCGAATTGCCTCGAGGCACTCGGCCCGCCTCAGTGCCCTCCGCATTGGGGTTCTCCGCCCTGACCATTGTGAGCCGTGCCTCTTCTGCCCGCTGCCGCTCCGCATCTATGGCGTGGCCCAACCGCTGCCACACGGAAGACACTTGCAATCCTGGGTCCTCCTGCCCTCTGGCCGATGCCTGCCCCTCCGATGTTGAAGGCCCGAGCCATCATTGCTCCCACCATGTTGCTGCTGCTGCTGTGCCTGTGCCTGTGCCCTGGCTCTTGCTGCCTGCACGTCCTCCTCCGGCTGGGGTGCAGATGTCGTGGTGGCCACCCCTGCTGGACGTCCGACTCCCGACTGTGGCAGGGATGTGTCCTCCACCAGCCTGGCCGCTGGGTCAGAGGCAGCTCCACAGGGTACCCAGGTGATACATGGGTGGGAAGATGGCATGGAGGATGACTGGCGCATAGGGGGTTCAGGTGAGGAGGGGGTCGCAAGAAGGTCCAGCACACGGAGGAATCCAGCACTGGTGACCCGTCCCAGTAGGTCAACGCGGTCAAAGAGGCATCCAAGATGACGTGCAGTGTCTTCACGAAAACACCGCAGGTCACCTCGCATGCCCCGTTGATGCAACGCTATCCCAGCCAGGACAGGCTCAACCCGGTCCCGGATAGCCACGTCCACAGGGAGAGGAAGGCCAGTTGTTGTGTGCCCATCCCCTCCCTGAAAACAGGTCTGGACGTAGGCATCCCTGCTGGTGCCGGATGATGCAGTCGCAGGATCAGGAACAGGATTACACACAGGCACCTCCGCTGCGGCCTGTGCTGCCTCCTGTCCCTGCCCCTGCACTGCACCACTGGCACCAGTGGAATCCCCACCTCCAGACCCCGTGTGTGTCCCATCCACGGCCTCCTCCTCCTCCAAACCCCCCACCAACCTGGATGACTCCATGCCATCTTCCTCCGTCGGACTCTGTTGGATCTCAGCTGCCCCTTCTGCTGCCGAGCAGTCCATCTCCGCCTCTTGGACCTACCCTCGTCAGCTGCGGCCTAGGACGCGGCACCAGACTCCTCACTCTCCGAAGAGATGACAATCTGGGAGAGGAGCCAGGCCTTGCGTCTCCTGCTGGTGGTGCGATCCCTGCCGCTTTGCTCCACAGCACCCTCTCTGCCCTCTTCATCAGTTGACGCTGCAGACAGGGAGAGATAGAACACAGGCATCAGGGCACTGTACAATGGACTGATACACACATGACAGTTGTACATGGGTGGCAGTGTCAAACTTCAGACATGGCATCACACTCCCTAACACACATGTCATTTCTACTCACACACATGAGCAATTCCACAGCAATATTGCACCAGGCAGCACCATCCATACACATACAACAGCATTAGCATCCGAAGGTGAGCCTGACGTTTTACCTCTGACAGCGTTCAATTCTTATTTTGGCCTGTTTCCTCAAACAGCGTTCACTTCTTCTTTTGCCCTGTTTCCTCAGACAGCGTACAATTCTTCTTTTGGCAGGGTTTTTGCCAAAGCGCACACGTGCGTCTTTTTCATGTTCTTTTTCCAGGCATACGGTGAGTCGTGCACGTATTTACCAACTGTGCTTGCCCCGTGTGTCGCGTACCCCTTTAGAGGTCAGTGTAGGCTGCGTGTATTATGCGTACGCTTATTTTTGTGTTTCTGGGTGCCACAGCGTAGTGCAGGTTCATTTTTCCACGCACGTGGTCTACGAGGGGTTGCGTGCACGTTCATTTTTGTTTTCGGGATGCCTGTGCATTGCATGACCCGTCATCTTCCCCCAGGGGTCACAGACAGCCTTGCTAGAGCACTAGGGTACGAATTCCATCTAGTACCCTACCGCTTTCACCCCCAATTACCCAGGACAATTGTTTACTGCTACTCCCATACGCACAACAACATCAGTGCCATGGTTGGGCGGCGACCGAGCGGTAAGGGAGGCAAAGGTGGCCGACCTCCCAAAGGTGGGCGTGGTGGACACGGTAGGGGACGTGGCCAGGATCTGCAGGGTGCCTCTAGACCCCTGTGTGTGGGGGACCGATCAGGGACACCCATGCCCCCCCCCCATGGTTGTGGGAAACGTAGCTGACACCATCCCAGCTCAGCCCTTGTTGGACCAGCCCATTTTGGCACCTGAACCGGCACAGGATGACTCCCAGGCTGACTTCCAGGTCAGCAAGTCTAAACCACGTGTGGCGGTGCAAGTCGCTGTCACCAGGCCACGTGGATCTGGAGCAGCAATGTCATCTGCTGCCCCAAGTAGGCAGGGTGGAGAGGCTGCAGGGGCAGCTGCAGCTCTATCCACCCCAGCTCTGAGTCTCCCAGCCGGGACAGTGTCGGTCCAGGTCCATCAAACCGACGTTGGCCCTGCCAACATCACCCTACAGCCAATGCCTGCACCAAGACCTATGGTCATTGTGCATTCGCACACTCCTAGTACCCAGTCCACCGGCGCTTATGCCCCTACTGACCAGAGCGGCGTAAGCCACTCAGGATCCGCACCACCTTTGAAAAAGAAGAAGAAGGGTGCTCTGGAAGTACAGGCTGAGACCCCAGACACGGCTACACACTCTGGCATGTCAAGGAAGCCTAGCTTTAATGACGCCGAACTTGATGCACTTGTGGCCTATGTGTCAGCACATAGCCGTGAAATGGTGGTGACTGCAGGGTGCAAGACCACACCTGGTCAACGTAAGGCACACTGGCAGACCATTGCGGACATCATTAGTGCCCTTGGATTTGTGAAGCGCACAGCTGATGATTGCTACAAGTGGTGGAATGAACATGAGTCTGTTGCTGGAACCTTCTTCATAGAGGAACAGATCCAAGGCGTGGGACACCTACCGATTTACGACGCATTGTCCTGTGAGTGCCCATGCATGTGTGTGTAATCCATGTGTATGTTGTTTGGGTGACGGGTTCTGATTGAGTGCCTCGTGAGGGTGTGTAGTCCTGAGTGGTATAGGCTACCCATGTGCTTCCTCCAAAACATTCAAAGTCCTTGAATTTGGGTATGACAGTATCCCTTCTGCCCACAGTAGCCAATTAGCGCAACATTATTGCAGTTTCCCTTGAACTGTCATCTTGCAACAACAGGGTTCATTCAGGCTGATTGTTTCAATTCTCTAATTTTTGCAACGCATTTATCAGCCCTAATGCCTCATATGTTACACGCTTCTGTCATTGATTACACCCCTCATTGGGCCACATTTGTTACCTTGTCATGTGAATGATTAGACCATTCAGGCTGATTGAGTATTGGCCTGCTCACATTGATTTTTGGTGCCTGTTTGAATTTGGTACATGATAGTTGTTTCCTGTCATGTTGAAGTGACCAACCATTGATGTGTACATCTGCCTGCCATCTCTGTATTATTGTACACTGGATGTGTTGCAGTGTGTGGCACATGCATGTTTTGTCACACTATTTTGCATTTTTCATCTCATCATGTCCATCTCACATGGATGGGTGACAGTACTCATTCACTGACATATGGCTGTACTTGTCAAATGTACCATGGCTATGCTACATGCCATCTGTGTGCTGGCATGTGTCATGTATGTGTATTGGACATGCCACTCACAGGCTAATGTGTGATGCCAGTGCTACCCAGCATGCAGCAAATGTGTTGCTTTTCCATCTTGGTGCATTCAGCGTATGCTTTTTGCATCCCCTTCCAACTCATTGACAGTGCATGCATGTCAGGGTTATAGTCATGTGGGACATGTGTAAATCATGTACTGGATCTCTGGCTTGTCAGGCCTATGTGTGTGCTATGGTGCTAATGCCTGTTTCCATTTTTTGTTGTTCATGTTTTTGCAGGTGATGACGCACTTGATGGTGTTGAGGTTGAGGAGATGGTGCAGACCCAGGAGGAATCTCAGGCACGACCGGGCACCAGTGGGGGACGTGGTGTGGTGGTGGGTGAAAACCCAATCTTACTGCAGACCATACTGTCCAGGGGTGTCTCTGGGTGCACCTCCCCAGACCTCTATTCAGGTGCTGAATCGGATGATGAGACTTATGTGCCGTCTCAGGTGAGTGTTTCTGGCAGGGATTCTGTTCTGTCCAACCCACCTGCACCAGGGGTAGAACCCTCTATGGGGATGTCAGTGTTGATAAGTCCGCCTTTGGCGGTTACGGATGCAGGGTCATACTCCTCAACATCTGATCCTGTTCCTGGGCCAGCACATCAGAGGGGGAATGCAGTCCTGCAGCCTCAGGCAGTGCCAGCACAGCAAGGTGCAGATCGCCTTGCCCTGAACAGGTGTGGTGCCCGTCGACGCGGTGGCCGTACGCCACCAGGCAATACTGTATGGGAAAACTCCATTTACAGTATAGCAGCCCACCAGGGAGCATCGGTTGAAATGATGGCTCAGGCAATGGAGAGGGTGGCCACTTCCATTCTCCCTCATGAAAGGCAGATGGAGCAACAACAGCAGGCAACAGACTCCATTTGCCAATCACACAGGGAAGACATGTTGGCATCCAACAGGGACCGATGGGCGGCACTGGAGACTCTGCGCAAAGCCATATCTATAGAGTCACAGGGCCATAGGAAGCCCTGAGGGTAGAGCTCCATAACATCAGGGAGACTCTGGGTGAACTTGAGGCTTGCCGAAATTTAAGGTCAGAACAGCAGCTGGAGGAGCTCACACTTTCGCTCTCAGCTGAGCTGCAGGCAACTCGGGAGGAGATCCGGGCATCACGGGAGGCCATGCGTGCAGAAATGCAGGCAACCCGTCAGGTGCTGATGGGGATCTCCGTACTATCATCCTCCAGAACGAGACCTTCCACACCCGCATGCTTGCTGCCATGGAGGACAATACCAGGGCTTTGCGTGGGCTGCCTCCCATAGCACCACCACCTCCTTATGCAGCAGCAGAGGGTGATGAGAGCGACAGCAGCACTCCTCCCACACTAGTGTAGCCGTGAAGGCCATGAGCCCATGTAGATATTTTTTTTTTGCAACATCCACGCAGGTGGCTGTTGGTGTGTACCCTGTCCTCAAACCTCTTGTGTAACCCCCGCTCTTACCCCCATATGGCCATTTTATTTATTATTATTTTTTTTTTTACAGTGTGTTGCTTTGTGTGGCTCCCGTGGGCATCCACTGTGTATTCCAGCTGGGCACATGCAGGCATGTCCTGTTTTTGGGTTAGATGCTTGGGCTCCTGACACACACCCCTCCTGCTTCCCTTTCCATGGGCTTGCAAAGGGTGTGACCTTGTGACAGTGACTTACACAGTGACATTGGGCTCCCATGAGCTGTGTGGGCAGTCTGTAGTCAAAACTGTGTGTACATCCCTAGTGGGGATTGTTGTTGTGTATTGATATGTGCTTGTGCATCCATGTCTTCCTCCTTATTCACAGGTACCTTCTTCATGTCTTCACAAGGCCGTCTCCTTTGCGGATGCAGTTCATGTTGTATGCAGTACACTGACACATTTGCATGATGTCAACACTCTGCAGTTAGAAGGGGTGGTTGTGCTGGCTTATTCAGGTTGTAAAACTTGCACTACTTTTATTTGGTACTGTCATATTTTGGCAATGTTTCATCCTGTGTTGCTGTATTGTGTTGCTGGTAAGTATTTGGTCATGTGTGCTGTTTGTTATTGATTACTGGGAGCATATTGTCTGTGGCCTGTTTCCATTTGGGACAGTGCACTTTGTGACACTTGTGTCATGTGTTGTGCATTCCTTTGTTTGCTTTCACATTGCATGACATGCCATGGTGTGTTGGGTAGAGGAGATGGGGAGGGGTTGGGTGACATGGCACTGTTTTCATGTTGTATTTTGCAAGGGGGTAGTCATTCATGCAGCATAAATGTGTGTCTTTTTGTGACACAGCATTGGTTGTCTTTCGGTAGGTAGGGATGCACACAATGTAACACTTTCAGGTGACCAATCTCAGGCTGGTATGGTTGTGACAGTTGACTGTCCCTTATGTCATCATCATTGATTGTCAGCTGGTATGTACCAGGGCTGTGTGCACTCCACAGGGGTGTTATTTTAGTTGAAGTAATTAGCCACCAGCTGCGTACGGGCTGCCACACCACGTGCCCTTTCCCCTCCCATGTGCAGCGGCCGTGCATCTGGGTGGGGATGTGGGGGCAACACCATGTCCACCGGCAGGCCCCGGTGGGTTACAACGTTGTGCAGGACACATGCTGCCACTATGATCCTGCACACTACTGGGGGCGCGTATAGCAGCTGCCCACCAGAGCGGTCAAGGGAGCGAAAGCGTGACTTGAGCACTCCGAATGTGCGCTCCACTATGCCCCGGGTTGCAATATGGGCTGTGTTGTATCTTACCTCGGGTGGTGTGGTGGGGTTCCGAATTGGCGTCATCAGGTGGGTGCTCAGAGGGTAGGCACTGTCCCCTGGGGAGGTGATGATGGGTATCATTAGTGGGGTTGTGACATTACTCAGTATCTGACATGCATGCATGTGCAGTGGCATTTATACTCACCAAGCAGCCATGTATCGCCATGCCGCCCAGCTTCTAGGTCCCGGTTTATGGTTGACATTCTGTAAATGAAACTGTCATGGGTGGACCCAGGATAGTTGGCATATACTGAGGTGATGATTCCCTTGGCATCACATACTACCTGCACGTTGATGGAATGCCAGTGCTTGCGGTTTCTATAGATGTGCTCAGTTGCCCTGGGAGGACGTAGAGCCACATGGGTGCAATCAATGGCACCTAGCACTTTGGGGAAGTGTGCCACCCCGTAAAAATCCTGAACGGCAGCCTGCCTTTCTGCAGGTGTTCTGGGCAGGTATATGTGCCTGCAGACTGATGGGCGTGCAGTCATAATGGCCAACACCTGGTGTAGGCAGCATGACTGCGTGGCCTGTGACACCCCCCCCACTATGGCACTTGTCTGCTGAAATGAACCAGTGGCCAAGAAGTGCAGTACATTGAGCACCTTTTCCAAGGGGCTCAGTGCTTGGGAGCACAGGGTGGGTGATGTGAGGTCATCCTCCCACTCACTCACCAGGTCGAGTATTATGTGAGGTGGAAACCTGTACCTCCCATACACCTGGTCATGAGGCACCCCAAAAAGGCTGGTCCTAGGTGTAAAAATTCTGGCCCTGACTATCCTCCTCCTCCTGCGGTGTCCCAGGACCACTGCTGTGAGGAACGGTATATTCATCGTATCGTCTGAGCTTGTTTGTTGTTTGCGTGCACTTTTATGCTGCGCAGGTCTGCGTACGCCTGCTGGCGTACATGTTTCCGGATTAGCGCATCTTTCTTGGTGCACGCGTTTACCCTGTTCGATTCCATGAATACGTGTTGTAGGTGCGCGTGTGAGCGTTCCGCGCATTTGCATCCTGTACTTCCCCCGTAACGCCCACATTTTCACACGTTGTTCCCCATTCCACGTGTTACGCCCCGTGTTCCGCCTAATTTTGTTGTGTGTGCCGCGCTATGTGCGCTTTCGCTGTGCGTGTAGCACACGCCATTTGATGACGTGTGCGCCCGTGTGCGCCACGCAGAATTTTAGCGCACATCCCAGATTTTACACGCACACAGACTTCCATAAATCGATATGCTTGGATTTCGCAAGCTTGCACTGCGATTTTTCACACTTGCGCTGCAATTCGCACGCTTTTGCATGCTTGCGCAGAGATTTTCGGCGCACATTTATTCCATGAATCGGCCTGTAAGTCAAAGTAATTTAGAGCGTCTTTAGTGATGTAGCTGCTGTGGGACACCATAAATGAGTCCAAACAATGCTTCTGTTTGGAACGAGTCTGGATACTGTATTCTCTTCCAATTTGCGTGTCCTCTATCAAAATTTGGCATATTCTTTTCTTATCAAGGCTTCAGTGTGCCTCAGTCCAAAGTTCAAAATTAATTACCTATGTTGTGGCTTATGCATGTAATTCTCTTCTTCACCCTGCACCTAGGATGCACAGAGTGTCCGTTTTTATGTCCTTATCCCCTTTTTTGCATAGAGGAAATGTCCAAAATTAATCCACAACCTTGCACACAAGTTCTTTGCCTTTGTTTTGCTGGTCACGCGTCCTTCTTCCTCATCGTGGATATCGTCTGCACGTGCTGTGGTTCTTCCCCCTCGTCTGTAGTGTCTATGCGTTGGGGTACGGGCAGGGGGCCTTCTCCGATGTATGGCTTCATGTCACCCAGAAAGATCCAAGCTCTTCTTCCTTGTAGCTTGGCTGCAGAGGGAGTGATGTCTTCCGCTGTGAAGGGTCTGTTGAACCTAGGATCGTCCCACTTCTTTCTTGTGTGATTCTTCACCAGGACCGTGTCTCCAGGGAAGATTAGTGGTACACAGAAACTCTGAATTGGGTTTGCTGTAGTATCTCCTTCTGTGTTCTGTGCTGCCCTGCACCCTTTTTGTCGTTGCTGCAGCTGTCCTGAAATTACACTAAGACAAGATGTCATGCAATTCAAGTATTTTTACATTTGTGATCCTAAAATTTCGCCTGTTGGCTGAGCATCAAATCTAACTGTATCTCGGGGTGTCAATGGAGTGTGCATCCTTCTGCCTGTCGCTATTTCGTGCGGCGTAAGGTGATGGTCAGAACCAGGCTGGTTTCCGAGTACGTACAGTGCCAATGGAAGGCAGTGCAGCCATCCCTTCTTTAAAGTAAGCTTCAACTTGGCTATCCTTTCCTTTAACAAGCCGTTGAGCTTCTCACATATCCCATTACCTTGCGGATGATATGCCAATGAGAACCTGTGCTTTATACCAAACAGCAAGCTGATCTGCTCAAATGTTGCATTAACAAAGTGAAGACCATTATCTGACCTCATGACCTCACATACTGCCCACCTCGGAAATACCTCTCTCACCAGAAATTTGGCCGCACAGGTAGAGTCTGGGTGTGTACATGGACCTACTTCTATCCATCTAGAGAATGTACACGCACCAAAACAATTAGATACCAGTACCTGTTACATACTTGAATCATATCGACATAATCGACAAGCAAGTGCTGAAAAGGTCCATTGGGCCTTGGGGTTACTCCTCTAATTACTCTTAGTGTATGCCCAGCCATGAACTGTTGGCAGAGTATACAGTTCACCATAAAAAATGCAACATGTTCCGCTAAGTTCTGTATAAACCAGTCTTCAGTGATCGTTGCTGCTAGATTCTCTTTTGACATGTGTGCTGGATAATGCAATTGTTCCAATGCTAATTTTAACAGGGCTAGAGGCATCACTGGTTTACCAGTGCTGTCTGGTCACCACAAGCATTCGGAGGGGTTTAAAGAATACCCTTGCCGCTTCCAAAGGTTCTTTTCCTCCTGTGGTGCTTCCCCTTGGAGTTCCATCAACTGGGTTTGCCCCATGTTACTATAACCCTCAGGTTCACTTCGTGCAACAATCACTTTTTCATGTACATCAGTTATTTCCACATTCATTATGGTTTTTCTCTTGGTCTCCATACGCTTGGCTTCCGTGTCTGCTGCTCGATTTCTGTTCTCTTCGTGTGGGCTGCGCATTTCACGACCGCTATGCCCACTGGGAGCTCTAGTGCCTTAATGAGCCTACCCAATAAGGCTGCGTGCTGCACTGGCTTGCCATCCGCTTGAAGGTAGACCCTCCTTTTCCATCGTGCTAGGCCTGCATGCACTGTCGATGTTACATAGGCTGAATCACTGTACACTATCACTTCCTGATCCGTGTGATTCTCCGTAGCGAGTATCGACGCCAATAATTCTGCAGCTTCCGCTGAATAATGAGATGGTAATAGTGCACTAATGAGTACTCGAAATTCTCCATTTGCTGTGTGCTTCACCACAGCAGTGCCTGTGCACCTTTGCCCATCATTTTGATCGATTCTCGAGGAACCGTCAACAAAGACAATTTCCCCTTCTGCCAATGCATTTTCTTCCACTACAGGAATTTCATCATAGAATTCTACATAGTTCGAGCAGTCATGGATTGGCTCTCCATCAGTGAAGGGCTCTGCTATAAACATGGCTGGGTTCACTATCTTACATCGAATTATCTTAATCGACGGATTAGATATGATCACTTCATAAGCAGAAGATCTGTGAGATGTCAATGTGCCTTTTGGTTTTTCTAGAATGGCAAATAATGCATGCTCGATGAATAATGTCATTGAGCATCCCATCACAATGGTTGTAGCCTTCCCTATGTTCGCAAGGGAAGTGACCTCTCACCACTGGGTCCAAATTCCCACTGTAGTACGCCAGGGGCTTGTACCCCAGCATGGTTCTCTGTGTGAGTACTGCCGTCATAACACTTCCATTCGTGTGTGAAAACAGGTAGAATTCCTCTGCATGACTGGGAATCCCTAAAACTGGTGCCATGCAAATGGCTTTCTTGAGTTCAATAAACCCTTCTTCCATGGTCTCAGACCATTCCATTTTTTCTTTCGTCACCCATGCCTTCTTTAGGGCCTGTAACAAGGGCTTGGTGTATGAGCTGTAGTCAAAAACCCATGCCCTGACATAATTGCAAAGACCTAGAAAACTCTGCATCTGTTTTATCGTGTGTGGCTTGGCTGTGTTCCATATGGCTTCAGCCCTTTCAGGGGTAACCCTTTTCCCCTTATGCGAGATCAGCTGGCCTATGTACAGCACTTCTTGCTGACAATATTGTAATTTCTCTTTGTCAACTTTATATCCTTTCACAGCCAATATAGTCAATAGCTCAACAGAATTGTGTCTGCACCTCTCCTCTGTCGTGCTGCAAATTAAGATGTCATCCACATATTGCAAGACAACACTCTCTAACGCAACATTGCTTAAGTCCATCTGCAGGACTCTGTTGAAAATCGAAGGAGACTCACAGTACCCCTGGGGTAACCTTGTGCTTTTCAGACGCATCTGTCTGAATGTAAATGACGTTAAATCTTGTGGGTCTTTGTGCAATGGGATTGAGAAAAATGTGTTTTTCAAGTCAATCACTGTGAAATATTTTGCCTCAATGGGTATATTACATAGGATTGTGGACAGGTTAGGGACTAGAGGGAACTCGGCCTCTACAATATCATTTATCGGGCGTAAATCTTGAATTAGTCTCCACGATCCTCCCTTTGATTTTTTAAATGGATAAACCACGATGTTGTATGACGACTCTGACATCACTAAGATGCCCTGTTCCATCATAGCAGAAATTTTCTTGAAAATCCCTTCATCTGCTTCCCTAGACATGGGATATTGTCGTGCCTTTGGCAAATTTGCTCCTGGTTTCAATTTAATCATCGCTTCTCCTACTCCTTTCAATAAGCCTACGTCATAGGGGCCCGTGGTCTACACTGAGACAGGCACCTGGGCCATGTTGTCATCAAAATATTCAGGATGGTTTTGTGCCAGCATCATTCTCTGGGGCACCTGTCATTTGATCATTCTTACCAAAAACATGAGATGTACCTCAATTGTTGGTTCCTCAACATCTGTTTGTCAAACAGATCGTCATCAGTGGCGTCAGTCAATCTGTACCCTTCCTCAATGGTGATTACTGTGCATCATTGTCTGCCTTCATCATCACAACCATTGATCAAAGCCATCTTTCCTCGCACTTTGGCTGTGTGTATTGCCAAGGGAAATGCTTGTCCCTTTTCCTCGTGCATAGGTATTCTTGGCCTGAATAGAAACTCATCGGGGGTTCTCATGGTTTTGTCTGCAAGACCTGGTAGCCCTGCCATTAACACACTCACTTCATAAGCAAATATTTCTGATTCCAATTGGACAGCCCCCATAGCTGTTTGTCCCACGTATGCTCTAATCATTTCAGATACGTACAAATAATGCATTCCTGAAGTCGAACATACTATGCCCTTCTCTGTGAACGAGATTGTCATGTTTAACTTCGTCATTAGGTCTCGTCCCAATATATTTACTGGGGTTTGCCTCAAATATAGAAGTGGTTCATTCATGTCACATTCTCCTATAGAGACTTGCTCCTGTGAAGCCCTGAGTATTTATGGCATCACCGGACAAGGAAAACTTGCCTTCACGTGTACACAAGCGTGTTGCACCTGTGTCTACTAGGAAGAGATATTCTTTATCCCCTATAACGACATCTACCCTTGGTTCCTCGTGAGGGTTAGGTGTCACTGATAGGATAGAACACATCATGTTTCCCAGTGAGCTGTCCTAATCCACATATAACTTTGTCCCATGCTGAGTGAATGGACTTCCTCCATCACCAGTGTTATTTCTCATCCCAGAATTCAGTACCTGTCCTGCACTTGTTGTCTATGACAGTTGCATAGGCGACTGTTGAGACGGTCCTTGTGGAAAATTTGTCATATTCTGAGGTTGCAAGCTTTGTTGTGCTCCCGGCACTTGCTGCTGCACCGTGTGATTTTGTACAACTCCATTTCCACCCTGCGGTAAAAGAACAGGTGGATTCACCATACCTGCTCTTGTTCCTTGGTCGTTTTGTATCATGCCTTGACTTCTGCATGTGCCCGCTAGATGCCCTGTCATCCCACACGTCCAACATATTGGCGGTGGTCTGATTATTTGCCCATTGGACATCTGCCGGTAAAACACAGGAATAGATTTCCCCCAAGATTCACGAGTTTCAAGCACCCATGCGTCTTGGAAATTCAGAATGTAAAGCAAAGGATCCTCTGACTCCTTCGTTTTTCGTGTCATTATAGCTCTGATGTCAGATGTATCCGGGTATAGCAATTGTAATGCTTTCCATACCGCGGCTCTGCAATTGTTAAATGGAGCTCCATCGTGTGCATTGTTAACTGTATTCACGCCAGGGTAACCTGCACGTGTCCACACATCCTCAGCTCGATCACCAAGTATGGCGATTAAAAGACCCTTAATATCCCCAATAGCCAACATGTTCCCTCCCGTAATTTTTTCCAGCTCATGTATCCATTTTTCAGCTCCTGAGGTTAACATTGGAAGCTTATTTTTCAGATTTTCTCGATCTATGTGTGGCCATGGAATATACTGTGGCCTTGTTCCTCCTTTTTCGAGCAATGGGAATTGTAATACATGGCACTCCTTTTCCTCTCTCATCATTTTTCTATCCACTGCAGGGGTGATAGTCCTGCATCGCCGTCTACCTGGCAATGTCCTTAGTCGGTTCACATAGGGTGGTGGAGACACCCCCCTCTGACCGTAAGATACTCCTTCGTGTCGGTCTGACTGTGTGGCTGACTTGATGCCTTAGGTGCAGACTCGCTAGAATCTGACCATCTTATCCCTTTTCCTCCAGAAAAGCATTTTCTGCATCTTCTCTCTTCTTCTTTTCCTCATATTGCTCTCTTTCTGCTGCTGATATTGTCTGTGCCCAACTCGTGCAACTTCTCTCATCCTCCTCATTCCTGTTTAGTGTCAGCCTATTTAGGGACAGCGCTCTGTTTCTGCTACTTCGAGAGGCATCCTCGGTATCATACAGCTGAGTGCTCTCAAGCCTCTCGTGCTCTCCTCTCCCTTGGGGCACTTGTTCTAGCCCCATTTCATCATATATTCTATCGATCGTTTCTCTGATGCATCTGGTGTCGAAGTCATCTTCGATATTTGCCGTAGACGTGCCTGGTACTGAATCATACTCAGGAAAGAATTTTTCTATGCCTTCCCAATCTACTACTGGATCAGGTTTTTTAACCTCTCTCTCCAGATATTCAAGATCGCATGCTCTCTGTCTTTGCTTACTTTGTATGTCGTCATTGAATTCTCTGTGCTTCCTCGCTTCCTCTTTGACCCTGTCTTCTTCCCATTTCTTTGCATCCCTACGTTCATTTGCCCTTCATATTTCTTCATCCTTTCGTCTTTTTATTCTCTTCCCTTATCTTTTGTTCTTCTTCTTCTATTCTCCGTTGTTCCTGCCTGCTCTGATCATTGGCTGTTCTCTGCTTATGATCGTGTTTCCTTACTTGCTCCTCACGATACAACTGCTCTCGTCTCTTTCTATCTTTTTTCCTGATCCTTTCGTCTCTCAATCCATTTCCTTTTTCTTCTCTTTTCTTTGTAAATCGTCTGACTCTCCCTTTTGTCTCACGTCCTCAATGCCTTTACCATTGAGTTTCAATAGAATGTAACCGCCCATCAATTCTTTCTGTGTGAATGCTATCTCATTAGTTCTATCCTCATCTCCTTTCCATCTCTTGCCCTCTCTCTTTGTGTTTAGAGATGTACTGGCTTGTGACTGGTCTCCTTTCTCTTTCTCGCGCCTCTCCTTTTCCCTCAATACTTTGGAGGTGATATCTCTATCTCTATCTTTGTCTGGGTTTTCGTCACTACTTTGCGTAGGTGACTCATATGCCGGGTTGCTATATCCCGTGGCTGCTCTAAGTTCCCCCAGCAGGTATAATCCTTCCTCTTTACTGGCTTCAATTTTTGTTTCAGAAGGGTTGACTGGCGCAGAAGCCGTCCCATCCCCCTCTGTGCATACGTTAAGTATCCAATCTAAAGGTGGCTCCTCCCCCTTATCCTCTTGGTACATCTTCCAAAGTTCTAAACTCGCTAAGCGTTTGTCTAACTTTTTGCCAGTGTACGTGGCGTGCAAATATGTTGTTATATGTTGCAGGACCATTTTAGATAGCGATCCTCCCTGAGGCCATGGCATAAACATTTTGTGGGTGATTCCTTTAACCCATTCTGCACTGTACTTTTTCAGCTTAGGTGCATGTTTTGGCAACTGCTTGCACATCATGTGTATTAATGGTGTAACATCTTCCATGCTTAAATCTGTTCACCTTCTCTTTATATAACACTTTGTTATGCTTTTACGATTCTTAACCAACCCCCAACAATATGAGTGAGTACCAATCGTTGCAAGCTCCAATCCCGTTTTTTCACAAAAAATTATTTTTTCTTTTTCAAACAACAACCATCAATTCATATTATACAATATCTTAGCTAAACAATCGCGTAATTTTCGTGGTAATTCCTCCCAAAAAAATGTGTATTCTATGACGTCAGAGAAAAGAAAGAAAAAAAAACACAAGACAGACGTGACGGATTAGACAGACTCCGGCCGGCTACACAAATCTCCTGCCCCTCTATTATTATTCCGACATGGAATGTAAGGCCATCCCTTTCAGATTGCTTCTTTCATCGATTCTGGTTTTCTACTGCACCCTATTTTTTCAGGACTTTGAATGCAGGCTTATTCTAACCGCTATATTAAAGCATAGGTATTTGGGCGTATCCTCTCTCTGCTCAGGTATCCTCCTGGTATCCTCTCTCTATTGCTCGAGTATCCTCCCGGTACCTTTATCTATTGCTCGGTCACCCACGAGTCACTATTTCTTTCCCCTTATATATACACATGTATATATATTCAGTGAAAAAACTTTGTTAAAGGGACGTTATGGTTAAGTTGCGCTACTAAAAACGTATGAAATTCAGTGAAAAAAACTTTGTTAAAGGGACGTTATGGTTCAAAGTAAAATCGAAAAACCCCTGAACTTCGGCAGTTATGGTAAGATAAGCAACCATAACTCGCGCCACCGTGCACTGCTAACACTAACACCCAGGACATCAAAGATGACATCAATGACATTTGTGATGTCATCTTTGATGTCCTGGGTGTTAGTATTAACAGTGCACGGTGGCGCGAGTTATGGTTGCTTATCTTACCATAACTGCCGAATTTCAGGGGTTTTTCGGTTTTACTTTGAACCATAACGTCCCTTTAACAAAGTTTTTTTCACTGAATTTCATAAGTTTTTAGTAGCGCAACTTAACCATAAAGTCCCTTTAACAAAGTTTTTTCACTGAATTTCATAGGTTTTTAGTAGCACAACTTAACCATAACGTCCCTTTAACAAAGTTTTTTCACTCAATTTCATAGGTTTTCGTAGCGCAACTTAACCATAACGTCCCTTTAACAACGTTTTTTCACTGAATTTCATAGGTTTTTAGTAGCACAACTTAACCATAATATCCCTGACTTCATATACATGTAACATAGAACATACTGAACCCCCACGTAGTGATTTTGATGTCTGCGGACTACCGCCATGTCCGCGGACATATCGAGAATCTGAGCGTGGTGAATGTAAATTGAAATAGTGTGCCCCATTTCCCCTTTGAAGTTGGCTCTGAAAAGAGCCGTTTTTTTTGGGTTTTTTTACAGACACCTGTTATTTTGTATTTTTTTTCTTGGTTTTTTTTCTTACTTTACTCCTAAAATCTTCACATAACCTTCTCCAAAGCAACCCTTACATTCCAAAATAGAAAGCCATTTCCCGTAAAAGTTAAAGAGATGCCATCTTCTTTAAAATTAACAGTATTACTGGCATCAATATTCTCATTATTACAGAAGAACATACCAGCTCTAAGCATGAAGGCACACATGCCTCGGTTGATGACACACCTATCAATGTTTTGCTGAGGACAAAAAACTGAACTATTGTCCCATATTGCCCTAGGTAGTAATCCAGAAAAAATTACTTTCGCATTTGGAAGGATCTTCTTTACGGCTTGAACCAAGCGTTCCAAATCAGCCAACAAAGTAGGGGCACTGACGTTGCCCAAATGGAAAGCACCATAGTGCAAAACTACCACATGCGGACTGTTCATCGTGGCCATATCCTCACAAACTTGTACAATTCCCTGTACATTGCAATCAGGCACAGTGCTCCACACCACCTCCACTCCTTTCACATCAAAGTTCTTTCCAACATGCCTGCATAGAGCATACTATTGTAAACCATGCACAAACATATCTCCAAGCACCAACACCCTGACTTTCTCTACTTCTGCCATCTTCACCACACACAGTCTCTTTCAACACAAATCCACAACCTCGACATCTGATTGGCTAATCCGTACAGTCTTCTTTCCATGTTGGATTTGCTGGAAAACCCGCCCTGTCCACGGACAGCCGCGGTGTCCGCGGACTGCGTAACTCTTCGACACCCCTTCTACCATTTCCACTTTACTCTCTGTGCCACTCCCTCATTGCATACAGCTAAGCAGTCACACAATACGAAGAACGTCCTCAGAACACCCCCATTTTGTTTATTTTCGAACATTTCAGGACAATTATCATTTCATTATTCAACATATTAACATTACAAATATTATACTTTCATCTTGTACGCTGCACACAATGCTATGTTTCTCCATTAATAGCTCAGTATAATAGATAGAACCCCATAATACAATGCTATTTATATCAATGCATTGTTCAAGGCACTAATTATGGTATGATATTTATTGCAATGATCCTTGACACTTTTTTCGCAACATTATAATAAAAATCCCTAGTACACAAATTTCATGAAAAGTAAATGCACATGTGATGTCATCAGTGATGTCATCAATGACATTTGCAATGTCATCTTTGATGTCCTGGGTGTTAGTCTTAGCAGTGCATGGTGGTGGCGCGAATTATGGTTGCTTAGCTTACCATCACTGGTGAATTTCAGGGGTTTTTCGGCTATACTTGGAACCATAACGTCCCTTAAACAAACTTTTTTTATTAGCACGCAAACAATATACAAAGATGTAGTGTAAACAGCAAGTTCTCACAGATGGCTTTACACAGAATGTTGCAAAGTAAGCATTTATGCTCGTTCATAGTGAAGGTCAGCTGCTTCCATTTTTTTCTCGCGGCCCGGAGAGGCCCACGACTCCCAGTATAAGGTTCTATTTTTTTTTACCTTGACAGACAGAGATTGTGCTGAAAGACT